>NW_006783590.1:417234-439006 GCF_000442215.2 Lipotes vexillifer
TAATCTTTCCCTCACTATGGAAACTTCGTCTGTGCTCTTCATAAAAAATTTCTCCTTCCCACCTGTGAGTGAGGAGGCACAGAGGGCGCTGGGTGCTAAAAGCAACTATCTTTACTCAATCTTCCAGCTGCCCCAGCCCATGATTTTCTAAGTATTTGTGGCTCTGCCACTGACTCAGGAAAACTGAGTGCGGGGACCTAATGGGGTCACGAGCCCCTATTTTACAGGTGAGGTCACACATGGAGGTCAGGGAGCTGGGCCTAGAACTTGGGTCTCTGAGTTCTCCATGGGCAGGGCTTGCTGACGTCAGTCCCTCCCCCCCACTTCGTTTTGTTGTGTTTATGACATTAAAAGGGAATTAAACACATGTCCAAATCGATGCCCAGGAGCAGGTGTTTGTGGAGCTGTCCCTGTTTCTGAGCCAAGCAGGGTTTACTAGATGTTGACATTTGTGCTTCTGAGGCTGCCCGCAGTACATGCTCCCCCCCACTCACCCAACCCCACCCTGCTTTTGGCCACTTGCACCCCGGGCGCCGGAGAAAATGGGCAAACCCAACCGCGGTGCCGTCTCTGTCTCTGTCCCTGGCTCTGGCTGTCATTTGTCCACGATCCCCTGGGTCCACTTGCTAGGTGACCTCAGTTTGTGCCTCTGTAAAATGACACCCCCTGACCACAGGCCCCGGTAGTGATTGGCATCACATCTTTCTGAACCGTTGAAAAAGCACAGTAGCTTCTTACAGACACAAGATCTTTCAGTCCCTAGAGCAGCCCCGTGCTGTAGAGATGCCTGTGTCCATTTTCCTGGTAATGACATTGTGGATGGTAAAGCAAACAGTGAAGGTGAGGCTGGTGTAAGATACAGTTGGTCCTGGGGCTGAGTTGTAGGCCTGAACCCTTTCCTCTTCCCTTCTCTCCTTCCCTCCCACCTATACTTCTGAGTACCAACTCTGTGCTTGGCACAGAAAATATGATGTTCTGACCCCCTGCCCAAACCCCAAAAAGGCTATTTAAAGCAATCACCGTCCTAAGCCATTAAACGCAAAAATTAAATACACACAAATGGAAATAGTTTCTTTCTAGATTTTCGGAGTGCCAAATCCTGGATAAAACCATGGAGTAGGAGTACTTCCCTTCCTTTCCGAGGCTGGGTCCTTGAGCTGAGCACAGCTGAGGGTAGCTGGTGAGCCAGCCCACCTAGCCACTTGACCGTGGTTCCACGGCCTGACCTTTCCTCATCTGTACCAAGATGGGCCTCCGTTTCCCCATCTGTACCTGTCTCACAGGGTTGTGGGGATTAAAGGAGTTAATCCATGGAGGCCGCTCAGCAGCATGCCTGATAGATAGTAAGTGCTCAATAAACGACCCTGGAATAAAGAGAAGATGGGTTCAGGCTGATTCCCATCTGGCCCCTGGCTTGTCCTGCCCGTGACCAGTACCCCTCTGCCCCTGTCCTTGCAGTTCATCTCGGAAGCCATCATCCACGTTCTGCACAGCAGGCATCCTGGGGACTTTGGTGCCGACGCCCAGGGAGCCATGAACAAGGCCCTGGAACTGTTCCGGAAGGACATCGCCACCAAGTACAAGGAGCTGGGCTTCCATGGCTAAGCCCCACCCGCCATGCCCCTCTCCCCACCCACCTGGGCAGGGAGGGAGGGGACTTAATCTTGTGTAGCTGTAGGGTTTGCTTCTGAGTGCCTGCTTTGTTTGTTAGAGGCGGGTGGGAGATGCGGAGGGGCTGGGGGCAGGGAGGGGGATGAGGGTTTGTTCAGGTGGTTTCACGTGCCTGGGGACCTGGCTTCCTGTGGAGGGTCGTCAGCTTGGTAACCAGGAGAAGCTTGGCTCTCCTCACTGTGGCCGGCAGAGTCTGCGTCACACTCAACTCTCCTTTCACCTAAATTCCAACCCAATTCCTTCCAACCTCACCTTAAATCCCCTATCCAGACCGTCCACCTAAACTCCAGCCATAATTCTCTGATCCATCACCTCACCCCGTGAAGAAAGTAGAATGTCCCCTTGCACCGGGAAGGTCTGGGCTGGGCTGGACAGCCACACCCAGCCCCTGGGGCGCGTGGTATCTGGAACATAAGTGTACCTTCTCAGGTGCTGGAGTGACTCACCTGGCTTAATAAAAGACTCGGCATGCCACAGACTCCGCCTGGTGTTTTTCATCCCCTGAAGCAAGTGAAAGGGGGGTTCAGAGGGAGAAAAGGCCTTGATGGGATTGTGTGTGCAGGGAGCCTTATGGGGAGGAGGGAGGGAGGGAGGGAGAGGATGGGCAGGAGGCAGAGCCACCACTCAGTGGCAGGGACAGTGCTGGGCACTGGGAGATGGAGGGTAGAGCCTCGTCTGGTGGGGGCAGCAAGCAGTCGATCAGTGCCGGGAGCCCGGGGCTGCGTGAGCGCAGAGCAGAAGAGGAAGAATCAGGGGAAGATGGTCACTGTGGTTACCACAATTTAGGTAATAAACTCAAGGATACTAGTTAGTAAGTGGCAGAGCTGGGTTTAATGTGTGGCCTGGAAGCTGGCAGGGACTCCAGCTGGGGAGACAGCTAGGCGGCCAGCCGCTGGGAGGCGCTGACCTTCTGGCCACAGAGAGAGGACAGACGCATGGGGAATAACTTACCGACACAGGCCAAGAGACACAATCCCTGTCTACAAAGGCCAACCGCATGGGCAGAATGTGTAAATTTCGCTCCAGGGACCCAGAATAAAACCTTGGTATGTGACCGCCGCAGCCAGGAAGCAGACTGGAGCAGAGGTTACAGACAGGGGTCTGGTGGTCTGGGTCATTGTGGGTACCCAAGCCGAGAGGGACTTAAAGAGCACCCAAGATGCCCAAGTCCTCGGCCCCATACATCTCCAGGGACTCCCAGGACAGGCAACCTAGTGCCCCCTGCCCTCAAGTGGCCAGAGCCCTGTGATGAGCCCGACCTCCCCGCCCCAAACCTCAGACTACGCCAAGGTTCATGGCCACTGAACAGGCCAGAACCCATCTTCAGAAACAGACATGTCTCAAATCCTAACGGGCTCATTTATCAGGCTGTGCTGCATCGGAGGACAGAGTTAAAGTCCCCCTCCTCCCTCTCTGCTCCAGGCTTTGGGAATTCTTATGCTGTCTGAGAAGTTGAGAGAGGAGGGGAGGGGAAAACAGGAGGAGGGGAGCTTTTTGATCTGGAGCCTGGAGAAAAATTCCATGCATTTATATAGTAACCCCATTGAATGCCCAGGCAAGGAACACTTCTGTATAGGATACGTGTGCAGGATCTAAAGTAGAATAATCTGGTCCCTGCCCTCAAGCAAATGATAATCTAGTCAGGGAGATGATGTGCTCTGATAATTAAATCAGGACAGAATAAAACTCAGGGTCTCAGAGAAGTACCAGGCATTTGTCACACACATTAAGTATTCGTTCAACAATTCTTTGTGGAGCACAGCAGATAAAAAGCTCTGTTTATATCTTTGACGTGCAAAAAGGGTAACTTCCTTTTTTCTACAACTCAACTGAATTTTTATTTGGAATCCTCATTGTGGCTGCGTGGCAGCTACTTAGTCTCTTTGAGGTTTCTCCCCCAATCCAAATGTCCCTGGGGTTTTGACTAATTAATTCCAAGAAGCTTACATGTGCCAGGTTGTAGTGTGTATAGGCAGGGAGGTGGCAATCTGGTCATTGCTGTCATCTGTCCCCAGTAGTATCCTCAGGGATGCTGCACCCCACCTGGTCTTCAGTTATTGCCCCCATCAGGCACTTATGGAAATTCTGAGGCTGCCCAAGGGTCCTTCTGCCTGATGCCACTTCTTTCCAGGGACCCGCCCCAGCCCCATTCGGCTCTGCCTGGGACGTGAAGCACAGGCTTCCTCTGTTCAGACCCCACAGGCCTGTTTGAGCTTTCTCTGCGTCTGGCAGGGATTAGCAGAGCTTGGGCCTGGCTGCCCTGTACGGTTATATGGGGTGTGCACTGCACATGGGTGCCTGGCTGGGGTGCGGGAGGGGCTGATAAGGCTAGATTCAGTCTGTGATCCAGTTGCCAAGCTGTGCACCTGGAAAGGGTGCCTTTTCCTCATTCACACAAGGGCTCTCTCTGAGCTAGCAGTGGCCCCCAGCAGAGAGAGAACCACTTTCTCTGGGAACCGCCACCAACTGCAATCTTATTTCCTTTTCAACTCCTTTCCTTCTGATGGTTCAGAAAATGATTTTCCAGCCTGGGCAGCAGGGATGCCTCATGATTTCCTCCAAATCTTTTGCCCTTCTGTGTGTTCTTTCTGGTCCTCTCAGGTCTGAGCTTTTGAATCTGCAAATCCAGGCGAGGGATACGTTTTTCTTGCTTTCAGCTGTTACATCCTTTCTTGAGGCTTCAGAAATGCCTTGCTGTCTTAAAAGGAAAGAGCAAAGGAGGAAAGGAAATCCCAGGGTATTATATAGGCCAATATTTTTTAAATGTGATCCTGCAATGGCATATATTCTGCATTGATCTAACAAATATTTCTTGAGCAAATATTATGTGCCAGGTCCCAGGTTGGGACTAGGGGTCCCAACTTCAAATAAGGTAAACATGGTCTCCTCCTTCGTGAAGCTTCTGTGGAGTGAGAGTGAGAAGGAAAGAATCTGGAATCCGCGCTTCCACCACAGGGGACGCAGGTTTGGTCCCTGGACGGGGGAACTGGGATCCCACATGCCCCACAGCATGGCCAAAAAAAAATAAGAATCTGTGCTAGGTCTTGAAGGTAGCAGGGAAATGTATTCATTAGACAAATACCTACTGAGGGCTGCAACATACCAGGCCCTGGGCTCACTCTGGGGCACCCTGGTGAAGCCCACAGGCCTGGCCCCATCTTTGGGGAGCTCATGGGCTTAGGGCTCTGGGAGAACGGGGATGGGAAGGCTGAACCCTGAGGAATCTGAAGAGATGGGGGTGTGTTCCAGTCACAGGGACCAGTCTCCGAGATGGCTTATTAGTCAGAATTCTCCAGAGAAACACGGCCAATAGGATTTTTTAAAGTGCATTCTTTTTTTAAAAAATTAATTTATTTATTTATTATTTATATTTTGGCTGCGTTCGGTCTCAGTTGCTGCGCGGGCTTTCTCTAGTTGCGGCGAGCAGTGGCTACTCTTCGTTGTGGTGCTCGGGCTCTAGGCGCGTGGGTTTCAGTAGTTGTGGCACGTGGATTCAGTAGTTGTGGCTCGCGGGCTCTAGAGCACAGGCTCAGTAGTGACACACGGGCTTAGTTGCTCCACGACATGTGGGATCTTTCCAGACCAGGGCTCGAACCTGTGTCTCCCACATTGGCAGGCAGCTTCCCAACCACTGCACCACCAGGGAAGTCCCAATAGGATTTTTATATATAAAATATCTCTTCAAGTGTCGCCTTTCTTGCATATCTATTATCTATTATGTCCTTCTGGAATCCCCATGAGATGTTTTTTACATGGGCTCAAACTGTCCTCCATGACTCTTTCCTATTTTCCGCCTCGTGGCTATTTTTCATTCACAATTTTCTTTATTTTCTTGCTTGCACAGTTATACATTTCTTCCAGTTTTCCAAGTTTTTTTTTATCCAGAATCATTGAGGTATTAGGATTGTATTTCACACTATCTAGTCTGCCATACTTCCAGAAGTGGACATCTTTACCACAATTTATAATCATGACTTTGGTTTTTTCCCCTTGTTTTGTTTCCTTTGGTTTTTTGTCTCTCCCCTATTGGACAGAGAGGGTAGGGGTCCCCTCAGTTTTGCTTATCTTTGCATACCTACCCCCTCGCCCAATGCCCGCTCCGTCATGCCAGCTCAAACGGTGTGAGCTGAAGATGGGAGTGAGGCCGCCCTGCTTCTCTCCAGGACATGATGGCATGTTGTCAACTGTAAAACATTGTAAACATTAGGATCAGGAGGCATCAGTGGAGCCTGGTTCTGAATATCTGGTTCCTGAGGTTGAGGTCTATGTATCTGTGTGTGTGTGTGGTCTCTGTGAGGATGCCGAGAGTGTGTGCAGCTATATGCGTGAGTCTGAGGGTGTGAACATCTGTCTAACTCCTCCATTGTGAGGTCTGATCTCGACCTTTAGTCCCTTTTACCTGCTGCTCTGAGATCCACGGGACTCACACCCCCAGGACAGCCAAGGTGACCTCTTTAGACCCTGAAAGCCAGCTCTAATGTCTCTGCCTGGGACTGTGGCTTTTGGGGTGGAGCCAGGCTGAGAAGTTGGAGAGGACATAAAAGGAATCAGGGCTTGGGTAAGAGCTGGGAAAGTCTAAGTGATAAACTGTGAAGAGCTGTGTGCATGATGACTCATCTGAGCTCAACTTAGCACATTTTAACTGAACAGAGCTGGAGGGATCAGGTGACGACAATATATGTATATGTGTAGCTGATTCACTTTGTTATAAAGCAGAAACTAACACACCGTTGTAAAGCAATTATACTCCAATAAAGATGTTAAAAAAAATGAGACAGCAACATCGTTTTTTAAAATTTTTATCGAAATGTAGTTGATTTACAGTGGTGTGTTAGTTTCAGATGTACAGCAAAGTGATCCAGTTATATCTCTCTCTCTATATATATTGTGTGTGTGTATATATATATATATTCTTTTTCAGATTCTTTTCCATTATAGGTTATTACAAGATATTGAGTGTAGTTCCCTGTGCTATACAGTAGGTCCTTGTTTATCTGTTTTATTTATAGTAGTGTGTGTATGTTAATCCCAAATTCCTAATTTATCACGCCCCCTTCTCCCAACACATTCTTTTTTAATAACTATCTCTTTTTCTTTTGTATGGAAGTAACACTGTGATTTAGTCATTCCCTTACTGATGAATATTTAAGTCGTTTCTCTCTCGCAACATCTTTTTTGACCCACCTCCTAGAGTAATGAAAATTAAAACAAAAATAAACAAATGGGTCCAAATTAAACTTAAAAGCTTTTGCACAGCAAAGGAAGCCATAAACAAGACAAAAAATTTGAAAAAAGTGAGAGGCCAGGCTTCATAAATCTTACCAGACATGACACAAACATTTGCCATTTTATCCATGATTTAAATTATATCTTACATTTTATTTTTCTTTGTGTGCACTCCCTCTCTCTCTCTTTCTCCCTCCCCACCCCCAAACACACTTCATTTTTTTGTCCCCTAGCAAGTGAAAGGTACAACTTTTAAAAACAGAGCCACAAAAACTTCACCTCTATTGACCTGCGTCAATTCTGTTGCTTTGGTCCAACCACATAGGTATATATATATACATTCCCCACAGATATAAAAACTCTTTCTGTGCTGGCATTTTCCACAGAAATAGAAACAAAATACTGAACCTCTGTCATCACATTTAGAACAGGATCTTTGCTGGAAATACTTCCACTTATCAGAGGATATTGTTTTCTCAAGGAAGATGAATATCTTGTCCGAGGTACAGAATGTTTCACATTCTGGCTGGTGACCTTTCCCTCCATCGTGGTGAATGTAGACTTCAACCACCTCATCCAAAGTTTTCCCGTGAATTATCTGATAAACTCAAAGGGCAGGATGGCCCCCACTCACCACAGGGAAGAGGTGAGTTTGTGGGCCTAGTGAATTATGAAACTGGGCTATATGAAGCCCCAGGTTTTGAGCACTGGGGACTCAGGGTCTTCTGACAGATGTGGGAGGGGGTGTTTATGGCAGGTGTGGGGCAGAATGGGCATCCCTGCTTCAGCTAGAGCAGTGGTACTTTCAGCCAAGGTGTATATTTCTTTTTTTTCTTTTTTTCCTTTTTTTTTTGTGGTACGCGGGCCTCTCACTGTTGTGGCCTCTCCCGTTGCGGAGCACAGGCTCCGGACGCGCAGGCCCAGCGGCCATGGCTCACGGGCCCAGCCGCTCCGCGGCATGTGGGATCTTCCCGGACCGGGGCACGAACCCGTGTCCCCTGCAGCGGCAGGCGACTCTCAACCACTGCGCCACCAGGGAAGCCCTGTGGGAGTGTTTTTGGCAGTGAAGAGGATACTGACATTTAGTGGGGGGAGGGGAGAAGGAGGGATGCTGGGTGTTCTAGAATGTGCAGGATAAAACACACAAGGAAGATTTATCCCACGTTCTTGACCCGAACTCTAGAACTTATAAATTTTACTTATACATACATTATCTTTGAACTGTTTAAAAATATATTAAATGTTCCAAGAATACAACTATGGTGTAAATTGAAAAAAAGTTTTTTTTTAATTGGGAACTTTCCAATGGTGAACTTACTGGTTCACCATTTCAGTAAATGGCACCCCTCACAGCAGTGCCACCATGGGATTCTGTGGCTGTGACCATCACTATGGATGTAAGTACTCTGAGTGCCCCTCCTTTCAGGAATAAGGTAGGATGTTTCAAGTTAGGTACACATAAGTCTTGTGTAGCCAATGAAATGTGAGGGGATATGCGTCATTTCCGGTGGAGGTTTTAAGAACCAATGAGTGTTCTCCACATCTCTCCTCAGTCACAGCGGCCATGAACGTACAGGTCTGGACGGAGTCTCTGTGGTCCAGCTGGGTATCAGGGAAGAGCAGAGGCCCTGCCAACCACACTGAACGTGAAGTGTGAGTGAGAAATCACCTTGGGGATTTGGGAGATGCCTGAAGTGTTTGTCATTGCAGCATAGCCCAGCCTGTCCTGACTATGCAGTCAGCCACCCAACATACCTGCGCTGGTAAGTATTGCAAAGGTGGCAGTTCTGTGAATAGGTGCAAACATCAAACTGCTCCATGTGTCCTCTGGTGCCATTATGCCCAAGCATTTAAATATTGAAAAGCATTTTATTTTATCATAAAAAACTTTTTTTTTATCTTTATACATATTATAGTTAGGATATGATACTGAATTTTTAAAATTATGGATGTATCAATAGTAGGTTGTATTATGGATGAGCTTCATTTTAGGATAGCAAAGGGGATGTTAGCAAATGTTTGTTATAGAGAGGGGTATCACTTTGTGGTATTGATAATCACGGGTCCTCTGTCCTCTGATAATCACTGGGTCTCTGCTATGGGGCCAGCTGTTCGGGTATTCAGAACAGGAGCATAGGAGGCTGGGGCAGTAAGTGGAGGGGAGAATATTCATCAAAGTCACGTCACAGTTAGATAGTTAAACTTCAGAAAGTGCATGGATCGGTTCTAAACTAGATGCTCATCAACATGATCGCGCATTTACACAGGTAAAGATCACAACGCCAAAGAGAAACCTATATCTGAGCAAAAATGAATGTACCACTAACTGGGCGCAGCCGTAATAAACTTGGAGACTCGTGTGGCTCAGTCTCGGAGCAATGTCATGTTTACATTAGACCGTTCAGGGAATTCCCAGGTGGTCCAGTAGTTAGGACTCTGTGCTCTCACTGCTGAGGGCTTGGGTTCAATCCCGGGTTGGTGAGCTAAGAGCCCACAAGCCTCCAGGTGAGGCCAAATAAATAAATAAAATTAGACCGTTCAACAACAAAAAGTAATAAGGAAGTAAAAGTAAAAAGGGGGCTTCCCTGGTGGTGCAGTGGCTGAGAGTCCGCCTGCCGATGCAGGGGACGCGGGTTTGTGCCCCGGTCTGGGAAGATCCCACATGCCTCGGAGCGGCTGGGCCCGTGAGCCATGGCCGCTGAGCCTGCGCATCCGGAGCCTGTGCTCCGCAACGGGAGAGGCCACAGCAGTGAGAGGCCCGCGTACCGCAAAAAAATAACAAAACAAACAAAAAATAGTCCCAGCTCGCGGTGGTTTGGGAGACTCATGGGAAACAGCAGGTTGGAACCAGACCCCAGAAGCCCCAGAGAGCCAAGCTATGTGGGAAAGAGAGAGAGGGGGCACGGAGGTGTCTACAGGGTACAGTGATAAATAGAGAGGAGAGACAAAATCAATATTGCCTAGAGGGGATCAGGCACGCTGGGTCTTGAAGGATGGGCAGAAGTTTATCATCCTTATGGTAGGGATCAGGCAAGAGGGAAGAACAGGTGTGATGGTGTAGAGCTGGGATGGACCAGGTCCCAGGTCCCAGCTCCATCCCATTTCTGATGGAGCTGGAGCGCATCGTGTGAAGGAGAAACGAGTGGTGGTTTTAGTTAATTCTGTGTGTGGGGGGGTTGTCTGTGCCAGGCTAAGATGCCTGGGTGTCAAGAAGAGGTTTGAGTGCTAGATGGTGGAGTGTGCAGGCGATGGGGAAGGGGTGTCTAAGCTCCCGGCCTGCCCTATAGATCTTAGATTAGCCAGCCCCCAGAATCGTGTGAGCCAATTCCTTAAAGTAAATCTCTCTATATATACTTCCTGTTGGTTCTGTTTCTCTGGCGGACCCTTACTAGTACAACCACCACCCCTATTTTACAGATGGGGAAACTAAGACACAGAGAGTTTCAGCAACTTGCCTAGGATCACCGACTGAGTTGGGATTGCACCCAGGGTATTCACTCTTTTTTTGTTTTTCCCCACCATAATGTTGATTTTTGATGGCTTTTTAAAAGTTTATTTTATTGACGTATAGTTGATTTACAATGTTGTGTTAATTTCTGCTGTACGTATAACAGGGTGTTCACTCTTAACCGCTCCCTGCCTTGGGGGATCTCCAGATTTACTTAAGCAGTGTGACATGCCTCATCCCCTTAGAGGTAAATAGAACCCCAACTCCCACATTTTTCAAAGTAAAACCAGCTTGAGCCTCCACTTTCAAATTAGCAGGAAGTCCAACTTCTCATTCAGGGCCTCCTTTCTTCTCCCTGAATTGACCAAGAGTCCAGGGCTAACTCAGTCCAAGGGGAGCCAGTCCTTGCAAATGTGGTGGGAAGAGGCCCAGAGGCTCTGATCTGTCCCACTGTGGCAGCCTCTGGTGCTGCCCCTGTCACTAGCCACATGGTTGTGATCTTGATACACCTTCTGGACGGGCCGACACTCCCTTTTCCAGTGACCTGCATCCTGGAGTCCCGCCTGCCCTCCATGCTGTGGGCGCCTTGAGGCAGAGCTGATGACATTCTGTGATATTCTGCAGGCGAGACTCAATGATCTGCCAGTTGAAGACAAGTGACCAAATCCCCACTAAGTGTCTGCAGGCTGGGCTGGCAAGGTTCCTAAGTTGTGGGTGATGTTCCAAAGGCTACAGGTTGGCCAGATCTGGGTCACTTGTATCTCACCTCTCACCTTACGTGGCAGTGTCTACGAAAAGCCATTGAGGAACTCTCTGGAGGAAAGGTGACCTACTCCAGGGGACCTGAGGTCACTGCTACTCAATGGCAACTCTTGGATTCTTTTACGTGGCAGCTTCTCTTAGAAAAAAAAAAAAATCCACCTAATCATGTACGTAATACATTAATTCACCAAATATCTACGAAACACTTACTGTTCTGATTTCTATTGCTGTATAATAAATCACCCTAAAATATAATGGTTTAAAATACAACAGTTCAGTATTTCATTATTGCCTCTCATGGCCCTTGGGCTTGACAGGGCTCAGCGAGGGGGCTCCAGCTCGGGGTCACTTATGCAGCATGAGGTCTTCTTCTCTACAATTCACCTTCCTTTCAAGGACACAAGATGGCTGCCACAGCTCCAGGCATCACATCCTCATTCAACATCCAAAGGCAGGAAAAGGCAAGTCTCTGCTTCATGTCCCCTTTCGAAAACAAAGAAGAACTTCCTAGAAGCCCCTCTCCCTCCACTCTGACCAATTCCCTCTGAGCCTCCCTTTCCCAGGAAACAACCACATGTCCATGCTTAAGCCAATCACAGGCAAGACCACCATGATGGGCTGAGAGCAACTGTAACTCGCCTCTGGGGCCGTCTGGAGTCATCTTCCCTGAGCATCATTGTGGGGGGGGGTGTGGAATCCCCAAACCAATGTGAGACTCTTAAGGAGAGGGAGGCGGCTGGTGGGATGGAGTTGAGAAGAGGGCTGTTGGGTAGGGAACCCACAGTGCTGGCCGTGAGGGCTGGGATGTCGGCACACTCAGCGAGGGCGCACTGTTCCACGCTCCAACAGCAGGAACCCAGGCTCTGACTGACTTCTCCCTGAATTTTATCTCTTTCCTTACTGAAGGAGCCCCAGCCTGAAGTAGCTCACTGAGGAGTGGGGAGAAGGGAGCCTGGTTGAGGAACACACGTTCCCTTCTTGCCCTTTGTTCAGAGAGTGTCCACAGGCAGCATGGAAAAAGTGTGTATGTGGCTGGGTCACCTCTGCCCTGATCCACTGATCACCGAGGGCCAGGGAGGGGATGAAGCAGGGGAGGTGATGTGACAGCCACCGGGGATACTGGGATATGGGTCCACAGAAACAAGGAGTCGGAAGGCAGGTGGAAAGGCCTACCCACCACATTCAGCAGCCCAGGTCCCTTCCCATCACAGTCGGCTGTGTGGCCTTAGAAAAATGTTTGCCCCTCTCTGATCCTCAGCTTCCCACATGCCAGATGGGGTTAGTTATATAGAGCTGACAGTGGGGAGTGAATATCAAAGCATGACCCAGCTCTGAAGAGTTAGGAGGTTGGTGGGACCCATCACTCCAACCCATTCTCAAGATGCCTCACACCACAGGGTCTGAACATCAGAGTTCAGGGAGCCCTTGGGGGTCACTTAGCTCAGATGTGGTTTTACAGGTGAGACCACTGAGACTCAGAGAAGAGAAAGGTTGACTGACCCTGTACCTGGCCCCCCCTCGTCTCTGTATCTCCTCCCTCCCGCCTCTTTCCCCACTGCTTTCCCCTCCTCGCCACCCCGCCCCCAGGTCTTTCCTCTCTCTTTCTTTAAATACTTTTCTACTTTTGTCTCCTTGTGTTTGACTTATACCTCTTTTTCCATTTCTATCTTTGTCTCTGTCTGTCCGTTTCTATCTCCATCTCTCTGTTCTCTCTCCCCATCTCTATGTCTCTGCATCTCTGTCACTCATCTCCACTCCCAGCTTTTCTCCCCATCTCCAATCTCATAACTTTTCTGTGGCTTTCTAAACGGCTTAAAATAAAAATAACAATGTGTCCAAGCATGGCAGTGCATGAGGTCAGGTTGTAATAACTGGGGTGCAGTGTTCTGGGGGACCAGAGAGAGAGGGATGCCCCACCTTGGGTTTTATAGATGGGACCAGACTGAGCCCAAAGAGGCTGCTGAGTGAGCTGGCCCAGCCTCAGACACAGGAGGGGTCGTGCTGCATGACCTTGGGGCTCCGTCCGGCATCTCTCAGGTTCTGATTCCAAGAGGAGTGTATGACTGCCCTCAGTCCAAGTAAAAATAGCCCAGAGAGCCATGGCTGTCCTCCCGGACGTCTGGCTGCCCAGGTCCCCGGAGACCTGGCACCTCCACCATGCAGGGCAAGAGCCTGCAGCCCAGAGTCAGCAAGTGACCTGCCCAAAGTCACAGAGCAGGTGGGCAGCAGAGCTGGAGCTGGAACTCCGACCTCTGACTCCCAGCTGGCACCTTCCACAGCATTGTGGACCTCCCTAGGGACCCCCAGGCTGGGCCAGGCCCCCTTTTTGGGTCCTGCAACCCCAGCCCCAATCTTCACCCCAGCCCCTACCTCTCTGGACTGTAGCAGCCCTATTTTCTAGACAGTTTCTTACACTTCCCAGTGAGTTCCTTGAGGCTGGGGGGAGGGGAGGGGCACTGGGTTCGGCCCACATAATGCATTCGCCAGGAATAGTAATAAAACAGCTCGCATTTATCAAGCGCTCAACATGAGCTGGGCACTTTCTAAGCGCTGTAGGCATATTCACTCATTTAACCTTCGCTACGGCCCTATGAGGCAGGGGCTATTATTATCAAATCCATTCTATAGATGAGAGAGGGAGGCTCAGAGAGGTTAAATGATTTGCTCAAAGTCACAGAGCACTAAGTTTGCTGCAGCTGGTATTCCAACCCAGGCTGTCTGGCTCTAAATGAACCAGTGGATGAAAAAGTGAAAAAAAGTTTGGTACTCTGGTGTAATAAACAGCTGCTGCTATCATTTAACTCTTTTTTTTTTTTTTTTTTTTTTTCGTTACGTGGGCCTCTCACTGTTGTGGCCTCTCCCGTTGTGGAACACAGGCTTCGGACGTGCAGGCCCAGCGGCCATGGCCCACGGGCCCGGCCACTCTGCGGCACACGGGATTCTCCCGGACCGGGGCACGAAACCGCACCACCCGCATCGGCAGGCGGACCCTCAACCACTGGGCCACCACACTGTTGTGGCCTCTCCCCTTGTGGAGCACAGGCTCTGGACGCGCAGGCTCAGCGGCCATGGCTCACGGGCCCAGCCGCTCCGCGGCATGTGGGATCTTCCCGGACCGGGGCACGAACCCGTGTCCCCTGCATCGGCAGGTGGACTCTCAACCACTGTGCCACCGGGGAAGCCCTATCATTTAACTCTTAAGCCACCAAGGATCAAGAGTCCCCCTCCTCACACTGGCTGGCTGGGCCCACAAGCAAACCCTCAGAATGCCATTTCCAGGGGACTGGGATACACATTCATGCTCCAAGCCTGCCCCTTCCCAGCCAAGTGACCTTGGGGAAGCCCCTTTCCCTCTCTGAACCTTAGTTTCCCCATCCATGAACGGGTAAACTTATTAAGTTGGTGATTCCCAAGGGGGCTGGTAGGATGGGTCAGATTGGGGGTCCAAAGCTGAGAGCAGCCTGAAAGAGCATATTCTAAAATTTGTTTTTTGGGGGGTCAAGATACGGAAATAACTTTAAAAACACAGAGTGTTGCAAGAGGACGTGAAGTTCTTACATGCACCCCAAGGGGGGTTTCCAGTAAAAGGTGAGCAGAGCCCCCCTAACTAGAAGGGCATAAGAAGAGCCTGGCCCAGAGGGCGTGCGGGCCGAGGCCGTCCTGGCACAGCCATCGTGGGTCTGGTGGTAGTTAATTCCTGGGAGCTCCAGCCAGAGAGGGACGGGCTGGGGGGCGGAGGAGGGGGCAGAAGGGCAGCCAGCTCTGGGGCTCGTGCTGAGTCATCCGACTGGGCCCGGGGTCTGGGAGCAAGGGGGCAGAGAGCTATTTCCAGAGCGGGAGGAGGTGGCAGTGGAGTCACCCGGGGGGATGTGACTGGACCAATCATCGGGAAGGGCGGGGCTGGGGGGGGAAGCGGGCAGACTGCCGCCCCAGGGGGAATTTGGCCACCCCACTCCCTTCCTGCCTCCACGGCCTGTCCTGCAAGTTTCCTTTCCTCCCTGGCGTCCTGCTGTCTGGTGGTGGGACCCAGTGCCTCCCCCAGGCTCTCTGCCCCTCCAGCCCTGGCTTCCACACCCACAAACACCCCTAGCCTTTCTGCCTTCCTCCTGCCCCCAAACCCGTAACCTCAGGCCCCTGAAGCTGTCAGGCAATTCTGGGCTTGAGGCCTAAGAGGGTGGCCTGGGGGTCTCTGGAGCCAGACAGACATGGTCCAAATCCGCCCACCATTCCCGAGCTGGGTGACCTTGGGCAAGTTACTTGATCGCTCTGAGCCACGTTTCCCTCACCGATAAAATGGAGAGAACACAGTCTTCCTGCAAGAGGTGATTATGAGGCTTCAAAAAGAGGTGCCTGCGAAAGACACAATTCTTGTGACTCCATCTCTAGAAATGTCCAGAAGAGGCAAATCCATAGAGACAGTAGATTAGTGGTTGCCTGGAATGGGCAGTGAGGGCGGGGAATGGGAAGTGACTGCCCCGAGATACAGGATTTCATTTGGGGGTGATGAAAATGTTCTAAAAGCGATTGTGGTGATGGTTTCTCTGTGATAGACTAAAACCGTTCCGCTGTGCACTTTGATGGTGTGAAGTATATGGAATGTGAGTTCTAGTTCCCAAAAGCTGGTTTAAAAAAAAAAAAAGGAGATTCCCGTTGGGTGGGTGATCAACGTGGGTGGCCAAGGCTTACAGCTGACCCTGTTGGCCGCTTTGCTACCTGCCCCTCGTCCTGGGCGAGGACTGCAGCTTCTTGGCCAGAGCACGAGTCATTTTCCAGAAGATGAATGCTGAGGTTGAGATACTCTCACCCTGAAGTTCAGATGAGATGACCTTGGAGAGAAGGGAGGGCATCCTCTACCCCCAGAAGGAGGCCATCAGAGCCTGGGTGACAGGGGGCAAAGACCTGGGACCCAGCAGCCAGCAGGGCTTAACTCTTAGCTCTGCCTCTCACTGGCTGTGTGGCCTCAAGCATTTCTTAACCTCTCTGGCTGCAGTTTTGTCTTCTGAAGAAATGAAGGTGATGGTATTCCCAGTGCTTACCTCACAGGGCTGTGTTAGGATAAATGCAGAACATAATGAGTGAACAGGGCTTTGTGCATCCCGAATGCTTAGAAAATAGCAGCTATTTCTGACTTTGGTGTGAGGGAGGAGCCGGAAGGGGGCTGAGTAGGGCCAGAAAACTCCCACCTGGTGTGAATCGTCCTCCACCTTTGCTGGAGCATCAGGCTTTGCCAGGCCCACGCCCCAACTCCCCCTCCTGTGCACTGCATGATATCACAGTCCGGGACAAAAGAATCTCTCTCTGGGTCCTCGTTTATTCATTTTGTCCAACGAATGAGGTTGCCATTTCTGGTGGCCTTCGCCTGCTCCCCGGCCCCACACACCCCTGAGCACCTGCCTTTGGCTCCAGGACTGGCCCTGCCTTGTCCGAGGGCCTGCGTCCTCCTTTTCACCCAGCCCCCTTTCTCTAGTCCCTCAGAGGCAGGAGACCATCTTTCTGACTCCCTGTGCCTGGGGTGGTGTGAGGTGGGTTCAGCTGACCATCTACCTTGACTGAGGCCCCAGCACAGATTCACCTGGAGCTGGATGAGTGACCTTGGGCAAATCCTGGCTCTGGGCCTCAGTTTTCCCCACTGTAAAACAAGCCAAATAATCCCTGTGTCCCGGGGGAAGAGAGTGATGAGCCCTATGATCTAGGCAGGCAAGGAAGGGCCTTGAATAGCACTGAGTTCAACCCCAAATCCAACGCTTGAGGACCCCTACCACGCCCAGGCTGTGCTTGCATACCTCTGGAGTGACGGGGAGCTCACTACTCCTTCCCCAACCCATTCTATCTATTTGCTTGACAACAATGACTGCATCTAACAGGTGCCACACATAGTGGCAGGCTCAGAAGGCTCAGAAATAAATAGGAGCAAGCTGACGCAGAGACAAGGACATTGTTCAGGTTTGAACCCTGACTGTTTCTACCTCTCACTAGCTCTGTGTGGCCCCTGAGAGAGTCTTAACCTCAGTTCCTTCATCTGTAAATGGCCGTCACAACGCCTACCTTGTAAGGTCATTGATGAGACTATAAGGGGTAAGCTGAAGGTCCTGGTGCCCCGTGCCAGGTCCATTCATTCTTGGGGAGCAGGTGCTGTCATTATCTCAGTTTCTTCAGATGAATTTTTTGGAGGCACAGAGAGGTTAAGCAACTTGCCTGTGATCACATTGTGAGTGTAAAGGGTAGAACTTGATCTGGACTCAGGCTGCCTGCCCCCAGGCCCCTTGTACCTCACCCCCCTCACAAGGGGCTGGCTCTCTGCAGCCCGGTTCCCTTCTTATGAAATGTGGGCATGAGCGCTCTGTGCTCCCCAGAAGCCCACAGACCCTGTCAGCCCCCTTTCCTTAGAGGGCAAGAGGAGCTGGTGGTTTCCCATTGTTAATTTTAGCTCTGCCCCACCATAGTGTTTAGGATCCATACAGTGGAGCCTCCAAGGTCCCCCATGTGCCCCGCCAGCACCCCGGGAGGTGTAACCTTAGCAGATTTGCTAAGGAGCATGATAATAACAAGTTTACCAGAACCTGAGCTCTCTGACCCCTACACCATCCACACCGTGACTCGGTTCCACTGGGAATGACTCAACAGAAACTGTCCTCCCCTCCTGTCCCATCCAGCTGGCATCCACAGGTAGGGGACAGGGCAGTACTCCCAACATCTGTGCAAGAGGAGGAGCCAGCTCTGGGCCACGAGCTCTGCCATTTCCAGCTCTGCTGCCCGTGTCCACTCAGCTCCAGGGTCACACGGTCTGCAGGACCACATGGCCTGCATGAGGGACCCCTTCCTGGGCCCTAGTGAGTTGGCAAGGGGCAGGGGGGAGGAGTAGAATGGGCCAGGGGTCACCCAGGCAGTGCGGGGTAGCAGGGAATCCTGTGGCCCCAGCTGCCAGGGAGCAAGTTGGAGCTCTGCTGGTGTGATGTTGGGTGAGTTACTTAACCTCTCTGTACCTGGTTCTTCATCCATAAGATTCTTGTGACCATCAATACATGTAAAGCACCTAGCACAGTGCCTGGCACAGAGAAAGGGCTTGGGGACAGGGAGTTGTTATTATCATTCATGGTCCATCTATCCTCCTATTTATACAACAAATACAGGAAGGGTGGGGAAGGGTGTTCTAGGCAGAGGGAACAGTGCTTGTGTGCCATGAGATGGGCTATGTGGCAGCTCAACTCTGTTGCTCGTTTGCTTCCCTCTTTGGCTTCATTTTCCCCGTCTGTAAAAGGGGATAGTAAACAGTTCCTAGGGGGCTTTACTGGGAGTGAAGTTCTTAGCACAGAGTGCCTGGCACTGAGTAAGAGCTTGGGAACATGAGTGTCATGAGAAACCACAATGCCTGATGTTGATGGAGGTGCTTCTAAGTTGACTGTTTCTGCCTCATTAAATGTAATCATCTAATTTCTCCAAAGAAGACATACAGATGGCCAATAAGCACATGAAAAGATGTTCAACATCCCTAATTATTAGAGAAATGCAAATTAAAACTACAATGAGGTATCCCTTCACTTCCATCAGAATGGCCATCATTAACAAGTTTACAAATAATAAATGCTGGAGAGGGTGTGGAAAAAAGGGGATCCTCCTACACTGTTGGTAGGAATGTAAATTGATGCAGCCACTATGGAAAACAGTATGAAGGGTACTTATAAAACTAAAAATAGAGTTACCATATGATCCGGCAATCCCACTCCTGGGCATATATCTGAAAAAAACTCTAATTTGAAAAGATACATGCACCCCTATGTTCACTGCAGCACTATTTACAATAGCCAAGACATGGAAACAACCTAAATGTCCATCAGCAGATGAATGGATAAAGAAGATGTGGTACATATATACAATGGAATATTACTCAGCCATAAAAAAGAATGGAAGAGGCCCTGAACCAAGATGGCGGAGTAGAACGACGTGCTCTCACTCCCTCTTGTGAGAACACCAGAATCACAACTAACTGCTGGACAGTCATCAACAGGAAGACACTGGAACTAACCAAGAAAGATACCCCACATCCAAAGACAAAGGAGAAGCCACAATGAGACGGTAGGAGGGGCACAATCACAGTAAAATCAAATCCCATAACTGCTGGGTGGGTGACTCACAGACTGGAGAACACTTATACCACAGAAGTCCACCCACTGGAGTGAAGGTTCTGAGCCCCGCGTCAGGCTTCCCAACCTGGGGGTCCTGCAACAGGAGGAGGAATTCCTAGAGAATCAGACTTTGAAGCCTAGTGGGGTTTGATTGCAGGACTTCGACAGGACTGGGGAAAACAGAGACTCCACTCTTGGAGGGCACACACAAAGTAGTGTGCGCATCGGGACCCGGGGAAGGAGCAGTGACCCCGGGGGAGACTGAACCAGACCCACCTGCTAGTGTTGGAGGGTCTCCTGCAGAGGCGGTGGTGGCTGTGGCTCACCGTGGGGACAAGGACACTGGCAGCAGAAGTTCTGGGAAGTACTCCTTGGCTTGAGCCCTCCCAGAGTCCGCCGTTAGCCCCACCAAAGAGCCCAGGTAGGCTCCAGTGTTGGGTTGCCTCGGGCCAAACAACCAACAGGGAGGGAACCCAGCCCCACCCATCAGCAGTCAAGCAGATTAAAGTTTTGCTGAGCTTTGCCCACCAGAGCAACAGTCATCTCTAGCCACCACCAGTCCCTCCCATCAGGAAACTTGCACAAGCCTCTTAGACAGCCTCATCCACCAGAGGGCAGACAGCAGAAGCAAGAACTACAATCCTGCAGCCTGTGGAACAAAAACCACATTCACGGAAAGATAGACAAGATGAAAAGGCAGAGGGCTATGTACCAGATGAAGGAACAAGAGAAAACCCCAGAAAAACAACTAAATGAAGTGGAGATAGGCAACCTTCCAGAAAAAGAATTCAGAATAACGATAGTGAAGATGATCCAGGACCTCGGAAAAAGAATGGAGGCAAAGATCGAGAAGATGCAAGAAATGTTTAACAAAGACCTAGAAGAATTAAAGAAAAAACAAACGGCAATGAACAATACAATAACTGAAATGAAAACTGCACTAGAAGGAATCAATAGCAGAATAACTGAGGCAGAAGAACAGATAAGTGACCTGGAAGACAGAACGGTGGAATTCACTGCTGCAGAAAAGAATAAAGAAAAAAGAATGAAAAGAAATGAAGACAGCCTAAGAGACCTCTAGGACAACATTAAATGCAACAACATTCGCATTATAGGGGTCCCAGAAGGAGAAGAGAGAGAGAGACAGGACCAGAGAAAATATTTGAAGAGATTATATTCGAAAACTTCCCTAACATGGGAAAGGAAATAGCCACCCAAGTCCAGGAGGCTCAGCAAGTCCCATACAGGATAAACCCAAGGAGAAACATGCCGAGACACATAGTAATCAAATTGGCAAAAATTAAAGACAAAGAAAAATTATTGAAAGCAGCAAGGGTAAAACGACAAATAACATACAAAGGAACTCCCATAAGGTTAACAGCTGATTTCTCAGAAGAACCTCTGCAAGCCAGAAGGCAGTGCCATGATATACTTAAAGTGATGAAAGGGAAGAACCTACAACCAAGATTACTCTACCTGGCAAGGATCTCATTCAGATTCAATGCAGAGATCAAAAGCTTTACAGACAAGCAAAAGCTAAGAGAATACAGCACCACCAAACCAGCTCTACAGCAAATGCTAAAGGAACTTCTCTAAGTGGGAAACACAAGAGAAGAAAGGGACCTACAAGAACAAACCCCAAACAATTAAGAAAATGGTCATGGGAACATATATATTGATAATTACCTTAAATGGATTAAATGCTCCAACCAAAAGACAGAGGCTTGCTGAATGGATACAAAAATAAGACCCATATATATGCTGTCTACAAGAGACCCACTTCAGACCTGGGAACACATACACACTGAAAGTGAGGGGATGGAAAAAGATACTCCATGCAAATGGAAATCAAAAGAAAGCTGGAGTAGAAATACTCATATTGGATAAAATAGACTTTAAAATAAAGAATGTTACAAGAGACAAGGAAGGAACTACATAACGATCAAGGGATCAATCCAAGAAGAAGATATAACAATTATAAATATATATGCACCCAACATAGGAGCACCTCAATACATAAGTCAACTGCTAACAGTTATAAAAGAGGAAATTGACAGTAAGACAATAATAGTGGGGGACTTTAACACTTCACTTAACACCAATGGACAGATCATCCAAAATGAAAATAAATAAGGAAACAGAAGCTTTAAATGACACAATAGACCAGATAGATTTAATTGATATTTATAGGACATTCCATCCAAAAACAGCAGATTACACTTTCTTCTCAAGTGCACATGGAACATTCTCCAGGATAGATCACACCTTGGGTCACAAATCAAGCCTCAGTAAATTTAAGAAAATTGAAATCATATCAAGCATCTTTTCTGACCACAACGCTATGAGATTAGACATGAATTACAGGGGAAAGAAACGCAAAAAACACAAAAATTTGGAGGCTAAACAATATGTTATTAAATAACCAAGAGAACATTGAAGAAATCAAAGAGGTAATCAAAAAATACCTAGAGGGCTTCCCTGGTGGCGCAGTGCTTGAGAGTCCGCCTGCCGATGCAGGAGACGCGGGGTCGTGCCACGTTTC
>NW_006783590.1:439123-449000 GCF_000442215.2 Lipotes vexillifer
TAAAAAAATACCTAGAGACAAATGACAATGAAAACACGACGATCCAAAATCTATGGTATGCAACAAAAGCAGTTCTAAGAGGGAAGTTTATAGCTATACAAGCCTACCTCAAGCAACAAGAAAAATCTCAAATAAACAATCTAACGTTACATCTAAAGGAACTAGAGAATGAAGAACAAACAAAACCCAAAGTTAGCAGAAGGAAAGAAATCATAAAGATCAAAGCAGAAATAAATGAAATAGAAACAAAGAAAACAATAGCAAAGATCAATAAAACTAAAACCTGGTTCTTTGAGAAGATAAACAAGATTGATAAACCATTAGCCAGACTCATCAAGAAAAAGAGGGAGAGGACTCAAATCAATAAAATTAGAAATGAAAAAGGAGAAGTTATAACAGACACCGCAGAAATACAAAGCATCCCAAGAGACTACTACAAGCAACTCTATGCCAATAGAATGGACAGCCTGGAAGAAATGGACAAATTTTTAGAAAGGTATAACCTTCCAAGACTGAACCAGGAAGAAATAGAAAATATGAACAGACCAATCACAAGTAATGAAATTGAAACTGTGATTAAAAATCTTCCAACAAACAAAAGTCCAGGACCAGATGACTTCACAGGTGAATTCTATCAAACATTTAGAGAAGAGCTAACACCCATCCTTCTCAAGCTCTTCCAAAAAATTGCAGAGGAAGGAACACTCCCAAACTCATTCTATGAGGCCACCATCACACTGATACCAAAACCAGACAAAAATACTACAAAAAAAGAAAATTACAGACCAATATCACTGATGACTATAGATGCAAAAATCCTCAACAAAATACTAGCAAACAGAATCCAACAACACATTAAAAGGATCATACACCATGATCAAGTGGGATTTATCCCAGGGATGCAAGGATTCTTCAATATACACAAATCAATCAATGTGATACATCATATTAACAAATTGAATAATAAAAACCATATGATCATTTCAATAGATGCAGAAAAAGCTTTGGACAGAATTCAACACCCATTTATGATAAAAACCCTCCAGAAAGTGGGCATAGATGGAACCTACCTCAACATAATAAAGGCCATATACGACAAACCCACAGCAAACATCATTCTCAAAGGTGAAAAACTGAAAGCATTTCCTCTAAGATCAGGAACGAGACAAGGACGTCCACTCTCACCACTATTACTCAACATAGTTTTGGAAGTCCTAGCCACGGCAGTCACAGAAGAAAAAGAAATAAAAGGAATACAAATTGGAAAAGAAGGAGTAAAACTGTCACTGTTTGCAGATGACATACTATACACAGAGAATCCTAAAGATGCCACCAGAAAACTACTAGAGCTAATGAATGAATTTGGTAAAGTTGCAAGACACAAAATTAGTGCACAGAAATCTCTTGCATTCCTATACAGTAATGATGAAAAATCTGAAAGAGAGATTAAGGAAACCCTCCCATTTACCATTGCAACAAAAAGAATAAAATACCTAGGAATAAACCTACCTAGGGAGACAAAAGACCTGTATGCAGAAAACCATAAGACACTGATGAAAGAAATTAAAGATGATATCAACAGATGGAGAGATATACCATGTTCTTGGATTGGAAGAATCAATATTGTGAAAATGACTGTATTACCCAAAGCAGTCTACAGATTCAATGCAATCCCTATCAAATTACCAATGGCATGTTTTACAGAACTAGAACAAAAAGTCTTAAAATTTGTATGGAGACACAAAAGACCCCGAATAGCCAAAGCAGTCTTGAGGGAAAAAAACGGAGCTGGAGAAATCAGACTCCCTGACTTCAGACTATACTACAAAGCTACAGTAATCAAGACAATATGGTACTGGCACAAAAACAGAAATATAGATCAATGGAACAGGATAGAAAGCCCAGAGATAAACCCACGCACCTATGGTCAACTAATCTATGACAAAGGAGGCAAGGATATACAATGAAGAAAAGACAGTCTCTTCAATAAGTGGTGCTGGGAAAACTGGACAGCTACATGTAAAAGAATGAAATTAGAACACTCCCTAACACCATACACAAAAATAAACTCAAAGTGGATTCGAGACCTAAATGTAAGACTGGACACTATAAAACTCTTAGAGGAAAACACAGGAAGAACACTCTTTGACATAAATCACAGCAAGATCTTTTTTGATCCACTTCATAGAGTAATGGAAATAAAAACAAAAATAAACAAATGAGACCTAATGAAACTTCAAAGCTTTTGCACAGCAAAAGGAAACCATAAAAAAGACGAAAAGACAACCTTCAGAATGGGAGAAAATATTTGCAAACTAATCAACGGACAAAGGATTAATCTCCAAAATATATAAACAGCTCATGCAGCTCAATGTTAAAAAACAAACAACCCAATCCAAAAGTGGGCAGAAGACGTAAATAGACATTTTCTCCAAAGAAGACGTACAGATGGCCAAGAAGCACATGAAAAGCTGCTCAACATCACTAATTATTAGAGAAATGCAAATCAAAACTACAGTGAGGTATCACCTCACACCAGTTAGAATGGGCATCATCAGAAAATCTACAAACAACAAATGCTGGAGAGGGTGTGGAGAAAAGGGGACCCTCTTGCACTGTTGGTGGGAATGTAAATTGATACAGCCACTATGGAGAACTGTATGGAGGTTCCTTAAAAAACTAAAAATAAAATTACCATATGATCCAGCAATCCCTCTACTGGGCATATACCCAGAGAAAATCATAATTCAAAAAGACACATGCTCCCCCAATGTTCATTGCATCACTATTTACAATAGCCAGCGCGTGGAAGCAACCTAAATGCCCATCAACAGACGAATGGATAAAGAAGATGTGGTACATATTTACAATGGAATATTACTCGGCCATAAAAAGGAATGAAATTGGGTCATTTGTTGCCACGTGGATGGATCTAGAGACTGTCATACAATGTGAAGGAAGTCAGAGAGAGAAAAATAAATATCGTATATTAACACAGACATGTGGACCCTAGAAAAATGGTACAGATGAACCAGTTTGCAGGGCAGAAATTGAGACACAGATGTAGAGAAGAAACGTATGGACACCAAGGTGGGAAAGCAGCGGGAGGGTGGTGGTGGTGGTATGATGAATTGATTGGGATTGACATGTATACACTGATGTGTGTAAAATGGATGACTAATAAGAAACTGCTGTATAAAAAAATAAATAAAATAAAATTCAAAACTTCAAAAGAAAAAAAAGAATGGAAGATGTCATTTGCAGCAACATGGATGGACCTAGAGATTATTTTTTTAAGATTTTTTTTTTTTGATGTGGACTATTTTCAAAGTCTTTATTGAATTTGTTACAATATTGCTTCTGTTTTATGTTTTGGTTTTTTGGCCACGAGGCATGTGGGATCTTAACTCCCCAACCAGGGATTTCACCCACCACCCCCCCTGCACTGGAAGGCAAAGTCTTAACAACTGGACCCACCAGGGAAGTCCTGGACCTAGAGATTATCATACCAAGTAAAGTAGGTCAGAAAGAGAAAGTCAAATGTCATATGATATCACTTACATGTGGAATCTAAAATATGATACAAATGAACTTATTTACAAAATAGAAACAGACCCATGGACATGGAAAACAAATTTATGGTTACCAAAGGGGAAAGGCGGGGAGAGATAAATTAGGAGCTTGGGATTAGCAGATACAAACTACTATATATAGAATAGATAGCAGCAAGGTCATTCTGTCTAGCACAGGGAACTATATTCAGTATCTTGTAATAAACTGTAATGGGAAAGAATACGGAAGAATACATGTACTGTATTCTGAACCACTTTGCTGTACACCAGAAACTAATACAACATTGTAAATTAACTATTTATTTTATTAACTTCAATAAAAGAATAATGTAATCATCTAGTAAAGGAGATGAACTAATATGGCAAAGCAGGGAACACCCTGTGGCCTGGGGTAGGGAGCAAAGCTGGTGTGTGTGTGTGTGTGTGTGTGTGTGTGTGTGTGTGTGTGTGTGTGGTGGGGTGCCTCTGAAACTATGGGGGAGGGGCGCATGGGAAGGCTCCCCCCAGGAGTGGCACACAAGTCTGGAAAGATGAGGGTGGGGGGCAAAGAGCAGAGGGGAGCACATTGTAGGCAGAGGGCACCACCGGGAGGGAGCCCATAGCATCTGTTAGGGAGCGGTGGTAGCTCTGTGTAGCTTCAGGCCGCTGAAATTGGGTCACTGTGGAAACAGGCCAGTGCCACGAGCGAGGGCGGCCCTGACCCTCACATTTGAATAGGCTTTCCTGTAGGGAGCGGATCAGCTTGCAGGAGAGAGACAGGGACAGACACATCTGTGTTCTAGAAGCCCCCTCTGGCTGCAGGGGAGAGGGGCGGGCAGAGAAATCAGTAGAAATGTGGGTCCAGGCAGGAGAGAGTGAGGCCTGGCCGAGGGTAGAGGGGGTGGGAATGGGGGGGAGCAAGGGAGCCCCAGAGAGGAAGGGGGACACGAGGAGGAGGAGAAGGCAGGACCCCCACCTTTCCCAGGCCCTGGCCAAGTCTCTGCTCCTTTTGCAGGGGTCTGCTCATACCTGCTCCCTTCCATCCTCTCCTGACCGCAGACACAACTATCCCCAACCCTAAGATGACACTTAGCAGAAGCATGAGGTTGTGTGACTCCTCCAGCGTCCCTCCATTACGGCACTTATTTTGATGGTGACAACCCTTTATGGAGTACCTGCTGTATTCCAGGCACCACACACACACACACACACACACACTCACTCACTCACTCATCATCTCATTTAAACCCCACAAGACTCTTGCAAGGTAGATATTATGGCTCCCATTTTGCAATGAGAATCCCAAGGATCAGAGAGGTTAAGTAATTTGCCTACAGTCACACAGCAAGTATGAGAGAGTCCGGATTTCACCAAATTAGCTAATATATGGAAAGTACTTACACCAGGGCCTGGCACATAGTAGGCAATCAATAAATGCTGGCCACTATTTTTGTTAGTATCAGCAGCTAGATCTGTCTGGCTGCAGAGCCCAAGGTGGGGCCTCACTGATTCATCTTATTCTCATGGTCTGTTATCTATTTGTCTTCCCCACTGGGCTGTGGGATCCTGCAGAGCAGGAGCCAGGTGGTATTGGTTTGTGGGTCCCCAGCACCCCTCATGAGGCAGGCACAGAGTAGGTGGTCAGTGATTGTTGGTTGAATAAATCAAGGCAAGATCAAGCTCTTGAGGGCAAGGACTACGGTTCTCTAAGAATCATGGGATTTCTCCAGCCATGTGTGTCCTACATCTCTATGGGAGGAGGCTTCATTATGCCTTCAGCCTGGACAGTCTGTTTCTCTTTCCAGCCTGCTTTCTCCCACCCTCAGGACTCAGCCTGTAATCAGCTCCGACCAGCAACACCTCCTCCTAGCCCTGGGCTGTCAGCCCTGCAAGGCCAAATCTGGAGGAGCACACACACCCTCCCTCTCTGGTCTTCCATGGCCTACCCATACATAAGCCTGGCATGGAGCGGGGTAGGGGGACAGGCTGCCTGGAGTCCCAACCTGGCCTCTAGCTTTTGGTGGAAACCCGGGGAAGGCCCTCTTTGCTTTGGTCCTCCCCACAGAGGCACCACGAAGAGTTAATTCGTTCTGGTCTCCCAGAAGCTGGACAGGCACAGGGCGAGTCCTGCCTCCTGACACCTGGGTCTGCCCCTGACTGCCTGGCTATGTAGTTCGACTGGCTAGGTGTGTAGTTCCCCTGTCTGGGCCTCAGTTTCCTCAGCTGCAAGATGATCACTTTTTTAGGCCAGCCTTGTCGATTTGCTAAAGGATCCAGCTGGATGGAGGATGAGGAAATTGTGTTCATCTCTCCCAGGTTCTTGATGATCCCCCGGGGGACGTGGCATATCTCCATAAGACCACTAGGTGGCGCCAGCGGGTCACATATCTCCCTGAAGACTGTCTTCAGGCGGAATTCCACCCCAGGATTAAGATCACAGGACCACAGGCTCCCACTGCAGACCCGCCAGCTGGATGGAGGAGGCAGGGTATGCCAGGGTTAGGGACCGGTTTTAAGGTCAGGCAAACGAACTGGGAGGTTCCACGCTAGACTCTTCTCTAGTGAGTGTCCTGGGCTCTGCTGGGCAATTCGCTTGCCCGGTGACCCTGGGCACGCCATATGACTTTGAGACGTCAGTTTCTTCATTAGGGAAGCAGGATAACAAGTCTTTTCTCCTGGGGCATCACGGAGACTGAATGAGATCGGGGCGCATAGAATGTCCTTCCCACCTTCTGGCGCAGCACTGTCTGTCACTAGTCATTACTACTTTACGTCTCAGAATGTCCCCCGGGAAGAACCTTGGGCAGGATGCCCAGAGATCTAGGTCTGCATTTGGCAAGTCCCTTTCTGTTTCTGGTCCTCTGTTGGCCTCAACCAGCCTTGAGGGACTGGGAGTGTCATGGAAAAATAAGGGCTTGGGAATCAGACAGACTTGGGTGTGAATACCACCCACTTCTCCTCTTCCCAGCTGTGTGACCTTGGGCCTCTCTGGGCCTCTCTGGTAATTACCTAATTATTTGTGATTATTCTGTCTGTCTTCTTAGCTCTATTATAAGTTCCATGAGGGCCAGGATCTCGTCTGTTCAGCTCACCTACATAAACTCAATACTGAGCTCAGCATGGGGCCCAAAGTTAGTCCTTAACAAACAAGAGCTGCCATTATTATTATTCTCACTACTGCGGTTACTATACACATCACTCAACACCATAGTAGGGCTGTGTTCAGAGCTTTCCCTGAATTATCTCTAGCAATCCTCTGCCATTATCTCTACTTTACAGGTGAGAAAACAGGGCTGGAGAGGTTGAGTCCTTGACTAAGGTCACACAGCTACAAAATGGCAGAAGCTGGGATTTGAAACCGCGGCCCACGACAGATTATGGTGACAGGTGTAGTAAGTGGAATAATGACCCTCCAAAGATATCTACATCCTAATCCCCAAACCACTCTTGTTCCCTTACTTGGTGAAGGAAACTTTGCAGATGTGATTAAAGTAAGGATCTTGAGATGTGGGCATTATCCTGGATTATCCAGGAATGTCAGAGTGGGAAGGAGACAGGACAGCAGGAGCAGAGGACAGAAAGGCCATGTGATGCGGAAATTAAGTCAGCATCCATTCTAGAAAGGCAAGGAAGAGGATTCTCCCCTAGACTCCAGAAGGAACCAGCCCTGTTGACACATTTTGCCCAGTGAGACTGATTTTGGACTTCTGACCTCCAGAATTGTCAGGTAATTAATGTTAGCGCGTTGTTTCAAGCTACCAAGTTTGTGGTAATTTGTTACAGCAGCCATAGGAAACTAATACACGGACAGATGAGATAATGTCCAAGAAGCACCTGGCATAGAGTTGGAGCTCACTAAGTGCTCTTTCCTTCCCAGTTGTAACCCTTGTTCCTCTTTCAGTTATACCAGAATAGCAGAGGGGGAACTGACTTCCAAGATCTTTGAGCTCAAGCAGCCCATTTTACAGATGTGGAGCCTGCGGCCAGAGTTAGGAAACAACTTGTCCCCTTTGCATGGGGGTAGGGTGGGGTGGAGGGAACTGTCCCCTGGGCAAGTCCTGGGGTTGCTGCAGCCTGGGTGGAATCATCTAATCCAAACCCATTTTCCAGGTGAGGAAACTGAGGCCTGGAATTGCCCCAGAGAGTGGCAACTCCCAGGGAGTCCACCTCTTCACAGAGCCTCCCCTCCCCCTCCAGAGTGGGGGTGAAGGGGGACATGTTTATCCCCAGCAGATAGGGGCCAGCGGGGTCTGGGAAAGCCACGTCCGCTGAGGCCCAGCTGTGCTGGGGGAATTCGAGAGCAGCTCCTTGGTGGCCTTCAGCCTGGGAAAGCTCTGAGGCCTTCCTCTCCCTGCCCGCCTCGCTCCTCCCAGCCAGCCCCGTCCCCACAGCTGTGAGACATCACTGGAGGCAGTGTCCGGTGGAGCTGGAGGAATAGCGGCCTGGAAAGGAGGGGCTTGATCCCTGATCCTGAGCCAGCATTACCCTGGATCCTCCTAAACAGAGCCTGAGGCCCCGGGCTTGTCTGGGAACAGTGGATCTCCCTACCCGGGCACGTGGGGGCACGGTGGCACCATAACACCCAGTGACATTGGCACTGTTCTCCACATAAAGCATTCACACCCAATAGCATTCTCAGTCCCCACAACAGCCCTGCAAAAACAAGGCTGCTACTGTCCCATTTTACAGATGGAGAAACCGAGGCTCAGAGAGAAGAAGGGACTTGGTCAAGGTCCCATGATGGCAGTGCTGGGACTCCGCTGACTCCATGACTCTCACAGGATGACCCTGGACTTGACTCTAGCACCTTCTGGTCCCAGCCTCGCTGTGAAACTTTGAGCCAACCCCTTCCTCTCTGAGCCTCCGCACGCTCCTCCATAAACTAGGAGATAATGACCTTGTCTCCCTCATGCGTGCCCTGTGCCCAGTAAGCAACAAGCCCTGTGCCCAGCACTATCACCTGTCCCCAGCATGATCACACCACTGGATAACTGCAAATAATACCACCCACCGTGCGCCATGTGCCAGGAGCCCAACACACAGCCCCTGCCCCAAAGTGACATTCTGGTCCTGAGGAAGACAGCCAATAGCAAAATAAGTGCCTGGGAAAGCGTGTCAGAAAGTAATCAGTGTCGCGGGGACAGGGCTGCTGCGGGGGCCGCAAAGGTACGGCATAAAGGGTCCAACAGGATGTGAGCGGGTGACCATGTGGCTCCGGGCAGAGCGAGTGGGGCTGCCTGTCAGGTTCAAGTGACACAGAAGAGGACAGTGGAGCAAGCAATGGGAGTGACAGAAGGGTATCCATGGTAGTTCTGTAGTGGCCACTACCAGCTCCTCAGCTCAAGGGGGAGGAAATCCACCATCTATCCACTCTCTGGTCTTCCATCCATCCACCTCTCTATCTTCCTTCCCATTCGTCCATGCATTCATCTTTCCACTCATCTAACCAATTACCTCACCCACATGTCCGTCCATCCATCCATCCATCCATGCATCCATCCATCCACTGGTCTGAAGAGCCACCAGTCTCTGTCTGATTGCTATTGGTCCATCTCTCATGCATCCAACGTGTCCACCCATCCATCCACCTATCTTACACTCGCTCTCATCCACCTATTGTTTACCCAAAAACCTATCTCTCTTTCTGTCCATTGGTCTACCTATCCATCTATCCACCTGTCTATCCTCTTCCTAACTTCCCCACCAATCCACCCATTCACCCACCTTCCTCCACCCATCATCTCCTCACCACACTTCCCACTGCTCTGCCTACCAACTTGTCAGCCTGCTTATTTGTCCATCCGCCCATTCATGCAACATTCGTAGAAGCATATCCTGTGTCTGGGGTCAAATCCTGGCTCCATTGCCTTTGTCTGTCACTAAGCAAGAGCTCAGTAAAAATTATCTTAAAGCAGATGAGAAAATGAGGCTCAGAGAGGGCAAGAAAATTCTCTGTGGTCAACCAGCTGGGAAAGAGCCCAGATTCTAATTCAGGTGTTTGACACTGGAGCCCTTGCATTGAACGGATATATTCAATGTATGTTCTTGGAAGGGCCCGACCTCATACCATGCCTGTCCCGAGTCTGACATACAGGGCTCTAGATTAGATTGACGAGGGTGGAGGGGCTGGCCTGGCTGGCCTTCATGGTTTCCTGCCATTTCTGACACTGGTGGCTTCTCCCTGTGCACCCCAGTCTGGGGCGTGCTGACCCAGCAGGCTGACCTGCCTCCAGGGAAGCTTCAGAGAAAGAGCAAGAGAGCAAGAGAGCACATGCGTGCACCTGAGCATGTGCACACCCCCCCCCCCAACCCAGCCACCCACAAGG
>NW_006783590.1:451483-452444 GCF_000442215.2 Lipotes vexillifer
CCCCCCCCCCCCCCAACCCAGCCACCCACAAGGTGCAGCTCCCAGGGCTCCCTGCATGGCCTCCCAGCGGAGGCGCCCCCGCGGGCTCTGCGCCCTCCGGTGACATGTGACACTGGCAGGTGGAGTGGGCGGGAGGAGGGGATGAGCTCCCTGCTGACTGACGGCTTTCCCTCTGGGGCAGGGAGCTCCGGGGGCTGCAGCCCTAGCCCTAAATGGCTTTTAACAGACTCTAACTTCTCACAGACAGATCAATGCTTTGCGGTGCCAATTCCTGGCTTAGTGTGACCTAGGCACACTTCTTCACTTCTCCGGGCCTCAATTTGCTCATCCATAAAATGGGGACAATTGCTCCTACCCCACTGGGTTGTGGTGCAGGTGACAGGAGAAGATGCATCTATGTAAAACTACCCAGCCCCCAGCAGAATCTCAACACTGTCAATTCCTGCCCATCCCTGTTCCCCTTTGGAGGTGGAGGGGGCTCCTGGTCTGAGACAGGAAGGAGCATCCTTTGGCATCTTGTCACAGTTGAGTGGAGGGTGGGTGGAGGTCCGGCCCCTGTGGTTGGGGTGGCCTGTGCAGGTGAAGATGCCCCAGGTTCTTTTTATTTTTTTAATTAATTAATTAATTTATTTATTATTTTTGGCTGCATTGCGTCTTCGTTGCTGTGCACAGGCTTTTCTCTAGTTGTGGGGAGCGGGGCTACTCTTCGTTGCGGTGTGCGGGTTTCTCATTGTGGTGGCTTCTCTTGTTGCGGAGCACGGGCTCTAGGCGCATGGGCTTCAGTTGTTGTGGCCCGCGGGCTCTAGAGGGCAGGTTCAGTAGTTGTGGTGCACGGGCCCAGCCGCTCTGCGGCATGTGGGATCTTCCCGGACCAGGGCTCGAACCCGTGTCCCCTGCATTGGCAGGCAGATTCTTAACCACTGCACCACCAGGGAAGCCCCAACCCCAGGTTTTTGTTTTT
>NW_006783590.1:452549-463930 GCF_000442215.2 Lipotes vexillifer
GCCTCTCGCTGTTGTGGCCTCTCCCGTTGCGGAGCACAGGCTCCGGATGCGCAGGCTCAGCGGCCATGGCTCACGGGCCCAGCCGCTCCGCGGCATGTGGGATCTTCCCGGACCGGGGCACGAACCCGCGGCCCCTGCATCGGCAGGCGGACTCTCAGCCACTGCGCCACCAGGGAAGCCCCCCCTAGGTTCTTGATATCAGGAAAAGTGCTCAAGACAACTTGCTCTGCAACATCGTGGGGCTGAGAGAGTGAACCCCCTTCTTCACTCCAGGCTTCAGTCTCCCCTTGGTTCAACTGGGTCTCTGAGAACCCCACCAGCTTGACCATCCTGTGGCTGGGGTGGGTGTCTCAGACCCCCGTGAAGGCCGAGGAGTCTACTGGGCAGGACCGGGGGCTGGGAGGGCGGAGGTAGAGGAGACTTCCCTTCTCCTGCTCTGCATCTTTGTCTGTTCACTCACTCCTCCAACAATTACCTTTTGAGCACCTACTATGTGCCATGTTTTCGGTGCTGGGGGTACAGCCATGAATGTGACCACACCTGAGGAAGCAGGTGTTCTGGGGGGCAGTCAGACTCCATTTGTCAGGTACTGACTAGTGCTGTGAAGGAAAACAAAGCAGGGGATGGAGATGTGAGGTGTCCGGGGTGCTCGTTAGGTAGTGGGTCAGAAGAGGCCTCTTCCGAAGGAGACATTTGAGCAGGACCCTGAAGGAGGTCGGGTGGGAGCCACAGGGACATCTGGGACAAGTGCATTCCAGGCAGAGGGCACAGCGAGTACAAAGCCCCGAGGCTGTAACCGGCTTGGCATGTTTGAGAAGAAGCCATGGGGGCTGAGTGTAGTGAGCTTAGCATGTGGGAGGAAGTGGATGGGGTCAGGGAGGGAAAGGTAGAGGTAGGGGAGGTGATTTAGAGCTGGTTAGGGATCCTGGGCTTGAGGGGCGGGGAGGAGGCCCCCAGGCCCAGCCTTGCCTCGCTGGCTGGGAAGAGGGGGCATTCTTTGGGATTATTCCTCTGAGTACCCTGCCCCCAAGGGCAGCAAGCCACTTGGACTTAGCACATGGATGAGGACGTGCTCTTGAAATTCTGGGTTCAGCCTAAGAGCCTTAAAGCAATAAGAGGTCACCTGGTCCAGCCCCCTTTGTTCACACAAACCCGCATCGAAGATAAAGAAACTGAGGCTTGGGGCTTCCCTAGTGGCACAGTTGTTGGGAATCCGCCTGCCAATGCAGGGGACACGGGTTCGTGCTCTGGCCCAGGAAGATCGCACATGCCGCGGAGCAACTCAGCCCATGCACCACAACTACTAAGCCTGCACTCTAGAGCCCACAAGGCCACAACTACTGAACCCAATGCAACTACTGAAGCCCGTGCGCCTAAAGCCCATGCTCCACAACAAGAGAAGCCACCGCAATGAGAAACCCGTGCACTGCAACGAAGACCCAACACAGTCGAAAGAAAGGAAGGAAGAAGGAAGGAAGGAAGGAAGGAAGGAAGGAAGGAAGGAAGAAAAGAAATAGGGAAAAAAATTTTTAAAAGGAAACTGAGGCTTGAAGAGGAGAAACAAGTTTCCCTGGAACACCTGGCTACAAGATGTGCCTGAACCCTGAGGCACGCTTTTCCCACTCTGGCCTTCGTTCAAAATAATGTTTGTGAAAATTAGCCTCAGTAAAGAGCTAACAAGCCTGGGCTGGGGATGTTTTTAGCTGCCTGTAAGCCAGATAAAAGGTTCTGCTGTTGCAAAGATGCTCTTCTTGTGCATATGCTATAAGCGTCCATCAATTTCAGAAATTATCCAGCCTCGCTAACTAGAAATGACAGGTGCTTTTTGAATTTGAGATGAAGAGGGTGTTATTGATGGTGGTTTACTCATGTCAGACTCTTTTCCTATCCTGAGTGTGATATTCTAAATTTCAAGGAGGAAGGTACTGTTTTTCATTTCTGCAGCCCTAGCAGAATAGACACACCAACTAGCATTTACAGAAGAGGTTTTTCCTAAGTGGCCGCTCAGAAACCTGCAATTATGTGATTTTCTATATAGTAGACCTGCTATATGCCAGAGCATTCTATAGGCACTGGGAATATAGCAGGGAAAAAAACCAATTTTCCGATCCCATGGAATCTGCATTCTAGGGGACACACAGATAATAAGTAAAATAAACTATATACATACAATTTGTAGTATGAAGGAAACAAAGCAGACAGTGGTTTTAAAGAGTAGCAGAGAGGCCATTTTGGACAGAGTAGTCATGGAAGGCCTCTGTGAATAGATGAGATTTAAGCAGAGACCTGGGTGGTGTGACAGATGAAACAACGTGTGTCTGGAAGAGTCAGTGGACAAAGCAGGTACAAAGGCCCTGAGGTTGGTGCATACCTGGGCGGGGGCGGGGTGGGTGAGGCACAGCAGAAGGCCTGAGTGGGAGCGCTGCAGGGGATTAGGCCCCACGATGGAGTTTGGGGTTTTGCCGAGTGAGGTGGGGAGCCTTTGACTGGTTTGCATCTGGCGAGAGGTCTGATCTCCTCTGTTGTCCAGACAAATACCATGGGGAGAACCTAGGTGGTGGGCGGAGGGACCTGAGAAGAGGGGGCACTTGCCACTGTCTGCGGGGCTGCTGGCGGCTCACAGGGGCTGGGGACTGGTTTCAGCGTGTGGCCAAGAGAGTCCCAGACCTTGATCCCATTTCACAGAGGGCTGGCCCTGGGAGCGCGCCAGCAGGACAGCAGGCATCGGTCCTCAGAGCAGCAGGCTGAGGGGCCTGAGCCGCCGAGCGGGGTGGGGCCGGGCTCCAGGCCTGATGGATAGCGGAACAGCGTGTTTCCCGCACGCCCCCTGCCCCACTCTGGCCACGCTCAAGGCCCAGCTGTATCTGCCACTTAATTCTTTCCTGACCTTTCCGCTTTCCATCAATTTCCCTAGCCCCTTCCTCCCCTGAAAAAGTAAACGAGGTCCTTGGAGGGGCGGGTATTCTTATTTTATTCTTCCCAGGTTGCCTCCTTGTAACCTGAGTTCAACCCTTCCTTCCCCATGTATCCCGTACCTTAGCCTTCCCCCCACCCTCCTGTCCTTCAATAGCCCTTCCCAGAGTTGCATTTTTCCCTTTCCCTCTGTGATTAGTTAATTGATGTCCATTTGTCTCACTTGATTATGAGCTCTGTGAGGGTTGTCTTTCATTTGGGGGGTTTGCTGGGGCGGGGAGGTCACCATTGTATTCCCAACTCCACCGAGTCCCAACAGCTCAGTATAAACCCGAGTTTCCTGCCTCTGGGTGTCTTCTTTTTTTTGTTTTTAATTTATTTATTTTATGTATATTTTTATTTTTGGCTGCGTTGGTCTTTGTTGCTGTGCACGGGCTTTTCTCTAGTTGCAGCGAGTGGGGGCTACTCTGCGTTGCGGTGCATGGGCTTCTCATTGTCGTGGCCTCTCTTGTTGCAGAGCACAGGCTCTGGGCACGCGGGCTTCAGTAGTTGTGGCACGTGGGCTCAGTAGTTGTGGCACGCAGGCTCTAGAGTGCAGGCTCACTAGTTGTGGCACCCGGACTTAGTTGCTCCGTGGCATGTGGGATCTTACTGGGCCAGGGCTTGAACCCGTGTCCCTTTCATTGGCAGGCGGATTCTTAACCACTGCGCCACCAGGGAAGCCCCCCTGGGTGTTTTCACCCCTGTTTCCCTGGAGAATCAGGACCTGATGGCCAGGGGCTGTCTTGAGATTGGAGTCCCAGGGAACAGGAGACCCATTCTTTTCTTTTTTGATGGGGAGGGTTTTTTCCTCATTTTTTTTATTGTGGTAAAACACACATAACATAAAATTAATCATTTTAACTATTTTTAAATACACGGTTCAGTGGCATTAGGTACACTCATATGTGCAACCGTCACCACCATCCATCTCTAGGGTACTTCTCACCTTGTAAAACTGACATTATGTGCCCATTAAACAAGAGTTCCCCTTTTCCCCTCCCCTTAGCCCCTGGCAACCACTACTGTACCTTCTGTCTCTATGAATCTGACTACTTTAGATACCTTGTATATGTGGAATGATACGGCATTTTGTGTGTGTGTGTGTCTGGCTTATTTCACACAGCATAACGTCTTCAAGGGTCACCCATGTTGTAGCATGTGTCAGAATTTCCTTCCTTTTTTAGGCTGAATAATATTCCACTGTGTGGATAGACCACATTTTTCTTATCCAGTCATCCATCAGTGGATCCTTGCATTGTTTCCACTTTTTGGCTATTGTGAATAATGCTGCCATGAACATGGATGTACAAGCATCTGTTCAAGACCCTACTTTCCATTCTTTTGGGCATATTCCCAGAAACGGAATTGCTGGATCATATGGTAATTCTAATTTAACTTTTTGAGGAACCACCATACAGTTTTCCATGGTGGCTGCACCAGTTTACACTCCTACCAACAGGGTTTCAATCTCCCCACAGCCTCGCCAATGCTTGTAATTTTCTGTTTTTTGGACACTTAGCCGTCCTAATGGGTGTGAGGTGGTATCTCACTGTGGTTTCGATTTGCATTTTCCTGGTGATCAGTGATGTTGTGCATCTTCTCATGTGCTTACTGGACATCTGTCTAATGAAGACCCCATTCTTGAGTGTTCCTTGCCAGGATGGGTCACAGTGCAGCAGAGTGAGGGGCTTCTAGTCACCCATCTGACGTTGACTTGCTCTGCGTGCGTGTTCTTTATTAGATTCTGTGTTTCAAAGTACCCAAAGCGAAAAGCGAATTCGCAAGCAGATTCGCGATAACTCCGTAACCCACTGACACCAATTACAGGCAGTGGTCTTAGAGCGGTGTTGTTTTGGGTTTTTGTTCTGAACTTACTTCGGGTTTGGGGAGGGGTCTCATCTCCATCATTTTCCAGAGGGTGGGTATAAATGGCCCAGCCATAGGCCACAGGCCACAGATCCTGTGAGTCTGTCCTCTCCTACAATGACAATGACAATGACAACTCCCTCTGATTTGGGAACTGTCCCTTCCTGGCCCCTCCAGTCCTGGGGGTGATAATGGCTCCCACCTGTTGCCAGGTTCCTGGGTGCTTCACCATCCCTTGTCGATTCCCCTTAACCCTGTCTACACCTCACAAGAGTCTCTATTAAATGCTCCCCGTGAGCCCATTAGTGCGCCCTCTGCATCCTTCATGACCACGGCTAATGGTCCCCACAGCACTGTGCACGGGTCTCTGCCCAGCAGCCTGAAGGTGTACCACCCAATCCCAGGGTTAGGAAAGAAAACAGCAGGGGGCTTCCCCTGCATCCTTCCCCCCATAGTCTGGTGCCTGGGAATCTCTTTCTCTCTACTTTCCGAGCATGAGTTCCAAGCCTGGGTGGTCCTGGCCACTGTGCTCCTGAGATGAAGCCTGATCCCTGATCAGTTTCTGGGTTGGGCCTCAGATTCCTCGTTTGTGAAATAGGGGAAACCAAACTGCCTGCTGCAAGCAGCATTGTGAAGGTGAGATGAGGTAACGAATATGGGTTGGCACAGAGTAGGTGCCTAATCGGTGCTGGCAGATCTGGATTCCATCAAAGGTGACTGCTCACATTTTCTGCATGATTCCCCAAGTCCTCTAGGAGGAGGTGAAATAGTTTCTGCTGAAGCCCAAGAAACCCATCTCTGTCTCTGTAGTTTTAGAACCCAAACCACATCCTCAAGAGGGTCCCCATGGTAGCAGCCTCCAAGAAGGCCTCCTGGTATTCACACTGTTATATACTTTCCTCCCACGCTGAGTAACCAACAGGGCACTGCAGAAAGGACGTGTGACTTCTGAGACTGTCATAAAAAATATCACAGCTTCCTCCTTGCTCTTGCTTGGATTACTTGCACTGGAAGCCAGCCGCCATGTTGTGAGGACACTCAAGCAGCCATGAAGAAGCCCACGTGGAAAGGCCTGAGGCCTCCAGCCAACAGCCAGCGCCGGCATCCACCATGTGAGGGCGCCATCTCGGAAGTGATTCCTCCAGCCCCGGTCCAGCCCTGGGATGACTGCAGCCCTGCCTGACATCTTGACTCTGACCTCATGCGAGACGCTGAGCCAGGACCACTCAGCTGAGCTGCTCCCACATCCCTGACCCACAGACACTGTGAAATATATTACATGTTTATTGCTGTTTTGTTTTGTTTTGTTGCTGTTTTAAGCTGCTCGGTTTTCGGGTAATTTGTTACACAGCGATAGATGACCAATATAATCACCCACTTTATCCTGCCAAGTTTGGCTGCCACACCCTTTGGCTGCTTCCCAAAGTCAGATCGATCCCTGAAGAATGAATATCCACCTTTACAGTGGCTTTGGGAAAGGATGTCATCCAACATGGATTAACAGGCTGGCTTCATAGGGAGTCTGGAATTTATAATGAGAGAGTGGGGACGAGAGGGCTGTATAGGATCCAGAGGGGGAGTCGTGATGGGGTGGGGAGTGGAAAGAACCCAGACATGGGTGTGAAGACCTGGGCTGCAGTCCTGCCTCTGTCACTTGCTAGCTGCGTGACCCTGACAAGTGACTCAGACTCCTGGGCCTTAGGTTCATCACTTGCCTAATAGACTTAGCTGACAGCACCGTTGTGAGGTTGACAGTCTGTTCTCCCAACAGCAGCCAGAAGGATCTTTTAAATTGCAAATCCGATCATGCCATCCCTTGCTTAAAACCTATCAGTGGCTGCATCGCCTGGGTCAAGGAGCACAGCCCAGCTGGCCTGTACCATCCCCACACCACGCCCCTGCGGGGCCAGGCCCTGCTCAGCTGCAGCGCTTCCCTCACCCTCGCTTTCCCTCCCTCTCACAGTTCTAACCATGCCACCCGTCTTTTGCTTTCTTGAAGGTGTCGTGTTGGGTGGGCCCAGGGATCTGTGGCCCGTGTGGGATTTTTCCACCTCGGATGTGTCCCCTTCCGCTTTCTAACTTCTCTGTATTCTTCAGATATTTCAGATTTCAAGTCACACGGAAAGCCTTCCCTGACCACTTGGGCCACTCTTCTCGGCCCTCACGGCCACTTGGGATCTCAGCTATGATAACTGGATGCGTGTCTGCCTCCCCACGAGTCAGTAAGGCAGAGTCCCTGCCTCACTCCTGGCTGTGTGCGTGCCATGAGCAGGTTGAAGGAGCTTAAGTCTTTGTGGAATGAATAAATGAGCAGAAGGGGCCTAGGACCGTGCAGATATCAGTCTTCATCTGCTCCCCCGTCCCCAGATTCTACTCTGATTTCATGAACTTCCTGGGGAAACTTATGTGAGCAAATGCTTCCAAGTTTCTACCCTTTCTTATCTTTGGCTATTATCACTCCCTGTAGAGTTTTCCAAAAAAACTGATGCCTGAGTCCCACCCTCAGAGATTCCAGTGTACACCTGGGGGTGCACTGGACATCAGGATAATTAAAAGTCTCCCAGGTCTGGGGCTTCCCTGGTGGCTCAGTGGTTGGGAGTCCGCCTGCCAATGCAGGGGACGCGGGTTTGAGCCCTGGCTTGGGAAGATCCCACATGTCGCGGTGTAGCTGGGCCCGTGCGCCACAACTGCTGAGCCTACACTCTAGAGCCCACAGGCCACAACGGCTGAAGCCCACGCGCCTGGAGCCCATGCTCCGCAGCAGGAGGGGCCACCGCGGTGGGAGGCCCGCACGTCGCACTGGGGAGTAGCCCCTGCTCGCCGCAGCTGGAGAGGGACCACGCACAGCAGCGGTGACCCGAAACAGCCAAGGATAAATAAATAAATAAATAAATAAATAAATAAATGGATAAATTTATTTAAAAAAAAAAATTCTCCCAGGTCAAGCCCTGGCCAGAGGGGAGACTGGGGCTCTGGCAGAGCCCTTCTAACCTGGAGACTGTCTCACTACCTAGGACGATGGGGCTATAAATGATGAGAGGAAACCCAGAGGCTACGATGTGCCAGACACTGTTATAAGGACTTCTCTTAATTAACTCATAATCCTCAGTAGAGTCTCAGAAGAAGATGGTATTATTATCCCCACTTCACAGATGGGGAGACTGAGGCACAGAGCTATCAAGTAACTTGCACACAGTGACCCAGCCACTAGGTGGCAGAGCCAGGATGTGAACCCCAGGTGGTCTGGCTCCAGTGTCCAGTGCTGGGCCACCACCCTACACTGCTAGTGACCGTGGAGACGTCCCCACTGACTGTCCTTATCCTAACGATTGCTTTCCCATCCTCCAAGGGCGCTGATGGGGACAGGGCTGCTGCCCATCTGGCATCTCTGTCCCTTGCCACCAGGATGTGCCCTGAGCCACCAGCAGGCATCACGGAGCTGAATTAGAGGGGCCCGACTGACCCACGCTGGACTGGGCTTCTCCAATACCGAAATAATCCTGTTCATGATAGAGCCCATTGTCAGCCTTAGGAAGAGACAGGTCGCCATGGAAACCACGGGACTCTACAGCCATACCACCAGCTGGCTTCAAGGAAACCTTTTCATGGCTCCATTTGGGACTCTGCTGTGAGGAAGTCAAGGGGGTCTAGCTAATTGGGTCCCCTGTTTGGCCAGGATGTCAGGTTAACTCCCGGTGTCGGCAGCAGCAGCCTTGGACCAGCTCCCATCCCCACCACGTGTACACAGAAGTGCCGTTTCCAGTCCTCCCGTGGGAAGGTGCGCTGGTGGGGGAGGTCTGCAGGTGATTGACGTGTGGGGTTGAGTCTTTAATTAAATGCATCATGTGCCCGTCAGAAGAAAAGAAAGTTCAACTTGCTGGTGGGGTCGTCATCCTGAGCGTCACGTCAAGAGCTCTTTCCCATGGGAGGGGAGTGACCTTCTCTAAAGGTGGACCAAAATCCTTCTGAGGCTTCCCGGCGCTGTTCCTGAGCCCTGCATCTGACGGTGTGGGGTTGTGTGCAGACCTGGCCGCTGGACCACACGCTGACAGTCAGTGCTGAGTTGACCCTTAATGAGCACCAGCTCGGTGGTTCTCAAACCTGGCATCTGTTACAATCACCTGTGCAGCTGTTTAGAAACACCCACGCCTGGGCCTCACCGCCGTCCAATTAAATAAAATCTTGGAGAGTGGCACCCAGGCCAGGGTACTTGGGAAAAGTTCTGCCAGAGCTAAAGTGTGGCCAGGGCTGAGATCAAGCCCAACCCCCTCTTCTCCAGGTGGGGAAAGTGAGGCTCCAAGAGAAGGGACTTGCCTCCCAGGTGGTAAGGAGCTCCGAGGCTGGTGGAATGCAGACTTTCTCCATCCCTCTGACAACCCGCATCTCCAAAGATGGGGGTGCAATTTGAGGGCCTGGCTTGGGAAAGGGAGGTGGGTGGCACTGGGGAGACCCAGAGCCAAAGGCTGTGGGTGGAAGATGTGAGAAGACGACATCATCCCTGTCCCATCCAGGGGCTTGGGGTATAGTGAGAGGGGCACAAAACTCAACCTCATTTTACCTTTAAAAAAAATGTGGGCGAGTGTAAGACCTTTCTAGTAAAGGCGTGATCGGGGTCCAGCTGTGTTGGTGTCACCAAGGAGCTTGTTAGAAAGACTCCCAGGGCCGCCCCAGACCTACTGACTCAGAGTCTGCCTTTTAACAAGATCCCCAGGCGATTTGTATGCACATTCAAATGTGAGAAGCCTCGTAGTAATGACCTTGGGATGAAAGCTACAAGACTTGTGTTCTTTGTACGTGACTCTGGGGACATTCCTCTACCTGTTATACAGAGATACCTGAATCTTCAAACGTCAGAGCTGGAAGGACCAGAGATGGGGAGCGAACTGCTCAAGTACACACAGCAAAAGAGTGGCGGAGCTCCTAGAAGCAAGAGTAAGGCTTCTAGTCCAGTGTATTTCCCTCAGCTGTGTGGCCTCCTTGCAGGCGGGCAGGGGCACTGGGGTGCTGCAGATACAACAAATACGCTGAGATGCCTCTAAGTTCTTCTTTTGATATGTCATTTTGTTCCAGCAGATTCGTTGCTAGAAATCGCATCTCCTATCAGTAAAACTTGGGGATTTGGTTCCAGTCCCGTGTCTTTGTGATCTACAAAAATAACAAAGATGTTGAAACAAAAGTTGGTGCCAAGGAAAAGAAGTCATCTGAACTAGGAGAAGAATGATGTGCCTACCTTCTCCTCTTCCGCCTCCTCACTTGTTCTTGGCAGAGTGCTGGGCAAGCCTGTGCCTGCTGTGTCTGTGCCTGCATTCATGTGTGTGCCTGTGTTATGGGCGCGCAAGAGTTTGCCTTGCGTACATGCATTCTGTGTCTGCATGCATGCATGTGTGTGTGTAAGGGGGCATCCATGCAGGCAGGTTGTGTGGACGCATGCACGCGAGCATTAGTATGTCTCTGTGTGTGTGAGCGTGCGTGGTTGTGAATGCATGTGTGTTCCTGTGTGTGTATGGTGTGTATTTGTATATGTGCATATATGTGTGGTGGGAGACGTGTGCATGCCAGGGTGCCACGAGCCTGAATGTGTGTTCCTGTGTGAGTGTGAATACAAGCGTCTGAGTGTGCAAGCATGCATGTGAGCCGGTGTGTGCAAGCGTGCGCTATATGTGCTGTGTGTGTGTGTGTGGTCATGTGTATATGTGTGAACCTGTATGCCTGTGTGTGCATGGCGGCATGTGCCCACATGTTCATGTGTGTGTGTGTGCATGTGTGTTAGGTGGTGTGGAACATTAGGGGATTTAAAGACTGCATTTGGGAGGGGGAGGGGAATCAGAAAGCCCAAGATATCCTTGACATTCAAGGGTTTAACATGCAATCTGGTCTCATTTCAAGTGATCCAAAGGTCCATGGCTTGCAATGATTTTTAAAATTTTAACAGTTTGTATTTTTGATGGGGCAAAAAGATGTCAGCAGGGAACTGAGCTAATGAGTGAGCCTAGCCTGGCCGCCTGGTGATAAACACTGTTCCTTTCAGGAAAACGGTCTCAAAAGAACTCCAATTGCTAGTGCTAATCATGGAAAGAAGGATGAAGATGTCTGAAACATGATTGGTTTTTAGTCTGAAAAAAATGGAAGCAGGGAGTGGATTAAAGAGAGGAGAGGGGAACTCAGCCCTGGCTTAGATCTGCGGCTCCAAATGAACCCACAATAGGATGCTCTCAGTGGAAACCAGGAGAAGTGATTCCCCACCCAGCTCTAGGGAGCCGCTGAGCCGACTCCAGGAACAGCTCAACTGAACGAGGACTCAAGGCAGGCTGATGAGGGATGGAACGCACGTCAATAACTGCAGAAATGGCTCCAGTCCTGACTTTACAGGACTAAACGTCCAAGACAGCAGTTTCACATTCCAACGACACTTTGCTCCTCTTTAGAAGGACAGGTTATGCTGGAGACAGTATTTCCCAGTGTGGGATGCTTAAAGATCTCTTGTCTTATTTCTTGTGAATGTCAAGGGCCCACAGTAATTATAAGCATCAAAAAAAAAAAAAAAAAAAAAATTTGGGGGG
>NW_006783590.1:463994-480437 GCF_000442215.2 Lipotes vexillifer
AAAAAAAAAAAAAAAAAAAAAAAATTGGGGGGGGTGAGTTGGGTGGAGTCAAACTTATAAATGGATGAAAATTATTAGTAATAATATTTTAATGGGCTGATGGGCTGATGATATGGCAGGCGCTGAGCTAAGAACTTTGATATTAAATATAATTACACTTATATTAAGTAGAAAAAGATGATTCTCCACCTCCAGGAAGTTCTTCCCTGGAAAATTCTATAAATCCCTAAGAGGCAGCTATAATTGTTACCTCCTTTGAGAAACCTTTCCTTCTGTCATCAGCAATTACTTCCCCGAATTGCAGTACACCCCCTTCCCTGTGTGTCCTTCCCATCCCCCAGGATTCCCTGAGAGCCTTATTCATCGGCACCCAGCTCCTAGGGCTGGTCTGGGGACACAGAGAGCTCCGTGTTTGTGGAGTGAATATTCATTGTCAAATGGGCTTTTTCATTTTAGTTGTCTCTGTGAATTCCACGCCCCACGCTCCTGGACTGCAGCCATCCTCTCTGCTTCGTACTCATTTTGGATAAAACTGATTCGGGCTTTTCTTCTTGGGGTTTAATTTCTTATAAAAACGTTAGAGTGCTTAGAGTGTTCTCTCTTGGGGGCCAGCCTCCATCCCCATCAGGTAGCCCATCAGCATGCCGATTGCTCTGGAAAGCAAGAAAAGGCTTTCAGGCAGCTCACTCCATCCATCGGGGGCTCAGCGCTCCCCCCCGCCCTCTCCTCTGCGGTCATCCTCTCTCCTGATTGAAGCCACTGCCTCCACCTGTGTCCTGGATCTCCGCCCTCCCCATGTCTCCAGCCATCAACCCTCTTCCTCCTCTTCTGTGCTGTCGCCCTCCTTCTCTTCTGGATCTTTCTCAAGAGCATTTCAACAAGTTCCATCGTCTCCATCTTCAAAAATGGTAATAATACTAACAACGGTCCCTCTGGAACCCCTTGTCTCCTAGTTTCTCTTCCACTTTCCAGCCATGCTTATGAAAAAATTTAAAAGAAAGAGTAAAAGGTACCCTCGCTATTGGCTCGCCACCCCTTCCATTCACACGTCATCTGTCCTTTAGTCGGGCTTCTTCCAGTGTCTTGTAGATGCCCTTCAGCCCCTTCGTGGCAGCTTTGACACTGGCGCCCATCTATCCCTTTTCGAGCCTTCCTGGTCCCCAGCTGCCAAGGCCCACACTCTGGTTTTCCACCTACCTCTCCTCTCTCCCTCTGCCTTCCTCCACTCTCTGTCTTTTCCTAAACCCTGGTGCTCCTCTGGGTCCTCTTTTTACTGCCTGGTCTGTCTAGTCCACACTCTCCCAAGGCTGGCATGACCCTCAGGTCCACCACTCAAGGCCGGACTTCTCTCCTAAGATTCAGACCCTCCCCTCCAGGTTCCTGCTGGCCCCTTGCACTTGAAGTTCCCACGGGTGCCTCAAACTCCCCACGACTCAAACTCAACCCATCCTAACCGTCCTGTGCCCACGCTCATGGCCTTCCAACCTGCACCCTGTCCTGATGGCGTCCCCACTTGGGAGACTGGCACCACTTACCATCCAGCTGCCCAAATGCCAATCCTGAGACCCGCCTTCGGCTCTCCACCCAACGCAACACCCCACAGCTGGCTTGGGAGCCCACGTCTTCAGTTCTACCACGTCGAATCCACCCTCTCTTCACCATCCCCTCTCACGCCCCTCCAACACATTCCCTGAAGCCAGAGTGGGCTTCCAAATGTGTAGCTGATCAGGCCTCTCTCTTCATTCCTCCATTGGTTCCTGATATATTTATTGAAGACCTACTGTGTGCCAGGCACTGTGTTACTCTGGGAGGACCTGTGCATTAGTCTTGTGTAGTTCCCACTCTGGCGGAAGAGACGTACAATAAACATACGCATTATATAAAGAGTCGAGCGATGATCAATGTTATCAGGAAAGCTGAAGCAGAAAAAGAGGGCGAACAGTGATGGATTAGGAGGGGATCTTAGGGCAGGAAGTCAGGAGAAGCTTCTCTGAGCAGAGATAAGGAATGAAGGAACCAAGTGAGCCAGTGGGGTTTGTAAAGGAAGCACATTCCAGGTGGAGATATAACTGCAAGTGCAAAGGTCCTGTGGCAGCCTGGTGGGCATGACACAGTCTTACCACGTTACCATAGTCCCCGCAAGTAGGAACGTTCCTGTCCCACTGACCTCCTGTCCCACCTCCCAGGAACGGAGGAGAGAGAAACTGGAATTAGCTAAAAGGGAAGATGGAGAGTGAAAAAAGAGGAGGACATGCCCACCCTTCTCTTCCCCAGATTCTAGCTTTGTGCACACAGCAGAACTCAGCTGGGGGAAGGTCTTTCCTTTGAATGAACACAGAAATGTCAGTCATCACATGGCCAGAGATTTTTAACTGAGGCTGTATTGCCATCCGAGGTGCCTCTGGTATAGATGAGAAAAGTCATGGGACAGCCCCAGTTCTCGTGGAGGGATGGGGAAAGCAGAACCCAGAGCCACCTGAAAGAAACAGTGGGAGCTCAGAGCTGCTTTCTGATCACGTCTGCTGAGTGGAGCTTGTTGGAAGTCGGGTTGAATGCGAGTCCTGAGGTCCAGAACGGGGCCACCTAGCAAGGGACTATGTTTCCCAGCCCTTCTCATAGGTAGGTTTGGTCACACGACTGACTCTTGCCAGTGGAAAGTGAGCGGAAGGGATGTGTCCAGGGCCCTGAAAACAGCAGATGTGCAGTGTCTGCTCTCTCTCCCCTTCACTTTCTGGCTGAACCTGAATGTGGCAGTGGCTTTGACCTTGCAGATGTGACATGGTCCTAGAGACAGAGGAGCCTGAGACCTGGATGCCTGAATGATCAGGTGGAACAGAGCCATACTCTGGCCTAACACACTCACCTTGGGCTTCTCCATGAGAGAGAAGTCAAGTTCTCCTCTGGCTACAGTGGCTGCGCCCTTGGCTATGAGTGGCAGAGCATCTCACCCCCTGTGAATGACACTTGCCCAAGTTCTCTGAACCATGTTCAGACGTCACACCCCAAACTGCTGGCTTCTCCCTCCAGAGAGAAGCTCCTAGCTGGCTCAGTTATGAAAGCTCTGGGGAGAAAACGTGCTTTGCAATCAGTGGTGAATTCTAGCTCAGCTCTGCCACTTACCAGCTGTACAATCTGGGGCATGTGCCTTTACCTCTCTGAGCCTCAGTTCCCTCATATGGGGAGTCATAATCCTTCCTCATAGCTTTGCTTCCAGGATGCAAAAAGAGGCTGCAGGAACAGGCCGAGCCCAGCAGAGCCCCAACTGGCCTCCCATCAGCCCCCACCAAGCCTGGATGCAGGCTGAAGTTTTTCTTTGGAATAAGTGACAGGTTCAGGGAGGCGGAACAGAACAAGTACTTAGAGTTCATAGCTCGGAATTCTCTGAAATCAGATTCCCAACGCTCCCTTCCTAGGCTGGGAATTAAGCTGGCTGTCCTGGGCTTATCTCTGAATGGTCTCCCCATGAGGGGAATTTTCCTGCAGCCTTATTCCACCCTCCATGCCAGGGCTATTTGTCAGGGGCGTCTTCCTCCTCTGCCCCAGCTTTCTGCTTGTTAACCCCATTCCAGGGCGAATCTGTGGGATGCAAGGAGTGGGGCTGGGGCCGGGGCTGGAGCAAACGTGTTCTGTTTAGTAACGATCAGAATGTTGTGGGTTACGTAGTAGGAATATTAATTCCTTTTCGCAGAGAACATAAGGCTGTAAGGGGCTGTTTGTGTGCTGTCTGGTCCAGCTGTCCTCCCCACCTCCCACTTAGAGATGAAGAAACTGAAGCCTGGGAGAAGACAGGACTTGTTCACAGTCCCACGTGGAGGGAGGGCATGGCAGAGGTGCCCCGGCTCCGACGCACCGTGGAAGGCTTGCATGGAAGGTGCGCCCAGCTACCTCTCCGTTTAGCCCTTCTTAGGGTGCAGTTCTGACCTGCAATGCAGAAGGGAATGTTCACCTCCACATCTCACATTTACAGAAACCAGGACTGGGAGAGCATCAGGGTGACTCGTCTCCCACTTTGAACTTCTCTGTCTGGCATGGGCAAAGGATGGGAGGGAACCTGGGCTCCCAGCTAGGCAGAGGTCGGGAGCTCTCCCAGGCTCACCTGGTTTTCCTCCACCATAGCCGGGCTCACCCTGCTTTGTGAATGTCCGCACAGGAGTCTCTCCCTCTGGACCGTGAGCCCTTGGCAGGCAGAGAGACCTTGTCCGCCTTCTCTCTGAACCTCCCTGCTCAGTGGTATTTGCTGACTGATCAAAAGCACAGACCTGTCTCCATCTCCCAGATGCAAAATCCTTTCCTCACTCACATGGAGCCCAGACGGCCTCTGGTTTCAAGTCCCCGATCTGCCCCTTCACCAGCTGTGCCTCCTTGGAGAAGAAACTGAGCTCTCTGAGCTTAATTCCTCACCACAAGAAGGGGTGAATACGAGGAGCATGTTTCTTACGGGGCTGGAAGATGCGAAGATGGAGCGAGAGTAGGGGTGTCGATCACGCAGCAGGTGTGTGGCTGATTCCCTTCCCTTCCCTCCGCCGAGGGCGAACCTCGGTCCAGGGCGCCGTGTTCGGGGGTGCATGGGGACAAGACCTTCTCACCCCACCTCCACCTGCCATTCCCCTCCCATGTCCTGTCTCATTTCACACAAGGGCACACTGTGCTTGTCCAGTGTTTACCATCCAGAAAGTTGTAAGTTGTATCAACCATACATAGGCATGGGCCGTGTCCTGATCTCAAGGGTTGACAGTCCAAGCGAGGAGGCTGCCCATTGCTGACATTCAGGGCGGGGTAACACTTTATGGTGAGGTGTTCAGCACCGTCCCTGGTCTCTACCCACCAGGTGCTAATAAGCATGCCGCCCCCCTCCCCAGTTTTGACAATCAAAACTGTTTCTAGATATTGCCAAATGTTCTCTGGGTGGTTCTGGAAGCCACCCAGAACTTGGTCATATGGTGACCCCAAAGGGCTAATGGTCCACGGGGAGGCCTCTCCTGTCTGACCTGGCCACTCCTCCAGAGGGACATGAACAACTCGGCATACACCACTCAGAGGGCCCAGGAGGGCCAGGGGTTTTATTCCCCCCTATTTTGGGGTTTTATTTCCCACCCCCACCCCGCCCTCCACGTACTTAACCTTGAAGGCTGACTCAGTGCTGACACGCAGGGAAAGGGTACCAGGCAGGTGCAATTTGGGGAGGGGAAGGTCAGCTTTGGTTGGAGGAAGAGCCACACTTCTTGGAAATACAGAAAATACACATGGTCAAGGACACAGCTTAGAAACAAACCCACTTTAATTGAGAGTGTACACAGAGATAGGGGGAAGCAGGGGTGTGACTGAGTGAGACCAGGCCACACACCTGTCCTAGCCAAGGTACCCGGTCTGCCTAGAGGGTTCAAGCTGGGGCCAGGTGTGGGCACAGAAGCAGGGTCAGAGCGGCTGCCTTGAGCAGCAGGGGCCAGGGTGGGGTGGGGGTGTGCAGAGCTGAGGCCAGGGCACGTTTATGTCTGTGTGTTCATGTGTATGTACATGTATATACGTGGGCACAATGTACACAGAATCTACAGGAGCCCTCAAAGGCAGATTTAGGGACAGGGTCAGGGAGACAACACCTCAAATCCCTGAAGGCCCCAGGGGCTGAGGCAGCATCAGGAGAGGGGCACACCATGGTGCGTGCAGAATGCCAGACCTAACCCTGCTTCTGCCACTCATAGGCTTGCTGTGTGACCTGGAGCAAGTTACTTACCCTCTTTGGGCCTCAGATTCACTAGATGATCACTAAGGTTCCTTGTGGCCCTGAACTTCAATAGTTTCAAGGAGGTTTAAAGTATAAAATGTATTTTTTAAGAGCCTTTGGTACACGGGTTCAAATCCCACCACGCCTGGTACCCATCACAACCCAATCACAGGCACCAGGAAAAGGCCCACTGGGAGCTCTTCCTACCTGCCTCTCCCGGGCTCAGCTCTGGCTCCCAGCTGCTCTTCCACGCCTGCCAATGGCTGCGTGTACAGAGACAGTAGGGCAGCAGGGGTAGGCAGCGGCCAGGCTGCCCCCAGGGGGATGGGAAAGTGGCCAGAGCCGAGGAGGCTTGGCCTCGGGGGCGTAAAGTGCATTGCTCACCCTCTTTGTTTCCTAGCACAGGGTGGAGCCAGCACCCAGCAGGCGCTCAATAAATGCTTGAGGAGCCAGCACAGTAGAGGACAGCCTGGTTCCAGGTGGAGCTGCGTCCGGAACTAGCCGGGAGGCAGAGCTGGGGCTTGTCACTTTGCCCTGTGAGTCTCAGCCACCCCCTCTGGGAAATGGATGCAAGAGGAGAAGCTGCCCCCGCAGGCCTGCCCCGCCTGTGTGAGTGTGAACGGTGATGCTCAGTAGTGGGCAGCGTCCAGCTGCAGACAGGCCACAGAAACCCCATCTGGAATGGGGGACGAAGGTATCCCCAGTGGAGGCAGTGGATCTGAACTGGTGGGGGGCCTTGCCAACGAGGGGTCACTAGGCTTTTACAGTACAGCGATTTCCATTCCTACTGGGAACACGACATAACAGCTGCAACAACAAAGCACAACCAGCAGACGAGAGGAACCTGGGAGAAGAGGCTGAGGAAGGTGGTCCAAGAGATGGACATAGGCCAGGCGACGTAGCCACGCCTCCTTCGAACACACAGACACCCCTGGCTCAATGTCGGGGGCAGCTGAGGGCCAAGTTGGGGGGCAGGGGATAGAACCAGCTGAGCCAGAGGGTAAGCGTTTCAGGATGCGGTGGGAGGAGGTTCCCAGCTGCCTCCTAAACCAAGCTGGGTCTTCCACCAGGACAGCGGAGCCCTCTCCCAGCTGGCTCTGGGTATCATTTTCATCTGGGATGTTCCAGGAGTCTCCATCGGATGCAGGGGTCCTGGCCCCTCTGGCCCCTCAAGGAAGCTCTGACTTGGGTCCTGGTATAAGTTCAGATGTCACCCAACCTTGCCTCTTGTCCTGCAGGGATTCCCCTCCCAACCCATGGAGAAGCTGAAACCAAGAGCGAGTGGCGGAAAGGAGGAATCAGAGGGAAGTGGTTGAAGGCAGGAGACTGCACAGAGGCTGGAGGCTGGGGTCCTCCAGTCTGGCGCCAAAGGTCTTAGAACGTGACTGCTGTTGGGGTCTCATGGGGGGAGATGCGGGGAGCGGGCACCCGGGCCCACGCCCCCCACCACCGTAAGGCACCGCCCAAGCCCCACCCCAGCGTCCCTCCTGCTCACTGGATGGTGCATTTGTCCCGCTCGCGGGCCTGGCCCTCCCGGAGGACCTTGGCCTTGATGTATTTGAGGTCACTGTTGACGCTGGGGCGGCGGGCAAAGGGCGAGACCATGCCGTAGGCGTCCATGTCCTTGACTCGGCGCATGCAGAAGGGCCTGGGGTGGAAGGCGTCCCCGTACTGCACGGAGATCTTGCGGTGCAGGGCGGGGCTCATCTCGTGCGGCAGCTTGGCCATGCTGAAGAGCACGTAGAACATCTCGTCCACGTTGGTGTTCTTCTTGGCCGACACCTCGAAGTAGGCACAGTTCCCGTCGCCCGACACCAGCAGCTCGGCCTCGGTGGTGGGCACCTGGCGGCACAGCTCGCCGTGGTCGTTCTTGTTGCCGCAGATGACCATGGGCAGCTCTGCCACTTCCTTGGTCTTGTTCTTCAGGCAGGACTTGACCTCCAGGATCTGCTTCTGGAGGCGCTTGACCTCGTCGAAGGATTCCCGATTATCCAGACTGAACACCAGGATGAAAACGTCGCCTGTGGGGAGAGGAGCCCCAGGCGGTGAGTTCACAGGCGCCTCCTGACCGCACCACCCCCCCTCGCCCCTCCCCGCTCCCTGACTTGACTCTAGCAGGGAACTGCTATTATTCCCCCCATTTTCCAGAGCAGAAGACTGAGGCCCAGAAGGTTAAATCCCTTGTCTCAGAGCTAATATGTGGCACAGGCTGGTTCAAACACAATGAATCAGCCCTACATTTCCCTGCAGGGCTGGAGACAGGGTGAGTGATTTGTGAGCTTGTGTGGACTGTGTTAGAATAATAAGAAATACAGGGGCTTCCCTGGTGGCGCAGTGGTTGAGAGTCCGCCTGCCGATGCAGGGGACACGGGTTCGTGCCCCAGTCCTGGAAGATCCCACATGCCGCGGAGCGGCTGGGCCCGTGAGCCGTGGTCGCTGAGCCTGCGCGTCCAGAGCCTGTGCTCCACAACGGGAGAGGCCACAGCAGTGAGGGACCCGCGTACCGCAAAAAAAAAAAAAGAAAAGAAATACAGTTTCCACAAGAGCAGGGGTCTTGCTGTTCAGCGCACATCCCCAGGGCCTGGAATAGCCCCCGATGCATAGTTGGAACGCAGAGTGTTGGCATCAGGCAGGCCTAGGTTCACCTCTTGCCCCCTCCACTCACTGGCCACATGGCCTTCAGCGGGTCATACCACCTCTCTAAACCTCAGTTTCCCCATCTGTCCCATGCAGGATGCTTTTGAAGATTTGATGAGATAACGAATGGAGAGTGACACGTGCTCAGTGATCTCGGGTCTCAAAAGACCCGAGAACAAGCACCTGCGAGAGTCGCATGGGTTCCCCCTTGACTCCTCACGGAACATCTGTGAGGGCGATTTCATTACTTTCATGTGATAGGTGAGCCAACTGGGGCTCAGAAAGGGTGAACAACCAGCCCAAGATCACACAGCTCAGGTGTGGCCAGGCCGAGATGTGGACCCGATTCTGTCCTCACCTGGCTGGTCCTGGCACACACAGGTGTCCTCTGATTCTTGAATAAATCATGGATGAACAAGTGAACACTAGCCTCCCAGGCCCACGCTACCCCTGCTACAACTCGCTGCATCCCTCAGCGCAGGTCTTTGAAACAGGGATGATGGGGAGGTGGCAGGGGAGGCGGGGAGGCTGAGAGAGGACTGGTGCCTCCACCCCAATTTCCACATCTCACTACAGTGATCACAGTCTCACACTCAAAGTACCTTTTGCACTTTGACTTAAACTCTTGAGAACCTGTGGGGAGATGTTAAGAACCCTGTTTTATAAGAAACCGAGGCTCAAAGGTGCCTGGGACTGGCCCAAGTTCTCGAGAGGAGAACCAAGTGATGCCAGCTTCTGGTAGCACTGCTGCCTCCTTCCTCTGGACCCCCGGGGCATGCCATTTGTCCCCCTCAGAATAGCACACACCACATTCAGGACCACGTTCCAGCCAATGACGCTCTCTGGAGCAGAGGGAGATGTCGTCACGGCGCACAGTGGGTGTTCATAAAGCTGGTTGTGTGGACGGGGTGGGACGGGATGCAGGACAGTGTGGGCAGTTTAGAAAGGCACTTGCAAGGCAGCGCTGGCCTGGCAACCGTTTCTGCTTAGGCTGCCAAACTCATCCCGTTAAGGCTAATCCCAGGCCCCTGAGGGCTCTGCAGCCTTGACATATCCAGATGGAAGGCTGTGATGCCAAGCTTCAGAGGCGCCTGGCTGGCAGCTGGAAGGAGAGCTGGCGGCAGAATTAATGGCTTTCAGGGGCTTCCCTGGTGGCGCAGTGGTTGAGAGTCTGCCTGCCAATGCAAGGGACATGGGTTCGAGCCCTGGTCTGGGAGGATCCCACATGCCGCGGAGCAACTGGGCCCGTGAGCCACAACTACTGAGCCTGCGCGTCTGGAGCCTGTGCTCTGCAACAGGAGAGGCCGCAACAGTGAGAGGCCCGCGCACCGCAATGAGGAGCGGCCCCTGCTCTCCGCAACTGGAGAAAGCCCTCGCACAGAAACGAAGACCCAACACAGCCAAAAATAAATAAATTAATTAATTAATTTAAAAAAAAAAAGAATTAATGGCTTTCAGAATTTGCTGTGTACCAGCACCAGGTTGGAAAATGAGGCACGGGCTGGTGAGTGAAAAAAGCAGGCAGCAGGCAGATGTGCTTGGAATGATATGTGCACATAAAAATGAGACGAAAATACTCTCTGTTATGGGGACACAAATGTGAATGTCAAAGTGTTCATGGGGGGCCTGGAAGACTGATGGGGTGGCTACCTCGAGGGAGGGGGCAGGAGCCTGCGGTTTGGGGCATGGGGCAAGGGGGCTTTTTAGCCTTATCTGTATGTTTAGAGGAGGGTGTATTTGTGTGTTATTTGTGTAGTTAAAAGTTAACTTTGGAAATACGCATGTGGCCCCTCTCCACATCTACTCTCTCCCTCCGTTAGCCTTATTTCTGTTGGTGGGCACCCGCTCCCCTCCCCATGGCTGGGAGAGCAGACATCCTTGCAATCTCCATCGAGTCCTGGAAATGCCCCCCGCGCAGTTTCCTGCAGTCCTCGCAGCCACCCTGGGAGGAAGCAAGGTTATGCCCATTGTGCAGCTGGGAAGACTGAGATCCAGACTTATGGTCACACATCTAAGCCGTCAAGTGGTAGAGCCAGGACTGGAACCCAGGTCAGCCCAGGCTCCTTCTGCCCACACACTCCCTCTCCAAAATGTGGGGTGGGACAGTCTGAGTGTGATCTGGGTCAGATGGTCAGTGAGGACAGCTGGAAGAGGAAGCTGTCTATCCAGGGCGCTCAGGGAGGAGTCTTGATCCGGCCGTGGGGAGAGGGGTGGGCATGGCTAGGGTTTCTTGGTGTAGACGTATCTCGATTTGCGGGGTTGTTTTAGTGATGGCTGGGGGGGTTACTTGCTCATTCCTTCCCTTCATCGCCGCCCAGCAATGGCAGGTGCAGGGTTTAGGAAATGGGCCTGCGTAGCCCATTGCAGGCATACCGCAAATGCAGGTTTAAGACCCATAATTCTTGAGCACTTACCTTCCAATCACCAAGCACTGTTCCTATATTAACTCATTTAAATTCTCACAAAGACCTTTGGAATGGGTGCTAATGTGATGCCAACTTACAGATGAGAAAACTGAGGCACAAAGAGATAAAGTCACTCGCTCAGAGGGACAAAACCAGGAAGCAGTGGAACCAGGATTCGGACCCAGGCAGACCAGTTTCTGGACCTGTCCTCTTAGCTACCACACAAAACTGCTTGAGTGATGAAAATCATGGCCCAGCCTCACACGTCTGCCTGGCCCCTTAGTCTCCCATAATCTCCTCCCTCCCCACCACTCCCGGCCGGGCCAAGAGGCTACAGGATAGCCCAGTGGTAAAGCATGAGAGCCAGACTGTCATTTACCAGCTGTGCTCTCTGTCACCTGGAGTAACTCAACCTCTCTGGGCCTCAGTTTCTCCACTTGTAAAATGGAGGCAAATACCTGTCTCCTAGGTTAGTTGTGAGGATGAAATAAATACATGCCAAGCTCTAGAAACAGGCCCAGGCACACAGCTCTTGTTAAGTGTTAGCTATTGCCATGGCCGTTACTGTGATTATTACCGAGTTCCCAGCATCCGCAGGTCCCCACCAGCCCCTCTGGCTGATCACTGCCTGGGTCCGGCCCCTGCCTCTCTGAGAGGTGGAAAAGCCCTGCAGTGTTAATAGATCAGAGCCTGACAGACTGACCCCGGGCCCTGGAGCTCTGCTGGGTCACCCCCACAGAAGGAAGGCAGCAGCCCCTCTGTTCCCTGGGGAGGTAAAGCCCCAGGGCAGAGTCTATCAGTTCCTGATCTGGAAGGCAGCGCCAGCAGCCATGAGCAATCGATCCAGAGTCAGACAGAATGGAACTGGGGACCTGGTTCCATCCTTTGCTCGGGAAGCAGCAACACCTCTCTGACCCCCCCAGTGCTAAGGGGGCTCGTCGTGAGCTTCATCTCAGATAGGCAAGTGCCTTGCAAACTGTAAAGTACCGAGCACACACGCTCACATACTCAAGCACCTGTGCCCACCCCTGGCACCCACCTGTGAGGATGGAGAGCCTGCGCATGGCAGGGAAGGGGTGGTTGCCAGACGTGTCCAGGATGTCCAGCTGGTACATGTCGCCGCGGATGTTGTAGACCTTCCGGTGGAAGTCCTCGATGGTGGGCGTGTACTGGTCCTCGAAGCGGCCGTTGAGGAAACGAGAGACGATGGAGCTCTTGCCCACCCGCGAGGCGCCCAGCACCACCATGCGGTACGAGTTCTTGGCGGGCACACTGAGTGTGCAGTTCCCGCTGGACAAGGTTTTCATCATGGCTCGGGGCTGTGGCAGAGAGCCGGGAGCCGGCATCAGGAGGCCCGAGGCCTGGCCTCGCAGCCCTTCCTGGAAGCCTTGGCCTCCCCTGCCGGCCACCTGTCTGGTCTCAGTTTTCTGTCTGTACAATGGGAACACTGGACTGGGGTCTTTCTAAAGGCCTTGGAGTTCTGCCTGCTCATCCGTCTCGTTTCTTTCTTTCCTCCTTCATTCATCCACCCATTCACTCATTCACTCACCCTTGCGTTCATTCACCCCTTATTTATTTGTTTGTTTGTTTGTTTGTTTATTTATGCAGCACGGGGCTGCTGGGGCTTGACTGCTCGCTTTACCACTAACTTGCTACTGCTCTCGGGTAAGGAGCTTAACTTCCCTGGGAGTCACTTTTTTCATCAGAACTTTCTACAAGAGCCTCTTGGGCTTGTGGGAGAGGCCGAAATGGATCCAAGCTCCAAACCCCAATTAAAGATAAGTAACCTCCAGGGGCCCCATCAGGCCCACCCAAAGGCCATTCACAGTCCAGCCGCCCTCGTTTCCTATCTCAGCAGCTGCCAGAATGCCCCCCGGAACCCCTAGTGAGCTTGAGCTCTGGTGGCACCTGCCTCCAGCCCTCAGCTCATGCTATAGCCCCTCCCCCAGAGCACCCTCTTCCCTTCAGCAGGGTCTGGCTCAAATGCCACCTCCTCTCTGAAGGCTTCTCTGCCTCCTGCCAAACCCAGCAGGAAGCCACCCACCCATCTAGAGAAGACGAGCTACAAATGGGTGCAGGCCTGCTGAAATACAGATCTCCTCTGCCCTCAGCAGGCTGCCGCACAGGGTGGTGCAGGTGGGGCGCTGCACAAGGTCCCCGGCTGGGTGGGAAAGTGGGAGGCCGTCTTATTTGGAGTTCATCTGCTCAGAGAAGGCACCTTTTCTCAATCTGCACAAAGGGCTGTGGTGCTAACTATGACTGGTCCCCACCCTGTGATGCCCCAGGTCAGTAGCCTGGAGAGCCTCATTCATTTACCCCCTGGCACTCTCCAACATCATAAATGTCTACATCTGCCATGATGCTAAGAGACTTCAGGTGGAGACACCTCTTGTGTGTGAGTTTTCTGGCACACGACCTGTTCAGGGAGTTCTCCTTGCCTGGCTGAGAACCGCCGTGCAGTAAAGCGGCTCTCAAAAAGACCTTTATAAAAGCTCTGATTGGTAGCATTTGTCAATTTCCATGAATACTCCCACCATGGCCGATGCCAAGCTACCGAGATGATCTCAATGAATGAATCGCAAAGGGCCGCACACGATAAGCCGGCTCAGCCCACCGCTGACCCAGGCCTGGAGCCGTGACAACAATCACCAGTAACCAAGCCCTGCAGTGTGCCAAGCACTGTGCTAAGTATAGAACGATAATAACAGCTGACGTTTATTTTGCAGTTAATATATGCAGAGCGCTCCAAGTGCTGAACGTGTACTAACCTGCTTCATCCCTCAGGAACCCCAGAAGGTAGATGGTTACCCCAGTTTACAGATGAGGAAACTGAAACACAGAGAAGTTTAGTACCTTGCTCATGGTTACACAGCCAGTAACCAGCCAAGGAGGGATTTGACCCCAGGCGGTCTACCCCCTGCCATGGAGTATCCTCACCACCTCACTGTGTTCACAAATAAGGACGTGATGCTTAAAAGTCTACATGACTGGCCCATTTAGTTAATAAGGAAGCCAGGATGGTGACTCCAAGCCTCCGACCTCTACATCCCCCGTGCAATTCATGCCTGAAGCCGACTTCAAATTCATCCCACAGGATTTCAGTGCCATGTACACAGCAGGTGCTCAGTAAATGATCTGTGAATGAATGAAGCAAATGGCTCTACCTTTGGAGCTCATTCAAAGCCTCCTTCTGGGGCCTTCGCCCTCCACCGGCACCCTGTATAGCTGGCCCGGGGGCTGCACTGAGGAGGGTCTCAGTGCCCTGGGCACATCCCTGGGTGGGCAGCAGGGGAGAGAGGGCTGCAAGCCAACAGCACGGAATTTTTTCAGTCTCCTCCTGGGCTGGGAGAGCCAGGCTGCCTGCACCTTCAACGGACGCGGGCTGCTGGGGAAAGAGGTCCCACACCAGGACGGCCCCCTCCGCAAGTCCCTCTGCAGGGAGCTTGGATCTGCTGGTGGTCACCTCTGTCTACACAGAGAGGGAAGGAGGCCAGTAGCCCCCAGGGACAGTGTATCCCCTGCCCCAGCCTCCAGCCCAGAGCTCCTGGTATAGACGTGCCAACATCGGCGACTGAATGGGCCTGAGAGAGGAGGCGTGGGGTCAGGAGAGGGCGAAGAAGGGGAAAAAAAATTAAGAATCTGTGGCTTTCCTCTCTGAGAGAAGGCTGCGAGTCTTCACATGGCCCCAGCCACGTGGGGCTATGTGAAACACCCAGACACCTGGCCGTCAGGTGACAGCACCTCCCACCCCCGCATCTTTCTTCCTTTCTCCTCCCCCAGAGGAGGCACTAAGGGCAGCGCTGTAGGCACAGCTTCCCTCCCCCACCGCTGCCTGCTCCCTTCTCTCCATCCTCAGCCAGGCTGACCCTACGGTGAGGAGTTCGAAGGGCCCTTTGAGAATGTAGATTCCCCCCCCCCCCCCCCCCCCCGCGTGATTTCCCCTTCGAGCCTTCGCCTCTGTCAGCCACGCTTACACAGCTTGTGGAAAGAAACCACTTTATTCTCTTTGCTTTACTGCGGCTTCTTCTGGAGTGACTGGGCTTTTTCGTCACCACTGGGAAAGGGCTCTGCCGCACACGGTCACTCAGTGTCACTCAGTGTCCCTGACTCTCCTGGTGTCTTTGATGCTGAGCGTTCTTAGTTTCAGTCCTCTTCAACCAGGACCTTGTGAACATGATCCTGTCCTAATTCTCTCTGATCACTTTTTTCAGCGTGAACTTTAAACAGATATTCCTGGGCATCCCACCCCGGATGGTGAGTCCAGAAGAAAAGGATCAGCTCTAGGAGAGACAGGTGAGAGAAAGCTCTTTCAGCCACCCTGAAAAACCTACACCAGGTGCTCTATTTTCTGAGAAAGAGACCCTTTAGAGACGGCCTTTGCCACCCTAGACCCAGGTACCTTGGGCCCACTGATGATTCTCTTTTATTGTTTTCACATTCATATGACACCTTATCCTCTCTAAACTTCATTTCCTATTTAGTAAAACAGCTTTAATGCAGCCTTTCAAAACTGTCTCTCCATTTTCTCCAAATGATCAATTCCCCTAATTAGATTAATTAATCGACGCTAATGATCAGGAAAGAGTCACATTCACTGATCTGTTAGAAATAGGATAGGCTGTGAATACAGAACATCTTAGGTTCAAATCCTCTCTCTGCTTCTTTGGAGATGTGTGACTTGTAGCCAGTTTACTGAATTAACAGGTAAGGTTACAGGCCTTTTAAGGAACTTCAAAAACAATTCATTAATTTTTTGAGAGTCTGAATTTATCTAATCCTTATAAAAATCCCAGCGGTAGATCCTGCTTCCATTTAACAGTTGAGGAATCTGAGGAACAGAGAGGCAGAGCACCCTGCAGGAGATTTCAGAGCTAGTGACGGAGCAGAACGGGAATTCAAAGCCGAGCTATCGGGCTCATATGCTCTAAAGCACAATTCCACTCTACCTCTAAGTAAACCCCAGCCCCCCGCCGGAGGCCCAGAGAGTGGTTAGTGGGGGCGACTAGCAGCACAGGTACCCAAATGTAAGTTCTGTGACTCATCCCAGGGAGGCAGAAGGGCCTGGAGCAGAGGTGGCGGGGCCACGCTGGGAGAATGGTCAGCACAGCTGGGCAGGCCTCCATCATGCTGGGTGCTTTGCGTGCCTTATTTCAATGACCTCACAACAATCCCATGGAGAGGGGACCACCATCAACCCACTGGACCAATGGGGACACTGGAGGTCGCAGAGGCTGAGCTACTTGCCCCAGTTCACACAGATGACTGGCCAGGCCAGGATTAAAATCAGGCTGTTGGCTCCAAAACTGGGGCTCTTACAAAGCCACCCCCTGGACAAAATCAATCTTTTTCAAAACAAAGTCTGACTCACTGAAGCCTCAGCTGGGGTCAGGCGGGGGGAGTGACCCCAGCAGCCTACTCTAATTCCCGCTCTCTCTTGCTGCAGACAGCTGGGGTCAGGCACCCTGCTCAGGACACCCCCAAACCTTGTCCAGCAAATGCATCTGTGCCTTCACCCCATTCTTCTTCCTCAAGCTTCCTCAAGCCCTTCTCCCAGGGCCTGCCTGGAAGATGGAGGGGTCACAGGGGCAGGAACAGCAGTATAAGAGTCTGGCCGCACCCTCCTCCTTGTGGTACCCTGAGCCCTCCCTGCCCCCCCCCCCCCCCACACACACCCCAAGC
>NW_006783590.1:480447-482670 GCF_000442215.2 Lipotes vexillifer
TCCTCCATTACACGCCTCCCAGCCTCTCTGGACACACATGCATTCACTGGCCTCCATGCCCACACTGAGGGGAGTCCTGGGGGCTTTGCAAAGCCCATCTCACCATCCTTGACACAGCTCAGGGTGGTAGAAAGCAGGCAGACCAGCTCTCACCAGCCCAGCCACCCTGGGAAAGTGACTGGGCCTAGCAGGGCTGGTCATCTCTCAAATGGTAGAAACAAACCCACAGTGGCCCTCAGAGCTCAGTGAGAAGCCAAGAGGCCCACACAGCTCCTAGCACCCAGCAAGCAGGTTCCTTTCTTTGTGGCACTTCCTCTTGGCAGTCAAGGGGCTGCCTGGAGCAGTCAGGTGGGGAGGGACTGGAGTGCAGGCAGATGCCTTGGGGGACCCCATCTTGTCTCTCTGATGCCAGGGGAAGCCTGAATACGGGCTTCTGCGCTGGCTGCCCCTTCCCAGCCCAGCCTCGCACCTCCCATGAGGTCCTGGACAACACCCTTCATCATCCTCCCAGGGCCAGGGGCAAGGGGAGGAGAGAGTGCACCGCAGAGGTACCTGGGAGCCTTCTGGCCAGCTGATCACAGGAAACCCTTCTTGGGAAGCGGATCGCCCAGGAAACTCACTCCTTGCACCAACTCCCCCCAAAGCTCATGGAACTCTGAACAGGGAAGGCGTTCCTCAATCTTCCCTCCTCAGAGGAGGTCCTCACCAAGGCCACCACCAACTGGGCCCCATCCCAGCCCCACCCTCAGCCAGGTTTGCAGGCTGCAGCTGGCTTAGGAAGGGGAGGGGCTGTGTTTGGGGTAGGGAAGTGCCTCTTCCTCTCTGAGCCTCTGTTTCCTTATATTCAAATCGGCTGTTACTCCAGATCTCTTAAATGGAAGGCTTCTAGCACCAAATCTGGCACATAGGAGAAACGCAGTAAGTCTTTCTTTCCTGGAATAAGCACCCAGCCTGACACATAGTAGGTGCTCAACTAATTTCATTTTCTCTAGATAAGTGAAGTTGCCGTATGATCATAATAGGCGCTCAATCAGTTTAACTTTCCCTAGTACTGTAACGCTTCACCTAGCCTTCCGCTGACAAGCTTCAAACCTTTCTTCCCGGCTTCCCCGCTTCCCCAGTTCTGTTGGGGTGTCTCCCTCCTACCTGGGAATGGCGGGCCGGGCCTCTGGCGCGGCTCGGAGGGATGCCTGCAAGCGCCTGGAGGTGCGGGGAACCGCCTTGCTCTCCGGCCGCCGAGCCTCCCAGAGTCTTTGGCGGCTCCCGGGTCACTCCGCCGGGCTCCTCCTCTGCGCGGCTCGGGGCGCCGGGCTGGACGCAGCCGGGCGAGGGGACACGGGGAGCCGGTGCCCCATGAGTGGGTTCCGAGGGTTCGGCGGGGCCCGGGCGCTGGGCGGGCTCCGGCTCGCTGCCGCCGGCCCTGCCCTGCCCGGCCCCGGGGGACTCCTGCTGAGCCAGGTGCCCGGAGGCGTGGGGACGTCCGACCCCGGGGTCCCTGCCTGGGGCTCCGGGTTTGGGGGAGAGGGCAAAAGGGGCAACTCCGGGTCCTTAGAGACTCCTGGAGGGTCCTTTGGAGGTGACTGTAGGTGCGTGCGTATGTGCGTGTCCCGGGTGGGCGAACCTATCCGACCGCCTATGCCACCTGCTCCGCCCGCCCCAAAGGGGATCGCTCGGGTGGGGGGGGGGTGCCTGCTCGGCCGCGGCCTCCTCCTCTGCCCGCAGCTGTGCAGCTCCCCCGGCGCCGAGGGACGGCTCCTTTCTCCCTGCAAGGCGACGCCAGCAGCTGAAGGAGGAGCTGGGCGCTCGGCTCCGCGCGCGTGTGGGAGGGGGCCTTAAACGCCGCCCTAAGGTTTCGCAGCTCCAAGTTAGCCTTACACAGGCTCCTCCTACCACTTCACCCACTCTAGCCCCCAGAGGAGGTGAACTTTCTGCGGGGCCCTGGCTCTTCCCTCCTTCCCTCTCCTGGAGGCGAACGCCCCTCTTCCTCCCGCAGGACAAGGTCAGTGGTCCCTCCGAAAAGTGATCGGAGACCAGGCCCCTGACGGCCGTCCCAGCGGCAGAAGCCCAGCTCAGGCCTGGGCGCCCTCCATCGCCCCTGCGAGCGGTTCTCCGTGGACCCGTCGCGCGGCTCGCACTCGCCCCCTCCGCAGCCAGCAAGCAGCCTGTCCCGCCACCCGGCGCCCGCCTCTGCCTCCCCTAGCCCGCTCCCCCGCCTTCGCCCGG
>NW_006783590.1:484043-515051 GCF_000442215.2 Lipotes vexillifer
CACACACACACACCCCAAGCCTCCTCCATTAGCACGCATCCCAGCCTCTCTGGACACACATGCATTCACTGGCCTCCATGCCCACACTGAGGGGAGTCCTGGGGGCTTTGCAAAGCCCATCTCACCATCCTTGACACAGCTCAGGGTGGTAGAAAGCAGGCAGACCAGCTCTCACCAGCCCAGCCACCCTGGGAAAGTGACTGGGCCTAGCAGGGCTGGTCATCTCTCAAATGGTAGAAACAAACCCACAGTGGCCCTCAGAGCTCAGTGAGAAGCCAAGAGGCCCACACAGCTCCTAGCACCCAGCAAGCAGGTTCCTTTCTTTGTGGCACTTCCTCTTGGCAGTCAAGGGGCTGCCTGGAGCAGTCAGGTGGGGAGGGACTGGAGTGCAGGCAGATGCCTTGGGGGACCCCATCTTGTCTCTCTGATGCCAGGGGAAGCCTGAATACGGGCTTCTGCGCTGGCTGCCCCTTCCCAGCCCAGCCTCGCACCTCCCATGAGGTCCTGGACAACACCCTTCATCATCCTCCCAGGGCCAGGGGCAAGGGGAGGAGAGAGTGCACCGCAGAGGTACCTGGGAGCCTTCTGGCCAGCTGATCACAGGAAACCCTTCTTGGGAAGCGGATCGCCCAGGAAACTCACTCCTTGCACCAACTCCCCCCAAAGCTCATGGAACTCTGAACAGGGAAGGCGTTCCTCAATCTTCCCTCCTCAGAGGAGGTCCTCACCAAGGCCACCACCAACTGGGCCCCATCCCAGCCCCACCCTCAGCCAGGTTTGCAGGCTGCAGCTGGCTTAGGAAGGGGAGGGGCTGTGTTTGGGGTAGGGAAGTGCCTCTTCCTCTCTGAGCCTCTGTTTCCTTATATTCAAATCGGCTGTTACTCCAGATCTCTTAAATGGAAGGCTTCTAGCACCAAATCTGGCACATAGGAGAAACGCAGTAAGTCTTTCTTTCCTGGAATAAGCACCCAGCCTGACACATAGTAGGTGCTCAACTAATTTCATTTTCTCTAGATAAGTGAAGTTGCCGTATGATCATAATAGGCGCTCAATCAGTTTAACTTTCCCTAGTACTGTAACGCTTCACCTAGCCTTCCGCTGACAAGCTTCAAACCTTTCTTCCCGGCTTCCCCGCTTCCCCAGTTCTGTTGGGGTGTCTCCCTCCTACCTGGGAATGGCGGGCCGGGCCTCTGGCGCGGCTCGGAGGGATGCCTGCAAGCGCCTGGAGGTGCGGGGAACCGCCTTGCTCTCCGGCCGCCGAGCCTCCCAGAGTCTTTGGCGGCTCCCGGGTCACTCCGCCGGGCTCCTCCTCTGCGCGGCTCGGGGCGCCGGGCTGGACGCAGCCGGGCGAGGGGACACGGGGAGCCGGTGCCCCATGAGTGGGTTCCGAGGGTTCGGCGGGGCCCGGGCGCTGGGCGGGCTCCGGCTCGCTGCCGCCGGCCCTGCCCTGCCCGGCCCCGGGGGACTCCTGCTGAGCCAGGTGCCCGGAGGCGTGGGGACGTCCGACCCCGGGGTCCCTGCCTGGGGCTCCGGGTTTGGGGGAGAGGGCAAAAGGGGCAACTCCGGGTCCTTAGAGACTCCTGGAGGGTCCTTTGGAGGTGACTGTAGGTGCGTGCGTATGTGCGTGTCCCGGGTGGGCGAACCTATCCGACCGCCTATGCCACCTGCTCCGCCCGCCCCAAAGGGGATCGCTCGGGTGGTGGGGGGGTGCCTGCTCGGCCGCGGCCTCCTCCTCTGCCCGCAGCTGTGCAGCTCCCCCGGCGCCGAGGGACGGCTCCTTTCTCCCTGCAAGGCGACGCCAGCAGCTGAAGGAGGAGCTGGGCGCTCGGCTCCGCGCGCGTGTGGGAGGGGGCCTTAAACGCCGCCCTAAGGTTTCGCAGCTCCAAGTTAGCCTTACACAGGCTCCTCCTACCACTTCACCCACTCTAGCCCCCAGAGGAGGTGAACTTTCTGCGGGGCCCTGGCTCTTCCCTCCTTCCCTCTCCTGGAGGCGAACGCCCCTCTTCCTCCCGCAGGACAAGGTCAGTGGTCCCTCCGAAAAGTGATCGGAGACCAGGCCCCTGACGGCCGTCCCAGCGGCAGAAGCCCAGCTCAGGCCTGGGCGCCCTCCATCGCCCCTGCGAGCGGTTCTCCGTGGACCCGTCGCGCGGCTCGCACTCGCCCCCTCCGCAGCCAGCAAGCAGCCTGTCCCGCCACCCGGCGCCCGCCTCTGCCTCCCCTAGCCCGCTCACCCGCCTTCGCCCGGCGCCCCGCCCCCGGTACTGTGCTCGGCCAATGACGACGGGCCCCGCTGCCTGGCCCCGCCCCATAGCCCCGCCCGCGGCCGCCCTGGCACCTCAGCCTGCCGCTCCGCGTGCCCGGGCTCGTGGGGCCAGCGCTCTGGTGGGGGCGGCCGGGGGCGCGGGGAGCGGAAGGCGGGGCGGGCCTCGGAGGCTGACGTCTGTGCACGCACTCACACGCGCACCGCGCCGGCCGCAGGTGACCCGCGAGGGAACCTGGCCCCTCGCGCCTGGTCTGGCTGCAGCCCGCTCGCAAGGCTCCCGCGCCCTCCTCCTTCGCCAAAATCCCCAGGGGCCCTCCCGGGCACCCATTCTGCCCGCCCGAGCCTCTGCCTCCCTCTCGAGGTCTCCGGGCCTGCAGGACCCTGCGGGATGACACAGGGGCCGCGCCCGTGCGGTCAGGAGGGGCCGCGGAGTCACCTTGGCCTAAGCGTTCCTGAGTGGAGGTCTGTGCGGCATGCAGGTCTGAGGGAGCGTCGTAGAGAGAGCCCTGCTGGGGGCGTCCTGGGTGCCCTTGGGCAGCACCTCTCTCCCTTCCCTTCTCCCCACGTTGAACCGGGGCAGACATCAGTCATTATTACTCAGTATTTTCCAAGACCCACTCCTCCCCCCTGCCCCAAACACGTTTTCTGAAGAATTGTTATATCACTGCTTTAAATGGGAAACCAGTATCACTTGCCATAAATAGAAGGTAAGAGCAAAAATAAGCACAAGGGAAACAAACCAAGGTTATTAAATTCTAGCAGGAAATTGGCCTGCCAAGGCTTGAGATGTGCCCTCAGTGAAAAAGGGAGGTCGGCCAGCTTTAGAGAGGTGTTACAGACCTTTTAGCTCCCAACAGAGACTTTCTCCTTCAGTGTTACCAGGAGGCTGAAAAGAGAATGTTCTCACTGTGTGATGTGGTACAGGGACACTGAAGGGATGCAATTCTCTGTCTGTTCAACCATCATTTGGATCAGCCAGGGAACTGTCCCTCACTTCCAGAACCCTGAACATGGGGGATGTCTGCCAATCTGCCCCCAGACCTATTCTCCCACCTCACGATAGTCAGTCAGGGATCTGGGGGGGCACCAAGCTGAGGCTCCAACTCCGTTGGGTGAGAGATTGGTGTTCAGTCTGCTCAAATCTCTGGCCTTGGGCCAGTCATGGAAATTCCCTGGGCCTTGGTTATGTCATCTATAAAATGGGTGTGCTATGCTAGGTCCACAGAGTGACAGAAGCTCTAAGATGGTCTTGGACTTCGATTATAGAAAATGGCTTGCTCTGCTTGTCCCTGCCTGGTCTTAAGAGGTTAACCAGAGAAGATGGGGCAGATGGAGGTGGAAGGACTAGGTAGAGGGCTCAGTGCTTATACTTCTTGAGTGTGATTAGTCCCCTAACCGGAGGATGTGGAATATCTAGGTCTCAGACAGGCTTAAGGGAAGCCCAAGGTCAGCCAGCCGGCAGGTGGCAGGATCCCAGCCCAGTGACCCTTCCTCATCCAGACTTTGCTTCTAGGAACTGGCTTCAGCCCAGGAGGGTTTGTGCTCAGCTTGATGCACAGAGGCTATGAGCCGTGAGCTGGCTGTGAACTTGCAAGCAGGAGGCAGGCAGGGTGGTATGCTTCACCTGGAAAGCTGGGGTCAGTAGCACTTGGGCCCCTGGGCCGGTTCCTCCACACTCACCCCAGAAACATGGCAGGTGGCCAGCTCTGAGCTGGCTCAGAAACCCATTACTTGCTGCTTCAGCTGAGTTCTCCATCCCGAGTGGGTCATGCTCCACTGACCGTGTCCCCATCTTGAGGGGAGCTGTATATGGAGACCCACCTGCCCCTGCCCCCCAGTGCAGAGTAGCTCAGTCAGTAAGCAGGTGCACATAAGGAAATGATGCGCAAAGAAGCTTCACATGGCAATAGTACACCTCCCGCGTGTGCTCACTTTCCTAGTCTTCCCTGCCCTGCCCCCCCATTTGTTTTACCATTGCACGTGGACCATTTGTTGTAGCCATCTCCTTCCTTACTGGGCTCTCTGTTACCACCCCCCCCCTCCCATAACCCATGACCACTTTCATCTTTTTCTAAAAATGCCATCCCTTGCTCAAGAATTTTCAATGGCTCCCCATTGCTTAAGATATAAAACCTAAACTTCTTAGCCCAGCACACAAGGCCTCCAACCAGGATCTGATTCCCACCATGCCTCACCATTAGCCTGCACTTCAGCCAATCAGACCACTTCTGGGTCCCTAGAGAAGCTGGGATTTCCCTCCTCTGGTCCTTTGTACATGCTGATCCCTCTATCTGGGAAACCTTTTCCTCTATCTACCCTTTGAACTTCTACACATCCTTCAAAGCATGTCCACACCTCTCCCCACAAAGCCTCCTCGCCTTTCTAATCGTGTGGATCTCATCCTCGTCTGGGCTCCCGTGGCAACAAAAGCTGGCTCTTGCACTGTGGGTAACTGACCAGCCCCTTAAGCCTCAGTTTCTTCATCTGTAAAGTGGGTGTTATACTAGTCGCTACCTCATGGGTTGTTGCGAGGATTATAAAACCCATAAAGGGTCTCCCACTGGGGGGCCTTGCATACAGTGGCCTTCGCCATTGTTACTTCGTCTATGGCCTGTGATACATCCCGTCTCACGTTTTGGACACATGCTTCATCATCCCCACTTACATGTGAGTTCCTCAGAGAGGCGACGGAGCCTGATTCATCTTTGAATTCCCACATCATTAAGGACAGCATCTTGCACATTGAGTTTTTATTTTTTTTTTTAATTTTTTTTTTAATAAATTTGTTTTATTTATTTATTTATTTATTTATTTATTTGGCTGCGTTGGATCTTCGTTTCTGTGCGAGGGCTTTCTCTGGTTGCGGCAAGCAGGGGCCACTCTTCATCGCAGTGCGCGGGCCTCTCACTGTCGCGGCCTCTCCTGTTGTGGAGCACAGGCTCCAGATGCACAGGCTCAGTAGCTGTGGCTCATGGGCCCAGTTGCTCCGCGGCATGTGGGATCTTCCCAGACTAGGGCTCGAACCCGTGTCACCTGCATTGGCAGGCAGATTCTCAACCACTGCGCCACCAGGGAAGCCCCACATTGAGTTTTTAATAAATGCTTATTGAATTGTGCTCCACTGAACAGCCTCGGAGCAGAAGAATGCACAAGCTCTCCGTGGAGGCAGGAGGAAGGGAAGGGCGGACACAGGGAGGCAGTTCTGTTTAGTCCTAACAGCACCACTTACAGGAAGGGAAACTGAGGCTCAGGGAGGCTGTTCAAAGCCAGGCAGCTAATGAGGGGCTGAGTTGGGATCTCAGAGACCTTTCTCCAAAGGGAAATCAGGCATTTACCCAATCAATGTGCTGTCACATCTCTGGCCACTTTTCTGGAGCAGTGTTTTCTATCCCTGGTAGTCACCCGGGGGAGCTTTTAAATAATAACAAAGCCCAGGCTCCCACTCAGAGATGCTGATTTAATTGCTCTGGGGTTGGGCCTGATATCCACACTGTTTAAAGCTCCCGCAAGTGATTCTAATGTGCAGCCAGAGTTGCTAGAGCAGTGCTTTGTCAAAGTGTGGTCCCTGGACTAGCGGCATCACAGCATCTAGGACTTGTGAGAAGTACAGACCCCACCCCAGACCCTCTGAGTCTGAAGCTCTAGGGCGGGTTTTAACCAGCCCTTTTAGTAATTCCAATGCCAAAGTTTGAGAACCACTGACCAAAAGATTAGAGTTGGCAAAACCTTATATGTCATGTGGCTCAGCCTTCTTATTTTGCAGACAAAGAGATGGTTTGTGGCTTCACCAAGTTCAACACATGTTAATGACAGGCTAGAGCCAGAGCCCAGGAACTGACTCCTAGTACAGGGCTCTTTCCTGCTTGAATGTACCATCCAGGGCCACGCAGCCCCTAATTGGGTCTTCGGTGCCAGCAGGCCCGGGCATCAGAATCAGCCTTGAGCCTTCGGCAGAGGACAGTGAGTCACCAGCTGCACGAGGCTGGTTGGATCAGGGGCGCAGGGTCAGGTGCTAGCCAGTGCAGAGAACAGCTAGTTGGAGTAAACTGGCACCACGCCAGGACCCTTCCAAACACCCCTGGAGGTGGAGGGATAAGGACATAGGGGGTGCTCCCCGGGCCAAAGGTCTACAGGAGCACAGTTGATGCAGCTACACCCTGTGCCCTTCCCCTCATCCGACCGCTTCTGCCTCCTTCTGAGCTGAGATGTTACTTGTCACATAGTAGGTGCCCAGTAAAAGTTCAATAAATGAATGACTGAATGAATAGTGGCCAGTTTTCTCTTCTTTGCAACAGGAATACTGGGTCAGATCCTCTCTGAAGCCACATCTGATTCCACATTTCTAAGCTGAATGAATCCCACTACAAGGTGACTCAGGTGCCTTCTAGCATACGCAGTTTTTATGAGAATTAGAAAAAGACACCTCCTCTAGGCAGAGGCAGCTCCTCTCTGAGGCTTACGCTTTGGAAGAGAAAAGCACAAGCTGAATTTCCTTACCTGAGTGCCCTTGAGCAGTGAGCAACCTGTACAACCATACAGGGCAGCCCCTTGTGACAGTTTTGCAGGGACCAGTGATGACCAGGAGGGTGTGGTCATTATACCAGGCCAGGCCAAGCTGAGGGTGTGGCCAGAAAAGAAACAACAAGAGTGAACCAGAGGCTTTAATCACAGCAAGGACCATTCATGCAGCCCCTACTCCTCGCAGGCACTGGGTTGATCCCTGTAACTACAAGAACCCATTTTAGCCAGGCCACAACCCTCTGTGGGAGTGGCACTAGGATCCTCATTGGTAAATGAGGAAACTGAGGCTGGGAGGGACTCAGTTGGCTTAAAGACACCTGGGTAAGGAAGTAACAGATCTTGCACTGGCACTAAGTCTGCTTGATGGCAGTGGCTGCCTGTGGGTGGGGTTTGCCCTCAGCTTCAGCAGCAGCAATAAACACAGCTGCCTGTGTGTATGAAAATGATCACGGCCATGATCTCCACGCATGCTCCCAGTGAAGTAAGCAGGGAAGGGTTTTTGTTCCCATTTTACAGCTGACAGAACTGAAGCTCAGAGATGTGCAGTGACTTGCCCAAACTCATTTGACTAGTAAGAGGCAGAGCCTGGATTGTAAAATATCTAGGTCTTTGAATAACTAGTCCTTTGATCTTTTTATGATATCCTATTGCCTTCTCAAGGCTTGGCCTAAACATGCTATAACAAGCCCTCCCATCTATCTACCCATCCACCCAACATCATCATCATCATCATCTCCATCATCATCACCTCCATCATCATCTCTGTCATCATACCTATCATCATCATCATCACCACCATCATCAGCGTCATCATCATCATCTCCATCATCATCACCTCCATCATCATCTCTGTCATCATACCTATCATCACCATCATCATCACCATCATCATCATCATCATCATCATCTCCATCATCATCATCACCTCCCAAGCTCATGGAACTTCTGCTTCTCTCCAGATGTTTACTGGGCCCCTTGGCCTTCACTTGGTGTGATCCAGATGGAGGCAGAAGGGAAGCACAACTTCCCTTAGCCTTGTCCTTTGGCCGGGACTCCACAGATGTCTTCTCCATCCTCTATCACATCTGATCATCCCACAGCCCCAGGAAACATGCAGAACAAAACATGACACAGAAGAGAAGCTGAGGCAGAAGAGGTTACATGGCAAAGGAAGAACAATAGGCCCTTCCAACCTAGTATTTATCAGCTGCTTCCCTTGCACCAGGCTCAAGTTGGGGAGACAGGCCCTGTCCTAATCATGCTACACAATTAACTCCTTTAACTTCCTTAACAACCCTTGTTATCCCCATTTTCTGGACAAGGAGACTAAGGCTCCGAGAGGTGAAGTAACTGGGCCAAGGTCACTCAGCTCTAATGGGTGCAGCTGGGATCCTGAGTCTGTCTGGGGACTCCGAGGCCAGTGCTCTCTCTGCCACAGGAAGTTCCCTCCAGTGTGGCATTCTGACTGCTCCTCTGGGGTAACGCATCCTGATTCTGACCTGGAATGTGCCCTGGGCCCCATTAACCGGGGGGTACCAAGAACCCTGGGAGTTAGCATGGCCCTCTGGATTCAGACAGCCAGCTGAGCCGCTGGCCTAGGACCTCTTGTCTACAGAGAAGTGCCTGAAACCCTCAATTCAAGAGAGGTTGAGGGAGGCCAGACACAGAGACTCAGCCAAACACCGTGCAACTTTGCAGCCTGGCCCCAGGTTCCCCCTCCGTCTCTGGCATTACTCCCTGGGAGTGACGAGGCGGAGAGGTGCCTTCGCTCTTGCTTCTTCCACCAGCACCCTTTCCATCACCATTGTCCACCCTTCAATCACCCTTATGAGCCAGGCGTTGTAGAAAGGGCACAAGCTTGGCCACCAAACAATCTTGGATTCAAGTCCTGGCCCCGCCTCTCACCTTATCTTGGCCTTGGATGAACTAGTTCTCTGCTCGATGGCAACTGCCTCGGTTGCCTCATCTGTCAAATAGGCTGTTGTGAGGACTCATTCATCCCATCATTCAGTCATTCAACAAACAGAGAACACTGGGCTGGGAGCCTACAGTCTAGCAGAGAAGGGAGAGAGCCTGTGATTTGAGGAATGCATTGGAGTTGACCAGAGAAAGAGTGTTTCAAGCCGAGGGAACAGGACACGCAAAGGAAGAGAGAGAGTGGCCCACTGGAAGAAGAGAAACACCCAGATTGGGAACAGGACGCAAAGGAAGAGAGAGAGTGGCCCACTGGAAGAAGAGAAACACCCAGATTGGTAGGAAAGCCAGGAAAGGGAAAATAGCACAAGATGAGGCTCAGGAGAAAAGCAGGGGCCAGACATGCCGAGCGGCACTTGGCACACAGTAGGCACTCAATCAATGTGAGTTGCCTTCCCCTGAGCCCGGAGCTGAGCCCCCAGCCCCAGGTGCAGGCGGATCCTCGTGGAGAGCGGGGAGTCTATTTCCTCTCCTGGTTGGTACTCAGCACTTCTGCTAATGCCACGTAATACAGTGGGCTCATTACCTCTGAGTGCTGAGCTGGGAGGCAGGGTGTAGAGGTTTGCCAACTACCTCGGATCTGCCAGAAATAGAACCCAGTGTTCCGGGATGCTAATGACCGTGGCCTTGGTGTATTTCTCTTTCCTTTAGTGGTCTCCAGCCGATGGGCTGTTTGAAGAAGAGGAAAGCAGGGTAGTGGAAGACAGGCCAAGCCAGCTGTGCAGAACCCCAGCTCCAGGCCCATGCAGTTGGAAGGTGAGCCTCGCTCTACGCACCAAATGTGCTTCTCTAAAGCCGTGCATAATCCAAATTTGTGTAATTCGCATCTTATTTTCCATCTGGGTTCCACGATCCCTATCAACTCCTCGCAGAAGTTTGTCTATAAATATGGCCACTCACAATTCTTCCCATGGAGAGGTGGAGTTTATTACCTCCCCACTGGAGTCTGAGGCACTGTGTGGCTGTGGACTTGCTTTGACCAAGAGAATGTGGCAGAAGTGACACCGTGCCACTTCCAGGCTGGGACCCAAGAGGCCAGGAAGCTTTCACTCTCTCAGAATCCAGCCACCACGTAGTAAGGAAATCTAGGCTGTTATAGGGGAAGGAGAGACCAGGTGGTGAGGAAGGCCATTTGGAGGATGAGAGGCCATGTGACAGCCCTTCTAGAACCTTCCAGCCACAAGCTGAGGGCAGCTGCCTGTGTGTCCAGTCTATTTCCTCTCTTGGTCAGTACCCGGTACTTCTCTTGTCTAGTCCATGTGAAATAGGAGCCCTTCCGGCCTACCAGAGAAGCATAAGAAATCATAAAACCGTTGTTATTTTAAGCCCCATCTTTGGGGATGGTCTGTTATATAACAAAAGACAACAGAAATGGATCCATTTGCTTCTTGTCTTCTAACCCTCAATTCTGACCACGGTATCTGCAAGGATGTACAGGCCCATCAAATACCAGAAAGAAAACTGACTTATTCTGAGCCAACCATGAACATCCAGTGAATCCTTATTTTTCCCACCAAGTCACTTTGTTTCATATCAAGGATGCCTCAGAAGAGCGCCTGTGTGTCCCTTCTGCCTCTCAGTTCCTTTTCCCTACTCACCCCGCCCCAGCAAGTCCTGTGATCTTTTTTAACCCCACCCTCCCCTGGGATCCTGGCTCAATTTCGGAGAAAATATACAAGGCCTATGAGTTTCTGGCTGTCTTCTAGAATATTCTTAGCATTGTGTTCTAAGCAGAGGTTTTATGTCTTACGGACTTTTCAGAGGCTACAAGGCATGTGAACCCTTCTCTTGCTAACATCAGTCACCTTTCATGACATAATGAGTGTGCAGGTGTGCTTGAAGAGACTTTCTCCTTGCTCTCTTATAGGGGAGGAGGTGGGAGAACACCCTGCCCGGCCACAGGAAGAATAAGGGACAACCCGGGAAACTGGAGGGCCCTGTGCCCTTCTCCTAGGAACTGCACGCTCCTGCAATCCGGAATGTGATCACTTCTCAGACATGCCATCAACTGGGGCCGAGGCCTGGCGCTCAGAGATGGGTCTGCCGCTAGCCCCCAGGAGAAGCTTCAATTACGAAGTGTTTCCCTGCCCGGTTCATACTCACACCCCAGCCTGGGGGTCCCTACTTTGAAGAATGTTTTATTGGACGAATAGATGAGTGAATGAACTTCATGAGAGAATGGTGGGATGGTTGACTAAATGAATAAAAAGGTAAATGAATGAGTGGAGATCCAATGACTGCCACCATAGTCAATTTACCTGCGAGGCCAACAGGTTCTATCCCATTCCACAGCCTAGATCCAGACACATTACAGCTACAACTTCTGCCTCTTTGATGGGCCAGGGAGCCATCTTACTCTGTGTGGAAAAGCAAGTCTCTCCTAGACATTTTATCCTACTTTTCCCTCTTTCCATCCAAGCCTGTATCATTAAGATTAGGATTATTTAACTGTAAACTACAGAAAATCCAAAATAAAAGAGGATTAAACCAGAGAGTTTATTTCTTGCTCAGGCAAATGAATTCTGGAGGTGAGGGGGCTGTTCTACAGAGCCAGGGATCCAGGCTGCTTCCAGCTTTCTACTCCACCATCCCTGGAATATGACCTCATCCTCAAGGTCCAAAATGGTGACTCAAGGCTAGCCATCACTTCACAATCTCATAAGAAGAGGAAGGGGTGAAGAAGGGCATACCCCCTTTTCTCAAAGGATATTTTCTGAAAATTGGCCAGAACTGAGTCATATGGCTACACCAGGCTTGCAAGGGATGCTGGGAAGGGTGACCTTTATTCTGAATGACCTTGTGTCCCACTGAATTTTGGATTCTGTTATTAAGGAAAAAAGAGAGAACTGATACTGGAGAATCATCCAGTAGGCTCTGGCACAATGACTAAGAGAACCGTTACTTGGGAGCCCATACTGGCCCACCATTCCATCCTGGGGACCCACTTTTGTTTCTCTACTATGAGTTCCCTAAGAGCAGGGAGACATTAATCGTGTGTGGATTCTCAATATCCAGAGCAGGGTCTGGCACGTAATAGGTGCTCATCCATTCAGTAAATACAAATATATTTAAGCCTCTACTGTGTGTCAAGACACTGGTCTACCTGCTGGGTATAGAATGGAAAACTAGACACAGGCAAAAGCCTGCTATCAAGGAGCTGATGTAGACTGAAGAGGGGGATAATAATAATTATAACATAGGATATAAAGTAGTAACTATAATAAATACATGATATAATAAAAGGTCACATAGTGATTAGTGCTCTTCAGAAAATGGACACGGGCCAGGTGTGTGACAGGGTGATAAGGAGCTACTGTGGGCCGGTGCTCAGGGAGGTGCATTTCTGCAGAATGAGGCAAGGGGGGAAAACCAGGGGAACCCCTGTGGGAAGCGCGTTCCAAGCAGAGAGAATGGCAAGTACAGATGCTCTGAGGCAGGCACGCGCACGGTGTGTCCATGGAAAAGCAAGGAGGCTCAGGAGCATGTGAAGGAGAAGTGAAGTGAAGAATGAATGAATGAATGAATGAGCTGTGAGCAGCGTATGTCCCGGCAGAAGCAACCCCGGGCTGCACACCGGAAGCTGTGTGTTGTCTCTGGTTAACAGCGGGAGCTTGTTGATCGTCGGTTCCCTCCTCTACAAAATTGGGATAATACAAGCCCCCTGCCTACTTGGTCGAGAGAATCAAATGCAAGAAGCACTTGGAATTATATAAAGCAACTATATCTGTGGACTCCGAATATTGCCACGATTATTACGAAGCCACAGTCAGACAACTTCCCGCTCAAAGGTGGCCAGGAAAGGGTCCTTTCTGACTCCACCCTGATGACAGGCTGTCTCGGGGGAACCCTTACAGTGGCGGACCCCTGCCTTCCCCTGTGGCTCCCCCATTTCCCCTCTCCTATCCTCCCTCCCTCCCCGCTTGCCTTTCTCCAACATTTCCTGGTGCCCTCTGTGGGCCAGGCCCTGTGCAAGAAGCCCCTGCCCTCTGAATTCCCAAGTCCATTGCGAAAACAGACTGCCAAACAGGTTGGGACACTAGAGCTTTCACGGAGGTCTGCGCAAGTTGCCTGGGAGCGTGTAAATCTGCCTGGGGGAGTAAGACCTGAGGCTGGGCCAAGGCAGGGGGCCACTGGGCTACGAATCGGGCCTGATTCTAGTTCTAGTTCAGTCCCCAACTCTCTGTGTGACCTTGGACACCCTCCCTCCCCCACCATTCTGGGCCTTAGCTTCTGCTGTAAAAAGAGATGGTGATCGTATACCCTGGCAATCTCCCACATGGTGCTTTTGCCAACCGAGGGGCCCAGCTGTGCTTGCCCTGAAGGGTGTAGACAAGAAAAGAGAAACCTCGGTGCAGCTCGTCAGGAGAAAGGCCCCGCCTCCCACTCCGCCCAGCCAGGCAGTGGGCTCACTCCCTGTTCAGGCAAGTGTTCAGGCAGAGGTGGCGATGCCTTAGAGAGAATCTAAAAGCCCAATGGTGACTTGGAGTGATGGCCGTTGAGGCCTCTTGCCACAGATTCTGGGAGCCTAGGAACAGTTCTAAGGGCAACAGAAGGTCAGACACAGGAAGACGGCTGGTTTGGAAGCCATGATGCCAGGACGTCTAGGGAGGAGGGGTTTGTGCAGCGGAGCTGGGTTGTCTGTGGAGGTTGCGACAGGAGGTGGGGTTGAATGGCTGAACTGCTTGAGGTTCTGGGTGGGAGAGCTTCAAGCAGTCTAACTGTCAGGCAACCTGATGCTGGCCAAGTCACTGAGCTTCCCCAAGCCTCGGTTTCCCCATCTGTAAAACGAGGATGCTGAGAACATTCGAGAGAGTACCTCAAGGCTAGTTCAGTGCTCAGCACACAGCAGGCCCTCCGTCATCGGCAGTTTCTGGTCCTGTTGTGTCACCAGAAGGAGGCTCACCCTCCTCCCCACTCGTGACCATGGAATCCTGACCTCACCGCCCAAGCCCAGGGAAGCCACCTGCTTGCCGTAATCTTGAAACCGGTCCCAGACCTGGTTTCTCTCTCTTGCCTGACAAGCCCCCAGAATCACTCCTGGTTTTTTTCTTCCTCATTTTCCCCTGGGGGCTTTTTAATTTCTTCCTCTGTATCATAAACACAAAACAAGTGTTTCAACGTCTGCCTCGAAGGCAATCTGGGAAGCAGAGCAACTCTTACATAAAGACCAGATGAAGCCCACGCTCGCCAGAAGGGCCATCTGGAGGCTTGCTTTGCCACCCATTCCTCCCTCCCTCCACGCACTTGGGAACCACTGTTAGTTCATAATTAAGGACTGTGGCAGGAGCTGGAAGGAGCAGTGATGAGGGAGCCTAATGTAGGTTAATCGCCCAGTTGCCCTGGCCTTGGGTGGCCCCAACGGTAAGCCGGAGGTCGCCCCCCACCCCGGGTCCCAGTCCACTTCCCAAGTCCATGATCCTCCCACCTGGGGTCCTGGCATTGGAGGAGGAGCCCCGCCATGGCAGAGAAGCTGGAGGAGAGGCAGGCAATAGAGCCCAGTCGTTACTGTCCCAGATGCAGGGATGAGAAAGCCTGGGTGTGGCTCTCAGCACCCGCACTCCTGGCCTGTGGAACTGGAAGTACATCACTGGGCCACTCTGAACCTCACTTTCCTCATCTGCAAAATGGAAATAATACTGATACCTACTTTATAGGTTTGTTGTCACGATTCATTGAGATCATGCCTGCAAAGTGCTTAGCTTAGGATCTGTTTTAAAAAAAAAAAAAAAAAGTTTATCTTCATTAGGGAAAGGTGGGCTGGGGAGACACCTGGCTGTGACCAGCCTCAGCCTTCATGGCCACATATCCCAGGAGGGTGGGACGTAGTAGGGAAGCAGCATTAGGTTTTGGTGTGCACAGTGAAAATTCACACTTTGGCTAATATCAACTTTGGGTGGCTAATCTTAACACTGACCAGATACTGAGGTTCCAGGTTACTATTAAACCATTAGTTGAATAAAAACAAAATTTTTAAACAAAATGATCATTAAATTAGCAGCGTTAAAAGCTGCTAGGATGGCCTGGAGAAGCACACGTCATGCCTCTAAGGGCAGATGATGAGACACCTTTGTCTCTTGAAGCTACACTGTGACCATGGGGTCAAGCAGATTCAGCTTCTCCCTGTTCAGTCATTAACTAGCTGGGTAAACTTTCTCTGGGCCACTTACTACCTGCCCTCTCTACTGAGGGGCAACGGGGATAAGTCCCTGTCCTTCTGGAACTCTGGGTCCAGGGGAGGACAAGATGGGTAAACAGGCAGTTAGGATGGAGCGTGCAGAATGCTTTGATGGGGGCACGTGAGGACCACAGAGGCCTGTGGAGGGGCCCATGTGCTGGCACCGGGCAAAGCACTGGGGTCGTGGACACTACCCCAGACAGGCTTAGTGTCAAAGTGACTGACGGCACATGGGGTTCAGGTGACGAAACCCGGTCCTGTTCAGGATTATGGTGAGACCAACAAGGAAAATATAGATGCAAGCACGTTCTGGAAAAGTACAGAGTGACCTGCAAATGCTAGCTAGTTTTTATCAGTGACGATTTACCATTACTCGGTCTGTGTTAACATAATGCTAGTTTGGACTTATGAAAACACGGCACACCTGCAGCTTTCAAGCACACAGCGTGTGCATGTATGCACACACATGTGGACACGAGCATACACATATGACATGAGAAGGGTCTGCACGGTGTTGACGGCAGTGAGTTCCATCTGGGATTACTAGGAGGTGTTACTGGGATTACTAGGGCGGTGAATCTCGTGGTGAGCCTAGAAGAACTCCCAGCGGACAGAACTGGACCGGGGACCCTTGGAGCAGGCAGTGCTCACCATCAGGTGAGCTGGACATATCCTCTTCCCCCCGCCAAACCCCCAGCCAGCTAAAGATAGGGGAGGCTGCTCCCTCTGGGCTGGCCTCTGTCTCCCAACCCCCATGCCATGGTCATCCAAAGAGACAGGTATGTGCACCCAGAATGAGTCCTGGAGAACGACCAAGGCCAGCACTGGCCCCAGGCTGCAGGTGTCTGTTGCTACTGAATAAATCATGATTGGGTCCAATCAAGCATCTTCCCCCAGAGGAACGCTCTCTGCCTCCCAGATGCTATCTTCCCCCAGGAAGCCAGGTGGCACTTATGTGACCCTTCTTCAACAGATGGCGAGCAGGGGCGAGCCTCCCACCTGGTCAGGCTTACGTTTCCCAAGCTGGAACCAGCCTCTGCAGTGATCCACGCAAAGCCCAGCAGACTGCCGCTCTGAGCCGGGAGCTGCATGAGCCCCCCGAGGCTCCCCACCCTTTACATCCTCAGCAACCCCTTCTCCGGCTGCTCCCCTAAATGAACTTCTACTAAAGTCACCCCAGCATTCTTACAGCTCCTTAAAAATTCTGCGCATGCCCACCTCCGTGGCTTTGCCATCCACTCCCCAAATGGTCTCCATTCCCATCTGGTTCCGGGCCATTCCAAGGGCTGCATCCACAGGGCCGGGTTTGGTCAGCTGAACCCCATGTGCCGTCAGTCACTTTGACCCTAAGCCTGTCTGGGACAGTGTGCACAACCCCAGTGCTTTGCCCGGTGCCAGCACACGGGCCCCTCCACTGGCCCCTGTGGTCCTCACGCGCCCCCATCAAAGCATTCTGCACGCTCCATCCTAACTGCCTGTTTACCCATCTTGTCCTCCCCTGGACCCAGAGTTCCAGAAGGACAGGGACGTGTCCCCATTGCCTGTCAGTGTCTATCTTCGTCTCCTTTGTATTCTCAGGGCCTAGAATAGAGTAAACCCTCAATTCCGAATGAATGGAAGGAAGAAAGAAGGAATGAATAGATGTATTGTTTGTCTGGAGGAAAGCCGGATATCTCCAGACTCCTCCAATTCATCAACTCTATTTAAGAAACCCTCAAGCCAGCACAACTTCCTATTATTATCTCTTATTCCATCCTTTATATGAGGATCGTTGTCTAAAATGCCTTGGGAGCAGTTTTAACTCAATTCCAGAAAAGATAAATAGCTTATGCCTGACACAGATGAGTAAATAACTCAGATTATCTATTTTTGCCCTGGTTTCTTACGTTGACAAGGCAATCGAGCTGACGTGGCATTGCACTGATCCAGTAATTGCTTTTATAACATGACCTTTAGAATGCTACACATTTTCATGCCGAGGAATTCAGTTAAACTCTGTAACTTACTCTGGATATCACATGTCTTTGAATATGCTTCGGCCAAGAGTAAGCAAATGTGAGAGGACCAGATAAGAAAGATGGAGGATTAATTACTCATTTTGGTTGAGCATTGCTGGTGAGTGGGCATGATTCATTTTCTTGAGAGGGAGGGAATGAGAATGGGAGACAGAGGGATGGGGGTGGGACAGAAACACAGACAGAGACAGAGGGAGACAAGGCTGGGGGTGGGGATTATCTGGACCATTTGTGGGATGCCCTGCTCCCCCACCAACAGGACTCCGGGCTCTTCTGGCCCCGGCTGGCAGTGACAGCAAGGAGCAATGGCTGCATATGCTCTCACCTCTCTCACGTGTGTCGCATTGCCACCTTCTGGAGAGCTTTGACGTCCGTCATCTCACGTGATCATCCACCCTGAGGCCTGCGAAAGAGCAGATGTGCTGTCTTGAACCCCAGCATCCTCCGGAAGGGCTCACACCAGGGCATCCTCCCTATGCTGGCTGAGCAACAGGCAGGGGCTTGCTCTTCCCCAGGGGGCCCATTCTGGCCTCGATGGCACCCGTGGTTAGAAGGTGTGTGCAGTGGAAAGCAAGCCTGTGGGCTTTGGAGCCAAACGTGAGCTCTGCCTCTGGTCGGCTCTGAGACCTTGCTCTTCCTGGGCCTCTGCCTCCTGGGCTTGGAAATGGGGGCATGGCAGGGTTCCCCCTCGGGGAGATGATAGGAGCACTGCAGTGATTAGGAGTGCAGGCTTCCAAGTGGGCAGGGCTGGGCTCAAGTTCTTATACTGTCACTTTCAAGATAGATGACCTCAGGCACATTGCTGAATCTACATGGACCTCAGTTTCTCCATCTGGAAAATGAGGATGATAACAGCACCTCTCATAGGATCATTGTGAAGATTAAATGAAATCAAGTAGGTTGGGACCAAGGGAAAGTAATGATACTGGCCAACACTCACACAACAATTACTAAACACTTACTATTCACCAGGCTTTGTTCTGGGGTTGATGTATGTATGTCTATGTGTACATACGCTGTAATCCTTACAGCTACTCCTGAGTTGGATAACGTTATTATCCCTAGTTTACAGATGAGGAAACTGAGACTCAGAGATGAGAAGTAACTCTCCCAGGACCACACAGCTGGTTAGTGACAGAGCCAAGATTCAAACCCAGGCTGTCTGGCTCCAGACACTGGGTCCTTACCCTAACCTTTACAGCCTCTCAACAAGGACTTCATAAAACTCAGCTGTTTCTCTTCAGAACCCAGACACACTGCAAATGCTTAATGCAAGCTCACTTCCCCTACCCCTACCCCATGGCCCTCGTGTGGAATTGAAATCTGTCCCCTGGTTATAGAGTCTGTTCATTGTCCCCAGGACCTGTCTCTAACCATCTCTTCTTTGTGCCTTGTCACAGCCATTCTGCTGCTTGGAGATCAATTAGCCAATTTCTCATCCACCTCTTTTCCAGGCTAACCTTTGTCCCCATTCCCAGTGGGAACTCTCATTGATTTCTCATTCATAAATTTGCATTAACGACCCTCCATGTACCAGGCACTGGGCTGAGCACAAGATAGAGCCTGATCTCTTGGTTCTCCCACTCCAGTGGGTGGACTAGGGGATCCCTGCCCCATTCTGATGACTCCTTGTGGGGCCCTCTCCAGTTTTGCTATGTCCCTCTAAATAGTGGGGCCGAGAAATCAGCCCAGCACTGCTTTGAGCCTTCATAGCCACCCTGGGAAGTGGGCAAGACAGCAATTATTGTCCCCCTGTGACCGATGAGGTCACTGAAGCCCTGAGAGGGAAAGTGACTTGCCCAAGGCCACACAGCAAATCCAGGTTTCACAGATTCACACATCTGGCTTCAGTCTCCTAACTCTCAGCGTGACACATTGCTTGGATTTGGTGTGGGGGGGGGGGAGCAGGAGATTTTGGGGAGAGGGAGCAGCAGACCTTGACCTTCCTGGCATCTCTGCCCACTGAGATTTGCAGGACCTGGCTGGTGAAGGCAAAATTACCACCTGCTTCAATTCCTCCCCCAACTCGGTGGACGCAGGGGGCACCTGATGCCCTACCTCTGGTCTACAAAATATAAAAGCTAAGGGCCTCCCTGGTGGCGCAGTGGTTGAGAGTCTGCCTGCCGATGCAGGGGATGCGGGTTCGTGCCCCGGTCCGGGAAGATCCCACATGCCGCGGAGCGGCTGGGCCCGTGAGCCGTGGCCGCTGAGCCTGCGCGTCCGGAGCCTGTGCTCCGCAACGGGAGAAGCCACAACAGTGAGAGGCCCGTGTACTGCAAAAAAAAAAAAAAAAAAAAAAAAAAAAAAAAAAAAAAAAAAAAAAAAAAAAAAAAAAAAAGCTAAAAAAATATCCCTGAGAAGTTAAAATTAGTTTTCCACCTTCTTCTGCCCCAGAAAGAGCTAACAAATCACCTGGAAGGAACTTTTTCCTTTCTGGAAGCTGAGAGGGGTACTGGTGAGGGTGTTGAGGTTGGGGCCTGAAGGGTTGTTTTTCTCCCCAGCCTCATTTTCCATTTCCCACAGAGAAGGCACAGCGCTTGATTCTATTTTAATATTAAAAGCCAAAAAGAGAGGTGTTTCTGCCCCAGGCCTGGCCACCCATGACAGCATCAAGAGGCACTGGGGCTTAGCACATGGCTCAGAGGGAGGGAGTCCTGAGGGTCACGTGCCTGGCAATTAAGGCCGGCTCCAGACAGCAGTGCCAAGAGGGAGAGGGGCTGCCGGGAAGCGGGGAGAGTGCAAGTCTCCTGGTTCAGTCCCCAGCCCTGCCCCGACTCTGGACTGTGAGCCCCGTCTAGGCCTCAATCTTCTCATCTGTAAAGTGGGCTCATACTGCCTACCTGAGTGGAATCAGGTAAGATGGGGAAGGGCGAAGAAGGGACGCCCTTTAACTGGATGTTGTCTTTGAAGTGGCCACCAGGCAGGGGACAGGGACACAGTCACAATCCCATGTGACCACTTATTATGTAGTACTTCTAGATATGGAGAAATGGAAGCCTGGGGAAGCCAGCAATGCTGGTATTCAGGCCTGAATCTCAGGAACTGCAGGGCCCAAGCTCTTTTCAAACAGCCCATCTGACTGTACTTTGCAAACTCTTTTTTGCCTTTTGAGTCTGAATGACCATTACCAGGCTTGCTCCAGGGAAGCAACCTGAGCACCATGATGGCCCCTCAGACTGCCCTCAAGTTGGGGGCCCTGAAGCCCCTCATCGGAGTAGGACCACCAGGGGCCCTTCTCCCAGTTCCCATCCACTCCTGCATCCCCAACCCCAGAGACAGTCCTCCTGCATTCCAACGCCCTGTGCAGCAGATGTGCCTCTGCACGTCTACCTTACACACAGGAACTGCTCACAGAGAATGACAGAAGGAGCAGGGGATGGCAGTTTCCATAGCAACGCTGGGTTTCTCATTCCTGGCACATAACATGCCAAAGCTGGGTTGGGGTGGTGCAGTCCCCTCTCTCGTTGGAGAGGAGTCTCTTCCTCCCTCCCCTGCCGCCGCCGCCATCCCCACCTTGCTTGGTCCCATCCAGACCTCGGGGGAGGGGCTGGGACGCTTGGACCCACAAAGGCTATTAAACTTGACTCCATGGATGACAGGCCCACCAGGGGCTGAGGACAGCCTGAGGGATCTTTCAGTCGACCGTGACCTTGTGCAGACGGAGTTGGGAAAGAAAAAGAGGGGAAGGGAGAGAGGACAAGACTGTCCCCACCTCACTCCCACCCTGGGAGAGTACTGTCCATAAAGAGTGACCCCTGTCAAAGGGACTGCTGGGTACCCCCAGATGATGCTGACTCTTACTGCAGCCAAAGACCTGGCCTTGGGGTCACGTGGACCTGAGACTTGGTCCAGGCCTTGGCACTGATCAACGTGTGGTCTTTGCTCTCTGAGCTTGAGTTTATTCATCTGGAAAATGGGAGGAATAAGAGACTCCAGCCCCTGTGGTGCAATGCTTGGTACCTCAGAGTGCAAAAAATGATGCTCATTCTTACTGCTTTGTGATTATTATTAATAATAACATTGAAGTCCGAACACTTCCGCCTGGAAGGGAGCCTTCCACAGCCCTCTGTTCTGCTCTTGTCACTCACCTGCCCCCTACGAGAACCCTCTGGCCCTTCCAGTCCAGCTGCTCTGCTTCCTGCCTGCGGACTGAGCTGAATCAGAAGGGTGGTTTGGGGGAGCAGCATCACACCTTTGCTCAGGTGCCCCTCTTGTCTGAAGTTCCTGCCCCATGTTCCCTGTTCAAATCCTCCCCGATTATATCCCCCTCCCTCAGGAAGTCCTCCCAGCCCATAGGGATCTTGCCCTCCCCTGAGCTCACCTTGTTCCTTGATCCCAACTCTAACCATATGTTACCTGGGAGCACCTGTCCTTCATAAGGAGCCACATTCTCCAGCTCTTTGGGGCGAGCTGATATAACATTTGTCGACTGTCCTGGGTGTTGGTTTACTGTGCTGAGAATTTACAGGTGTGCCCCGCTATCCGAAAGTTGAGCGTTCCTACGAAAACTTCCATAAGTCAAAATGATGTAAAGTGGAGAAGCAATTACTTGAGGATGCATCTTGCTAACAGATGCACAAAATAGATCGAGATAAAACACAGACATTCACAGAGTTCAAAGCTATGGTGGCTTGATGCTGAGATGCTGAGTGTAGTTCCCAGGAAGGGGCTTGGTGGGGCCACTCTTGCTACTGGGGTTCTGCAGTGCCTCTCTCACAGCTCTCTCTGCAAAACAAACACCGAACACCATTTTCACTTTTCTTTTTTTTTTTTGTAAAATTAAAAATCCTCCTCAGATTTCTTTTGGTTAACGAAACAGGTCTTTTCATAAAAGTGAAGTGATGTAAAGTGAACTTTTGAAAAGTGAGGGATACCTGTACACAGGAAAGTGCCCAGTACCCAGCCGATAACTCAGTAAACCGTTCTTATCATGGAGGCTGCACATAAATCTCCCTTAATCCTAACAATCACAGAAAATAAGTACCCTTGTTATCCCCATTTTAAAGATGAGGAGACTGAGACTCCCGGGGTTGATGGATCTGCCTAAGGTCACAAAGCTAGAAAATGGCAGAGCAGAATTTTAACCCAGAGCCCTTTACAGAAGCAACAGGGTGAAACAGCATTAACAGGTGGCAAAATCCTTCTTGGGGAGGAAATGGCCTTTATTTGGAAAATACTTTTGTTTGTTTGTTTTTCGGTACGCGGGCCTCTCACTGTTGTGGCCTCTCCCGTTGCGGAGCACAGGCTCCGGACGCGCAGGCTCAGCGGCCGTGGCTCACAGGCCCAGCCGCTCCGCGGCATGTGGGATCTTCCAGGACCGGGGCACGAACCCGTATCTCTTACATCGGCAGGTGGACTCTCAACCACTGCGCCACCAGAGAAGCCCTGGAAAATACTTTGACAACTGTCTCCATTAGAAGGTGACACGTGAGCCCAAGAACCAAGAAGTAAGTCGTAAGAGCTGAGGCTTCATGAGCCCCTGCCATGCCCCAGATGCCTCCCCAAGTACTGAAAGTCGATTTACCCAGTTAATCCTCCTAATGACCCTATGAGGAAGGTCTGAGAGTTAGTTCCATTTTTCAGATGCAGAAACTAAAGGGTAAGAAGTTAGGAAGCTCTCCCGACGTCACATAACTAGCAAACAGTTGCAAGATTCAACCAGGCAGACTGGCTCTGGTGCCCCTGCTCTCAACCCCTCTGCTCACAGGTTGAACGGTTTTGCAAAGACAAGGAGTGGAATTTGTGGTTTGCTCCTGGGAGGAGCAGAGGAGAGACACTGGAGATCAGCGTAGACAAGTGATATAAAGAAGCCATTAAAACGAGTTGAGATGGGCTAATGGGGGCAAACCCCAGTGGTGGTGGCTGAAAGGTCCCTTAAGAGCCCAGATGCCTAATGTGCATTTTAAGGTGATTTGCATTTTTGTGATGGAAACCCTAGCTTTCTCCCTGCTCCCCTTCTCCCACCAAATCTCCAGTGAAGTGTTCTATGCTGATAACTGTTTTGTATGACTGTGGCAGAAGGGGAGAGGTTAAGTGAACAAAGAAAATTATCTTTAGTACTTTAGTAGGCAGATTTCAGGAGAGGAGATGAGGATAAAATTAACATACACCTTCTAATGCAAGTTCAGTCTTTTGCACCTTATTTTACATCTTTTTGTGATAATTTGAAGAACAGTCGGAAATAAAGAAACAGGGACTCTAGAGGCCAAAGGGAAGGGGGTAGACAGGAGAAAGATAGAAAGGTTTGGCAGGTGAAAAAGTACAGGAGCACATGGGAATGTGAGTAAGAACTAGTAAGAAAAAAGTCTTGAGAAATGAAACTATGAGATCTGATTGAGATCCTCTCAAGTTTGATGGGAAAGACACAAATAAAAATTGGAATTACTTTTTTTTTTTTTTTTTTGCGGTACACGGGCCTCTCACTGTTGTGGCCTCTCCTGTTGCGGAGCGCAGGCTCCGGACGCGCAGGCTCAGCGCCCATGGCTCACGGGCCCAGCCGCTCCACGGCATGTGGGATCTTCCCGGACCGGGGCACGAACCCGCGTCCCCTGCGTCGGCAGGTGGACTCTCAACCACTACACCACCAGGGAAGCCCTGGAATTACTTTTTAATTACTTTTGTTTGTTGAACTGTGCATCCTGAATACAACTCCATCCAAAGACTGGGCTACATGGGACCCTTGCTTGTGATCAGGTTACAGTAGAAAACAATGATAAGGAAGGAAATGAGCTTCACGCGTCATCAGTTTGGTGCGAGACGAAGACAGTACAAAAGGAAGCAATAGTCTGGAGATAGCAGTGACCTTGGTAATAGGAGTCCTTGCCTCCCCCCACCCAAATTCACAGAAATTTTGATTTAGATGTCCACAGGGCATGGAATTGGAGATTGATACTAATATTTTTGAAGCTTTCAAGGGGTAGGAAGCCTCCATCTGACATTGAATTACATAGGAATAGCTGACTACTAGAAATAATGCCAGGAAATCTGAGATCCCCCTCCTCTCTCCTGCCAGCTAGCAACTGATGGATAATCAAGACTAAAACACTGCTTCTGGTCACGCATGGCTGGAAGAGTACTAATCTGTTAGAGTAGACCATACCTATGATATAATAGCTATAGTTAGGTCTGTAGATGCTGAGTTATTTTAGCAAGCGTATATAGAATTCATCGAGAATGCTGTTTTGATTCTTCTTAACTAATTTCTTTGGTTCTTTCCAATTCGAGCGAGTTTATAAACCAAAGGTCTCTAACCTACAGGGATGTCCAGCCAGTTGAGTATTTGATGCCAAGGCAGTTTCTCCCCAGACATCTGTTAACACAAGTGGAGCCCAGAAAAGGGATGTCTCTAACCAGATAAACTGGCAAAACATGACCCAAGAGGGACTGCCCCTGCTCTGGGGCATCATCTTATCCAGACCCTCAATGAACATTTATTGAGTATTTCACTAGATGTGAGATATTGAGGGCAGACATCATGTCTTCATGATTTGTTTCCCTGATGGCCTTTCCAGGAGCCAAACCCAGCACCTAAGAACTGCTGAAGCAGAATCACGTACCTGGCTGCCCAAGCTAAAACCCTACCAGTGGCCCTTGACTCTATCTGGCTCTCACTCCCCGCATCCAGGTTGTCAGTAAACCCTACTGGTTCTGTCCACCTAAATCCTACCTAAATCTGTCATCACCAGCCACCTCCTGTCTTACCCTAGCCATGGTCATCTCTTGCCTGGGTGACAGCAGCAACTCCCTAACTGGTCTCTGCATCCAGCCTTGGCCCTCTCCATCCTATTCTCCGTACGGCAGCCAGAGAGGTCGTTTGAAAACAGAAATCAGATTGTGTCACCCTCTGGGGCATTTCTCCTCCTTCAGCTAAAATCCCAGACCTCGCTGTGCTAGAAGACCCTCCACATGCTGCCCATCTCTCTGCCTTCTCTTCCTACCCCTGTCCCCCTTTGCCCCTGCTCTTCTAGCCCTGCAGAGGTCCTTGGGTCCCCGAACACACCAAACGTGTCCCTCCTCACAAGCCTTGGCCCTTGCCATTCCCTCTGCCTCTAACGTTCTTCCCCAGATGTCTGCACCGCTCACGATCTTTTTACTTGAGTCTTTGCAAATGTCACCTCTTTAAATAGTCCTTCACTGACCATCCTCTCTAAAGTAGCATCTCCCATGCTTCTCCATCTCCTGCTTTACTCTTCCTGGTAGCGTTGATCACTGCCCGTCATTTTCTTTTTTCTTTTTTTGCCGTACGCGGGCCTCTCACTGCTGTGGCCTCTCCCGCCGCGGAGCACAGGCTGCGGACGCGCAGGCTCAGCGGCCACGGCTCACGGGCCCAGCCGCTCCGCAGCACGTGGGATCTTCCCAGACCGGGGCACGAACCCGCATCCCCCGCATCGGCAGGCGGACTCCCAACCACTGCGCCACCAGGGAAGCCCTATGATATTTTAAATCGGTGATACTAGGATGTTAACTTCCTGGCTGATGTCAAGGGTTTTCTCTCCTCCACCATGAGTCCCCAGTGCCTAGACCTTGGCGCTCAGTAGCTGCTCCAAATTACTTGTTGAGCGACTGAATGAACCATGTGTTGAAATGAATGCACATACGAAGTACCTAGTTTTTAAATGATTGACAGGAAAGAGATTTTGTAATTAGGGTAGTGTGGTATCCGTGAAGATGGTGTGGTCCCCAGACCAGCCGCATCGGTGTGACTTGGAAGCTTGTTAGAAATGCAGACTCGTGGGTGCCACTCAGACCTATTGAGTCAGACACCGGGTGAGGGCCCAGCCATCTGCATTGTAACAAGCCCTCTCGGTGACTCTGATAAGCGCTCAAGCTTGAGAACTACTCTGTAATAAGGACCCTTGAACCCAGCATTCAATTTACACCACATACAGCAGGCTGTCTCCTTTGAGTTAACTGCTGAATTTATTTTGTTTGGGGGCACTAATTCCCACTCCAAATGCCGGTGGAGAAATGATTTTCAGTGTAATGAATAACACCTGGTCCAGAAACCAAAACAGAACGCCTGTGGAATTGTGTCAAGTAGGCGAGCGTGTTCGTCATCGTTCTGAACAGTTGTTCTGAAGTAGGAAGAATTTTTAACATCAAAATATTATAAAAACTGCACCAGCAATAAGGACAAATTAACCTTTGGGAAAGTAAAATAAATGTTCCTTTTTATTATTTGTGTGGGTGTCAGCAGGCCTCCCCAAGCCAGATGGAATTACAGAACTTAACCCTATGGGCAATGAGAGAGAGAGAGAGAGAGAGAGAGAGAGAGAGAGAGAGAGAGAGAGAGAGAGAGAGAGAGAGTAGGAGAATATGATGGTTATTCCACCCCGTGTCATTCAAAGAGCATTAGTCCAGGTTGCTGGTCCTCTGCTGCCAGCCCCACCCCAGGGCACATTCAGAAATGCATGGGGACGTTTTTTGTTGTATGATGGAAGTGCTACTTGCTTTCAGTGGGTGGGAGCAACCACAGGACAGACCCACACAGTAAAGAACTGCCCACCCCAAATGCACCGCCCCTCCCCCCAACCAAGCAACCCTCCCCCAGAGAGAGGGCACTTCTCAACCATTCTCCTCATCAACTTCAGTCGCGCTTCCCCTCCTGGAGCCAGAATCCAGTTTTTCAAGACGCATGCCTTTCCTGCTCGCTAGGCCCTGCACGCACACCAGCTCCTGTTTCTGGACACAGGTGAGGAGCCAGGGATCAGAGTCAGAACTGGAGGAAAAACAAGTCATACCGGTCTGATTAGAGACAGTCTGTGGGGCTGCCATGTGAGGATGCCTAAGGAAATGTCAAGGGTGATCTGCTATTCCTGACCTTTTGCTGAGTTTATTACTGAGCAAGTTGCAGCTTCATCTTGGAGGAGGGAGGTTCATTCAGCCAGGTTTTCACAAACATAAAGTGAGGTGGCTGGACGTGGTACTCTCCACAGCCCCCGCTTCCAGGTCTGGGAGAGGACGGCACAGAGGCTGGGAGCCACGGCCCGGGGGCCAGCTGCAGGCTCACCTGTGTGACCTTGGGCAAGTCACTTGCCACTCTGTCTTAGTTGATTGACCCAATAGTAAAACAGGAGAATGGAGTTAATCTTTATAAAGCATCAAGAACTGAGCCAAGGGACTTCCCTGGTGGTCCAGTGGCTAAGACCTCACGTTCTCAATGCAGGGGGCCCGGGTTCGATCCCCGGTCGGGGAACTAGATCCCACATGCCACAGCTAAGAAGTCCGCATGCCACAATGAAGATCCCGCATGTCGCAACTAAGGCAGCCAAAATAAATAAACATTAAAAAAAAAAACAAAACCTGAGCCTAGGGGGTTAGGGGAGGGCTGGAGTGGGAGGCTGGGGTGAGAAGATGTAAGTTATTATACATGGAATGGATAAGCCACAAGGTCCTACTGTATAGCACAGGGAACTATATTTAGTATCCTATGATAAACCATAATGGTAAAGAATATTAAAAAAAGAATGTATATATATGTATAACTGAATCACTTTGTTGTACGGCTGAAATTAACATAACATTGTATACCAACTAGACTTCAATAAAAAAATAAATTAGTATAACTTTTTTTTTTTTTTTTTTTTTTTTGCGGTACACGGGCCTCTCACAGTCGTGGCCTCTCCCGTTGCGGGGCACAGGCTCCGGACGCGCAGGCTCAGCGGCCACGGCTCACGGGCCCAGCCGCCCTGTGGCACGTGGGATCCTCCCGGACCGGGGCACGAACCCGCGTCCCCTGCATCGGCAGGCGGACTCTCAACCACTGCACCACCAGGGAAGCCCGTAACTCCCCACTTTACATCAGCACCCTCAGGGGTTCTCCAGCTGAAGGGCATGTGCTTATGGCCCAGCCATCTGGAGCGAAGAGGGAGAATTCTCCAGTTATTGTGGCTCTTTTAACATCAGTTGCTGAACAAGCAAACCGAGAAGGTATATTGCCAATTATGGACAGAGGAAAATCAGTCCCCCACCCTCTTACCCCACTTCTACCCCTGCAGCTCTGGTGTCCATCACGTGAGATGCAAAAGGGTCTTAAAAACCACTTAGCTTAACCCAACTCCCAGCCCCAGGCCGCCATCGAAATGGTCAGGTTTTCATTTAACATTCTCAGTCTGTTTCATTCAAACTTCATTAAGGCAGATAGATGGAAGGGCTTGGGGAGTCAAGTACCTAACATTTTTTGAGTACCTACTATATGCCGGACCATAAGATAGGTGAGATCTATCATCTATCTATCTATCTATCTATCTATCTATCTATCATCTATCTGCCCCTATAATCCCCACCCCAAATTTGTAATTCCATTTAATGGAAAGGAATCTAAGGACATATGAGAACTCTATTATACCCATTTCACAGAAGATGAATGACCATCAAGGAAACTGACTTGTCCAAAGTCATGCAAGTGGGAAGCAGGAGACCTGAGATCCAAACCGGCTCCGTCTGACTCCAGCCCATGCCATTTCCCATCACTAGGCTGCTTCCTAAAGCTGTCTCCATGGAAAACATGGTAATAAGCAATGATGATAATCCTGGAGAAACAGAGTATCTGGTAAAGGCTCTGCTCGTGAAACCCTGTCTTCATCAAGAATTGTATACAGCTACAAGTACTAGGGTTTCGACTTCAGCATAAACCAAAAGAGGCTGGCACGGCACTTCCATGGGGTCTTTAGAGACTCAGCGTCCTTGGATTTTCCTGCTCCGCCATCCTCATTGTCTGGCTTTCATCTTCAAGGTCCAGGTGGCTGCTGGAACTCCAATCATCACATCTACATTCCAGGCAGGAAGGAGGAGAAAGGAAAAAGACAAAAAGGGTCTATGCCGTGCTCTTCTTAAGGAGACTACTGAGCAGTTCCACTCAAAAATTTGTATTTATATCTCAGTGGCCACCCCATCTACTCTGGGAAATGTATTCTTTCAACTGGGCACATTGCTGTTGAGTATTTATCTGTTAGTGTCCTCCACCCCAGCTGGGGTCTTTCTGCCCCTTAAGATCTAGATAAGAATGCTTCCAATCCCCATTCTATTCCCCAAGAAAGTCCCAAGCACCCAACCCCTAACATTTATGCAAATTCTCAAAGGATTTACATCCCCACGGCCACCTCTAGCTCCTGATTCCCCTGAGTTAATTCCATTTATGGATTGTCTTGCTGTCCTGCATGTTCTGTGTCTGTCTTGGGTGAATCCAACTGAGGAACCCAATACCTTCCCTACGTTTGAGCGTGCACACACACACACACACACACACACACAAATCCATACTTGCAAGGCATTTCTATGTATGAGAGATTGTACTTAAGATTGGAGGAAATGGGCTAAGAAGTTATATCACATTCAGAGAATAAAAAACTTGCCCAAGTCAGTCCATATAAGTAGCAGTTCAAATAGCACATCATTTTGTCCCATATGAAGGGACCTCATCCAGCCCAGTGGCCCCTCTCTCCTCCCCATTTCCATGACGGTAGGTCTGGTTCTACAGAAGCAGCATCTGAGATAGGGATTCTTGTGCAAATGATCTGTTGGAGGCTGTGCTCTCAGGAGGAACTTAAAAGGGAAGCGGGGAAGCAGGATAGGACAGAAGAGGCAAAGCAGAGGTGTGGGTTCCACGGAGGCTTAGCCTCAGCCCAGTACCATGGGGAGCTCTGGAGTGTGAAAGACATTACAGGTTTATCTCTCCTTGAGCCAAAGAGCATGGCCTTTTAGACTCTGTATTGGTCATTCAATGGCTGAGGGTGGGCAGGGTGACCTCCCAGGTCTCGGTAGGGGGAGCGTTCTCAGTTGGAGGGTACAGTCAACATCCATAGCAGGAGGGGCTTCCGTGAACCAGTCCTGCCAGGGTGTCTGGGCAGGTCCCCAACAATGTCTATGACCCTCTGCCTTCTCCGCGGCCTCTGGAAACTTAGGGAGAGGATTTCAACTCCCCCCCCACTGCCCACTCCCAAACATGCTTTTCCAAACATATCAAAGGTCTCAGCAAAACAAAAGCAAGCTCCAGCCCTGAATTTAGAAGGCAGATAGGGTTTCAAACAACAGCCCTAGATGCTAACTATCTTGAAGGCATTGATTCTGGATCCCAGGCCGAATGCACTCACCTCACCCCAGGCGTGCAGCCACTAGAGAGTTTTGTTTTGTTTTGCTTCGTTTTTATGGCAAATTAAATGATTCCCCAGTTAGCCCACCTGCCTGAACCACTGGGTCAGGGGGCCTCACCGACCCCACCTACCCTGCTCTCCAGCAAGCGATGCTGAAGCTCCTGAAGTAATCGTGTCATCCTGAGCTGTTCAAGTTTATTTCCACTAAAAATACACTCTGAAACTGGGGCACAATGAAAGATTGCTGACAAATGGGGAAGAGGAATAAATAAAGACTGTGAGGCCCTCTGATTCCTCACTGAGTCACCTCCAAACGCTCACCACCAAGCTGAGCTTGGACCCTCTCCACTCATCACTGTCATCAGTAAAAGCTAAGGCAGTCCATGTGGCCCCCAGGAGCTTGTGAGTCATTGTTAGGAGATGTCCCTGTTGGAACTGAATCCGGGATTTTACCAGGGAGAAAACAGAAGGGCTAGAGGGGAAGTGACTTGCTCCTGGACCACACCAAGGATTAGTGGTGGAGCGGAACCTGGAGTCCGTGCTCGGCTTACTTACTTCCCCACCCCCACCCCCAAGCCCCACATCCCCAGCCCATACCTGTGTCTGCAGTTCCTGTGTCACATCTTAAGGCAGCATAGGCATGTCAGAGGGGTCAGTGAGACCATCCTCACTATCAGTAAAGAATGCTTTCAGCTTCAAGTTACAGAAAACCAGATCAATGGCAGCTCAACTGTAAGGACATTAGTGTTGACTTAATGAGACCATGGAGGGAGGTAGCCCCAGCGTGGGACCACTAGCTCAGCCATGTCAAGAAGGATCCAGCCTCTCCACTCTGCCACTCTGAGGATTTTGACTCTTTAACCTCAAGCTTATTGCCTCGTGTCACAAAATGGTTGCCATAACTCTGGCTATAAAGTCCTCATAAATAGTATCCAAAGCTAAAAGGAGTTACCCAAAAAGCGGGGGGGG
>NW_006783590.1:515106-553464 GCF_000442215.2 Lipotes vexillifer
CGCGGCTGCTTTCTCTCTGGGCAGCTCTCTCTTCTATGGAGGAAGGAAAATTTTCCTTACATCTCACTGGCCAGACTAGGTCATGTGCCCACCACTTCACCAATCACTGGCAAAGGAGAATGAGATCATCAGACTTAGTTTAGACCAATCAGGATTCACCTTTGAGTCTGGACGTATTGCAGAGCCCACGCGGCCAGAGTTGTCTCTGCAGTTCCTCCTCTGTGAAATGGGGGTAAGTCATACCCACCACCTGTGGTTATCATGAGGCTCATTGAATGAAAACACTCTGTACCTATATGAGGCAGAAATATTATTCTTGCAGTCCTGAGAAGGAAAAAGTCTATAAAAATAGACCTTTGGGGCTTCCCTGGTGGCGCAGTGGTTGAGAGTCCGCCTGCCGATACGGGAGACGCGGGTTCGTGCCCCGGTCCGGGAAGATCCCACATGCCACGGAGCGGCTGGGCCCGTGAGCCATGGCCGCTAAGCCTGCGCGTCTAGAGCAGGTCTGTCATGAAGCTCATCAAAAGACTCTGATTTACTTTAAAAAAAAAAAAAAAAAAAAGACCTTTGATCATTAGAGAGATACCTTCTATGAGGAGCTGAGTTACAAGATGTTGCTAAGAGACGTTTGTACTGAACACAAAACTTCTTTGGGAGCATAAATCCAAGGAGGGAACTCCCAAAATCGCACAGAGACCTCGGTGCTGAAGAGATGGCAAGAATAATTTGAAAGGCTGAAAAGGTGTGGGTGAAAAAGGGGGATGGAGAGGTGGCTGTGCCTGGTTGGTGCTCAAGGGTGTCAGAGCAGGAGTGGAAAGTCATGGGGATTTAGGAGCTGCCTGCTGGTTGTCTGGGAAGAGCTGCCCAGGGGCAAGCTTTGGAAAGCTCTAGGGAGAGTGTAAGCAGAGCCTCATGGGGGAAGGAGGCAACAGACAGTGAGATCTGGGCTGAGCCGGGGCTACTGGCTCGGGAGGAACATGGTTGGGAGGCCCCGGGCCGGGGGGCATCTGGAGAATCCACTCCCACCTTCAAGCCCCTGCACTGCCCTCCCAGTTCCACCTCTGCCTCACTGAATGACCTGGTCCAGGTGCTCCTCTCTAGAGGGGCCTCAGCTTTTCCATGAGCTCCCAAAATGGGAGTTCATTTTGTTTTTCATTCTCTCATTCTTTAATCGCTCATTCAGCAAATACTTACTAAGCTATATATGCAGAGGCAGGGAGGCGTGTGGCGTCAGAGTAGGTAGTGATCTTAGGTGACTTGCTTCACCCATTTGAGCCTCAGTTTCCTCCTCTGTAAAATGGAGTTGATCATTCAACCTACCTCATAGGTTTTCATGGTGATTAAAAGAATTCCTACATGTAAAGTGCTTACACAGTGCCTGACACACAGTGAGTGCCCAGTCAATGTAAGTTACTGCCTTTACATTCCGGGGAACCATGCTGGACACTGGGGGTCTGGGGATGAGTAAAGCAGGAGGGTTACTACCTTGGCACTTCGAGTCTAATGGGGGCTACAGAAATGGATCAGCTAGTCACTTGAAACAGAATAGTAATAAATGGTGGTAAGAAATTCAAAGCAGAATCACAGGGTCCTGTGGCCACACGACCTGGCCAGCCGTGGGGATCATGGGAAGCTTCCCCGAGGAAAAGCAGTTTTCAGGCTAACGTCTGAAGGATGAGGAGGGTTAACTAGGTGACGCGGGGGAACCTTCCAGGCACGTACAAACCCTGAAGCGGGGGGAGTATGGCATGCCCGAAAATCTGAAGGATGGCCTGGGGGTCTGCAACTCTGAGTGGGAGGAAAGATCCCCAAGAAGTGAGTGGGAGCCAGACCAGGCCTGACTCTGGGGCCACATTTACTGGTATTTTATCCTCAGGGAAACGGGAAAGCACGATCACTGCTATGCTTTAAAAAGAAGTCTCTCAAAAGACTGGAGGCAATCTAAACATCCATCCATAACGGACCACGTAAATAAATGATGGTACTCCATACAATGGACAACTCACTTTTTAAAAAGAGCAAGGGGGACTTCCCTGGTGGCGCAGTGTTTAAGACTCCACGCTCCCAATGCAGGGAGCCCGGGTTCGATCCCTGGTCAGGGAAATAGATCCCACATTCATGCCACAACTAAGAGTTAGTGTGCCACAACTAACGAGCTGGTGAGCCGCAACTAAGGAGCCCACCTGCTGCAACTAAGACCCAGCGCAACCAAAATAAAATTAATTTAATTTTTTAAAAAATTAAATAAATAAAAAGAGCAAGGAAGAGGAGGTGGTGACATTTCATGTCCGGGGAGGAAACAGTCTCCAAGATACGTTAACTGAGAAAGACCAGAGCATACCAGTGTTTATCATAGGCTGCCTTCTGTGCGAAACCCAGCAGGAAGAGAAAAAATAGGTACACATCCGCATATCCATATGTACACAAACCACCTCTGGAAAAATTCTTTAAAAACTGGTATATTAGCTGTCTCTGGAAAGGAAAGCCAGGTGGCCGGGAAGACAGATGAAAAGGAGACTTGTACCATTTTAATTTTGAACTGTGTGTTTCTTGAGGTATAGATAGATAGATAGATAGATAGGGTGAAACTTTACAAATAAAGTGGTTCCTCTGGCTGCTGTGTGGAGACTGAGTTGGAAGCTGAGAGTAGGAGTCAGCAGGTCAGTGACTCATCAGCTAGGAGCTGGTAGTTTGGGGATGTAAGGATGGACAGAAGTGGATGAACAAAGTCAAGGGTATGCATGAAATAAAACCGAATTCTCGGGGCTTCCCTGGTGGCGCAGTGGTTGAGAGTCCGCCTGCCGGTGCAGGGGACACGGGTTCGTGCCCCGGTCTGGGAAGATCCCACATGCCGCGGAGCAGCTAGGCCCGTGAGCCATGGCCGCTGAGCCTGCGTGTCTGGATCCTGTGCTCCGCAACGGGAGAGGCCACAACAGTGAGAGGCCCGCGTACCGCCGAAATAAAAAACAAACAAAACCCTGAATTCTCTTTGCAGCCCTTTCTGCTCTGCTTCTGTCACTGTTTGAATGGAAGAGGAGAACCTGAGACAGGAGAGACTGTCCCCCAGAGAGCTCTCCTGCATCAAGCCTTTGTCTAAAAGGTGGTTGTTTTGCACCTGGTGGCAGAAGTAGGATCTGAGAGGGACTTGAGCAAAGAAAGCAAGGGGATGGTGTCAGGAGGGGAGGACCACTCCAGCAGCCTTCTCTCCGGAACTTCTTACTCAAAGTCACCCTCCCTTGAAGAATTCTGTGTGTCAGAGTACTTAGGGGATCCATCTACCTTGCAGTTCTAGGCAAACACGTGCGTGGTTCACTGGTACCCCACATGGCATTCCCATCTCTCCTTGCCTAGGGTCATCACCTCCCACCTGCTAGTTCAGGGGAAACATTTCCTCATGGAGAAAGAAGTTAATCCTTTGACTTAAGGTGATGAAGGAGTGATTCATGAACGGAACAGTTGAACTCTGATTAAAATGCAAATGTCCCTGGGAGAGACAACATAGAAAGCTATAATTCACTCACCAAAAGTACAAAGCAACCCTTATAAAACTGTGAGTCACATGGTCACAGACAAAGGAACACAGTTCACTAACCAAAAATTAATTCCAGTTTGGCAGTTTGTTATGAAGTTAAATAGAAACTTACTATCTTGAGTAAGACAGTAAGTTGAGTGTGACCCGACAATCACACTCTTAAATATTTATTCAAGAGAAATGACAGTATATGTCCACACAGACTTTTATTTTATTTTATTTATTTATTTATTTTTTGCGGTACGTGGGCCTCTCACTGCTGTGGCCTCTCCCGTTGCAGAGCACAGGCTCTGGATGCGCAGGCTCAGCGGCCATGGCTCACGGGCCCAGCCGCCCCGCGGCATGTGGGATCTTCCCGGACCGGGGCACGAACCCGTGTCCCCTGCATTGGCAGGCGGATTCTGAACCACTGCGCCACCAGGGAAGCCCCACACAGACTTTTATATGAATATTCACAGGAGCTTCAATCATAATGACCAAAATCTGGAAACAACCCAAATGTCCATCAACTGGTAAATGGATAAATAAATTGTGGTACATCCACACAATGGAATATTACTCAGCCATCAACAGGAACAAATATGGATACATGTGACCACATGGATGACTTTCGAACACTATATGGTAAGTGACAAAAGGCTAATCACTGTTTGATTAGCTGCATGTGACATTCTGGAAAAGGCAAAGCTATGGGGACAGAAATGAAACTGTTGGATTATCTTTAATTCAAATCAGTGGTTTTCAGGGGCTGGGGGTAGGAGGAGGGACTGACTGCCAAGGGCATGAGGGAATTTTTAAGGGAATGGAAATATTCTATATCTTCACTGTGATGGTGGTTACATGACTGTATCTGTTTGTTAAAACTCACTAAACTGTACACTTTAAAAGGTGAATTTGGACTTTCCTGGTGGCGCGGTGGTTAAGAATCCGCCTGCCAACGCAGGGGACACGGGTTCAAGCCCTGTCCGGGAAGATCCCACATGCCGTGGGGCAACTAAGCCCGTGCGCCACAGCTACTGAGCCCGTGCGCCTAGAGCCCGTGCTCTGCAACAAGAGAAGCCACCGCAATGAGAAGCCCGCGCACTGCAACGAAGAGTAGCCCCCACTCACCGCAACTAGAGAAAGCCCGTGTGCAGCGACGAAGACCCAACAGAGCCAAAAATAAATTATAACAAAAATTTTTAAGTGAATTTTACTCTATGTAAATTATACCTCAATAAAACTGATTTTGGGGGAAAAATCTGCAGTTTCCTCACTTGTTTTTCTCAAATTCTGTAAAGTGGATATGCAGTCTCCCAACCACAAAAAAGAAACTCCCACCCACAGCTGGAACCCACTCCACTCTCAGCACCCCTGTTCTGAGTCTCCTGATCCTGCATTATAAATGCCCCAAAGGCACCTTCTGGGTGGGGGAGGCTACTTAAGAGGCTTCCAATCAACACTGAGAGCCCTGGAGGCTCACAGGAGGTGCCTAGGGCCCTGCGGGGAGTGGGAGGCCAGGGGGAGGAGCCTTGGGGGTGGAGTTCTGGGCCCAGCCTCCAGCAGAGCAGTCCCTGTGGATGTTTCTATATATTGAACTTTCACCTGACTTGCTGTGGGAAACAGCGGTCCCTCTCAGCCAAAAAGAAATTTGAAAAGCACTGGATCTGATACTCCTTTAAAGCCCCCTTCAGATCTGACAGTCTGTAGCACAATATGTAGAAAGGAACTCATATTTATTATGTGTTCTAATTTAATCATTTGATTAAACCCTCACAGGAGCTCTGTGAAATGGGGATTGTTTAATTCAGTTTTCACACGTAGGAAGCGTGGACTCAGGAAAGAGACGTGATGTGCCCAAGGCACAGGGCCAGCGCGGACCAGTCCAGCCATGCGTGCCCAGCCTATCACGCATGAACTTTACAGGGCAATCGGTGGCACCCCCAGTGCAAAATGCTTTAGGAGAGTTGCAGATAAAGTAACAGGGGAGCAGTGACGGGGAGAGGTGCTTTCTTGCTGGAAAGAAAATACCCTTGAAGGCTGGACAGGAAGCCTACACAGGAGAGGAAAAGCCCAGAGCCAGCCTTGCAGCTGGAGTGTGTGTTGGTGGGGGCGGGGAAGGTCACCTAGGAGAGGAGGGAGGCGGGCCTGGGGAGGCTGAGAGGGGCCTACCTTGACCACCAACTCCCCTGGCAAATAGGTTTTGCAGATGCTCAGGATGAGCAGAGGGAAAGATCCCATGTTTGCCAGGAGCAATGGCCCCCAAGCCATAAGGGAGGATGTGTGAATGATCCACGGGTGAATTAAACCAATATTTATTCACCACCGCTCAATCCTGGGGCCAGTGCCCAATGCTTTCACTAATATTAACTTATTTGATTTTCATAATAAGCCTGTAAAATAAGTGTCATTATTCCTAAACTCTCACTCGGCAAACACAGGCAGAGTGCTTATTACGTGCCAGGCACTCCTGGAAGACCTAGAGGTAGAGACAGTGGAAGACAGTGGAAGGCGTGTATCATGATTCTGCATTTTACTAGCTCTATGTCATTGGTTGGGTTACCTCTCTGTGCATCAGTTTCCTCATCTATGAAATGGACATAATAGTAGCACCTACCCAGGGCTATTGAAAAGCATGTTAGAAAGCCTGGCTGCCTGCATGTCACGTGAGCCATGGGCTGAAGCTGATTGGACAAGGGGCGGGAGCCTGATGAGGAGGCAGCCAGCCCATTGGCCAGGGGCTTATGATGTGGCTATGGGCAGAAAGATGAGCTGAGCCCATCAGATTTTCTCTGTGAATTGGGAGATGCAGAGAATGAAGCCAGCAAACCAAAAACATATATTCACATGTACCTACAAATGTTAGAAAGCCATATAGATGCTCCAATATCCTAGCTTTTGAAAGGCACCTCAGTTGGACTAATTAAGCCACACCTATTTATCCAAGGCCATCTAGTTTTCAGTGTATTTTAACCTCCAACATTCCCACCACAGCTGTGAGTTGAGTGGGGAGAGAACACTCCCCACATTTTACTGATGAAAAAGCTGAGGCTCCCAGAGCAAAGTGGCTGGAGGTGATCACAGAGCCGGCGGGGTAGAGAAGTTGGCATATAGAGGCAAGACCGGCTCTGGATGGAGTTCTCTCTCCATTACATCAGCCTTCTGGTTTCAACTGGTTCACCGAGTGTTCAGAAGAAAATCTTGTTCACTTTGTAGTTTAGTGAAAAATTAACAACATGTATTTTATTGTCAACTCTGAGATACGTTCAGGATTGAAAATGTGGCACATTTTGTTCCAGCCTTTATTTAGTACCTGGTTCGGATCCAGGCCCTATGAACAAAACAGCCAGGACTGCAGCTCGATTCTCTGTGCCAATACAGGGATGCTGGCACCGGATGAGTAATTCCAAAAAACGGGCAGGCCCTGAGCCTTGCCAGCCTTCCTCTGGGATGCCTGAGGGATGTCTTTTTGAACCCATTTCGTATTTTAGAATTCCTAAAAATTATTTTTCTGTGCATCTTCCTCAAAGTGGATGTTGGGGAGCTGGGGTCTGATCTGCTAAGCCTGGCCTCCAAGGTCTGTCAACTGGAACTTTTTCCCAGTTAACCTTGTATCCAGGGATGCAAGTGCTACCCAAACGCCAGCCAGGATCACTCACTCATTATTCACTCCACATTCATTAAGCACCTAATACGTGCCAAGGACGGTGCTAGATGCTGGAGATAAAATGACAACAGAGGGATAATGTCCCCATATTCAAGGAGCATATAGTTTAGAGTGAGATATATACATTAATTAATCAATCACACCTGTAAATATAAAACTGCAACCTGTGGAAAAGTCCAGAGTGGGATGATTAATTACGAGAGAGAGACTTGGCTTAGGATGGGTGAATGCCTCAGGAAAGGATGCTCTGAAGAAGGGATGGCTCTGTTGAGATCTGATAACCATAGTCTCACATCCCCAACCTACCCCCAGCCAACCCTGACCATCCCTGAGGCTGGAGTATTTCTAACACCCTCATTTGACCTCACCACTCTCCTGCTTGTAAGTCAGCAGTGACTCCCCATTGCCGGCTGGCTAAGTTAAAACTTTTCACATGGCCTTCAAAGTAGGGGTCTTCCAAGTTGGCCAGGTAGGCGACGCAAAAGCCTGGGGATATAAGAGCCAGAGGGTGGCCCCTGAGGGTCATCTCTGGAGAGATGACACCCCTGCTCTACATCCAATCGATCAAGACTACACCCTGAACATGCCTCTAACCCACCCACTTCTCTCCTCTTCCTTGTCCACCATCTTGGTCCAGGGCTCTTCCTACTGGGAGCTGCCCCACTACAACAGCCTTCTCCCCTCTCTCTGCCTCTGGTCTCACCTTATTCCTGCAGTGGCCAGAGTGCTCTGGGACCCCGTGATGCCCTCTACCGCATCACTGCCCCACTTAAACCCTTCGCTATCACCACTACCACACGCTGGCCCGACTTCACACCCCTGCACCACCTGGCCTCGGCCTCCCCCGCACCGTCCCCAGCCTCATCTGGAATCCTACCTTCAGCCAGAAGGGATTAAGTGCAGCTGCCCTTGAGTGCCACACTCTCCCGGGAGACTGAGATTTGCACTTGCTGTTCTCTTTAGAGGGATGCTCTTCCTCTCTCAGCAACCCTCCCCTTGGGGCTCAGACCAGGTGTTACCTTCTCTGGACACCCAGCCTGGGGCAGGCGGTCCCACTGTGCTCCTGCGGCGCCCAAGGCCCTTCACCACATTCATTGCAATGGGTTGTCATCGCCTGTCAGTCTTTCTAACCAGAGACTGATGTGCACGAGAGCAGGACTGTGGCCGTCACTTTTGCCTCAGCGGTCAGTGCAAAAATCTGGTGGCGGGGTAATGGTCAGCTGGGGCAGCACAGATGGAAGGAGGGATGGCTGATAATTGGGTAGACAGATGGGTGGACAGGTCCATGGCTTGGTGGAAAGAGGGTGCACAAGCAGGTGATGAGAGATGGACGGATGCGTGGTAAGAAGCTGGGGAGCCTGGGGGTGTGGTAACGAGTGTGCTTGGATTTGAATCCCAGCTCTACCTCTTACTAATTGTGTGACCTGGAGCAAGCCATTGAACATCCCTAAGCCTCGGTTTTTTCATCTGCAAAATGGAGATGATAATAATACTGTCCCCATATGGCAGCTATGTGAGTTTAACAAGCTGATGTGAGCGCTGCCAGCGGGGTATGCCATGCTAAGGGGTAACAGCATGGAGAGTCCAACCCTGGAGGCCTGGACACAGAACAGGGAGGGCAGGTGGAGGTGGTCATGACAGGCGGGCCTGTGGCAGCAAGAAAGGATTAGAGCAGAGAATGACGCTTCCTCAAAGGAGGACGGGGCTGCCAAAGTCAGGGTGGGAGTAGCCAAAAGTGGAGACGGCGCTGCACTGGGCACTTTCATCGGCAGATGTGCAAAGCAGAGGTTCTGGTCCCCATTCAAGGGGAGGCAGAGAGGCTGGCCTGGAGGCAGCCGGTGAGGGGCAGAGCTGGAGCTCGCATTTGGGTCTGTCTGGCTGCCAAGTGTCTTCCCTCTACCCCATCGCAGCTCACATATAAAGTGGCTTCCACTGCTGGAGCACCATCAGCTAGGATCCAGTGGTCCAGCTGTGGTCACTGGGATGTGTCTCTTCCTTCTCTCCAAGGTGCCTGGCATGGGGAGGGGGGGCCTGTCTGGGAAGAAGGGAGGAGGGGAGCCCTTCGTCTGGGGACTGGGGAAGGAGGTGACCTGGTCTTCAAAGAGCAGAGTTTCTGGGCTGGAAGCGACTTGAGAGGTGGTACTGGTGCCCGTGTAATGGAGAAGGTGTGGACACCGGATCTGGATCTTGGCAGAAAATGCCTGTAGCTGCATTGATTACAACCTCCCAGGGAGATTCAGTAGCTCCTTTCCATAGATAAGGCACATGGGGTGGAATCAGGTATTGGCTGCCTGGGCTGGGCCAGCTGAGGGGAGACCAGCCAGCTTCTTCTCATCAAAGAGGGTGGAGAGGAGCTGAGGAGGGGACAGTGATATGGTTCTCCATCCCCTCAAACCCTTCTCCCCCAGATCTGCCACTAACATGCAGGACGGTGGGCAAGAAAACATACGTTTATTGGAGACCTAGCACGGGGGAGGAGCTGTCCATACACTTTCACAGACACAATCTCACTTGATCCCCATGACCAACTTCGTTATTAGCCCAATTTATAGATGGGGAAACTGAGGCTCAGAGAGACAAATGGCTTGCCCAAGATCCCACTGCCAGGAAGTTGAAAAACTGGATCCCAACCCAGATCTATCTGTCCCCAGAGTAGGTATCACTACTTGAGCTTAGCATGCTCCGACCCCTCTCTGGGCCTGGGTTTCCCCATCTGCACAATGATGCTCTTTGATGAGATGATCTCTAAGGGCTTGTCCTGGGCTGGAGCACACTCCCAAGGTGAAATGCACCGCCCTTTAGTTCTAGAATCCGGAACAGAGCATCTATTCTGAGCATCTACTCCATGCTGGGTGCTGGGGAGAGAAAACCAAAGACTCCGTCCCTGTCCTCAAGGACAGGGCAGTCTGTGGGGGACTGACAACCCCAGGGATGGTCCCAGTACCCGAGGTGAATTCTCCCATACATGCTGAATCCTCCCAGGCACCCAGCCCCAGGATCAGGGCCCAAGGGAGAGACGATAAAGAACCTGGGTCCCAACCAAGAGGGGCTTGTCTTGCTTATGGAGATTCACCAGGGCCCATCACAGCTCCTGACCCCAGGAACGAGGGTGGGCCTCACGTGTGTATCCTTCAGCCCTTTCACATCAGCCCCTGAGTTAGCTGAGGAAGGGATCCTTCTCTAGCCTCATTTTGTAGACGAAGACGAAAGTGAGGCTCAGAGGAGTTAAGTAGCTGTTCCAAGGTCGTGGGGCTTTGGAGGAACAGGAAGCTATAAGCCCTCCTATTGCCTTGTCTCCTTCCACACCCCCTCCAAATCCCTTAAAACTCAGAGGAGATCTGAAAACATACAATACGTGGCATCCCCGTGAGTCAAAGCTGGCAGACTCAACCACAGGGCAGACACAAAAGGCCTCCCGAAGGACGTGAGGACTCGTGCTGGGTCCTAAGAATGGGGGGAGTCGGGGGGGCAATTGGCTGGAGCAGCGCAGGCATCCGGGCCGAGGAATCACGTGTGCAAAGGCCCAGGGACAGCGTAGCTCCCGAGCAGTGCTTGGAGCAGGGAGAACAGCTGGGGCAGGGAGCACACACAGCTGCGCAGGGAGCTCTGGGGCAGGGCAGGGTGCGGGCTGGGGACCTGGATGCGTGGCTCCTGGCTCTTTGGGGGGCTTGAGAGCCAGGCTGCATTTTACAGAAGCCGGGAGCTGGAAGGTGCAGGGAGCGGCGTGGGTGGTACACTGGGACTCCTCATCCACTGAGTCTGGGACACAGGACTGGGCTGACCTCGCTGTTTGACTCGAGTGGTCACTTTTTCTTTCTGAACTCGTTCCCTCCGCAGAGGATCGGAATCTCCAAGAGTCCATGAAGTTCTGACATTTATGACTCGGGGTTGGAATGACCTTTATGAAATCAGCACCGTTACTGAGGAGCATGGGGGTGCCCGACCCTGGGCGGGGCTGTGTATGAGGCCAGGGAGAGGCCAGGATGTGGGAGCAGGACCCATCTGGTGGCCTCTGGGAGACGAAGGAACTGGGGGTGCAGAGGAGGGCTAGGGGCAAGCTCTAGACCAGGCTGATGGACCCCTTGCAGCCAAATGGGAGGGAGGGTGGGAGGGCAGCTAGGAGACAAACCTGAAATGGCAAACAGACCCCTCCCCCTCCTACACCCCCTGCCCTGGAGGAGCCCATCCCAGCCTCCCTGCACCTCACTGCACCTCCTGACCCAGAAGCCAGTGTGTTTTCTCTCCCTTTTGCAAACACCTCCTTCCCAGCTTCTCCAGCCCATCCCAACCCTGCCAGCTAAATCTCATCCCCTGGGTCTTCCGGTCTCCAAGAGGCCCCTGAGGAAAGGAAAGAGAACACCCATCGTGTATTCATTCCTTCAGAAAATACGTGTGAACTGCCCACCCTGGTGCTGTCCTAGGCACGTGCAGTACGGTTGAGCAGGGATCCCTACTTCCCGGGCTCACGTGCCAGCCACAGAGAGAGCACTAAATGGAATAGAAGAGAAGGTGGGTGATACGTGACATGGAAGGCGGGACAAGGCAGCACAGGGCAAGGGGAATGGGGCGGCCGCAGTTTAAAAGAGGTGGTCAGGCTAGGCCTTGCAGTGGCGTTGGGGCAGACTTGAAGGATTTGTGGGGAGCTAGCTCTGAGCCACAGTAATTGACCCAAGGCTCACAGCAGCTCCACGAGTCAGCTATTTACAGGCTGAGAGGGTGAATGCATAGCCCAAGGTTGCTCAGCCAGTAGTAAGTGGTGAACTCAGGATTCAAACCCAAGTCCACTGATTCTGACCCCACACAGGGAAGTGTAATGGTTGGGACTGGAGCATGGATGCCGGGGGCCTGGTGAATGAGAGTCGAACCTCAGATTGGCCCCATCTTAGCTGAGCCTCAAGCAGGCTACTCTGAGCCTCAAGTTCCTCATCTCTAAATGAGGGTCATGGCAGGGCCCTCCTCGTGGGATAATTTAGAGGATTAGAAAATGCAGTACACAGGGGATATCCCTGGTGGTCCAGTGGGTTAAGACTCCCAGCGCAGGGGGACTGGGTTCAAACCCTGGTCGGGGAGCTAGAGCCCACATGCATGCCACAACTAAGAGTCTGTATGCCACAACTAAGAAGTCCCCATGCCACAAATAAGAAGCCCGCATGCCACAGCTAAGACCCGGCGCAGCCAAAATAAATATAAATAAATAAAAATAAATCTTTTAAAAAGAAAAGAAAATGCAGTACCCAAAGTGTTTCCACAGTGCCTGGCACCAGACAAGGCTGCAAAGTGACAACAAATCGTCACTGTCATTAATTTCATCATCACCATCAGCAGCATTGCTATCATCATCAACGCTGTCATCTCCATCATATGCCCATTATCGTCATCACATCATCATTATTTCTACTGTGCTTAATCTGCCCAAACCACACCCCAGAGCCCCCCACTAAGGGCGCCTGGCCTGCGGCCTGGGCCGGTTGATGGAGCCTCTACCGAGGGTCTGGCTGCTGTGAGAACGCTGCCTTCATTGATGGGCAGGTTCCCTTTGGCTCTGTCTCCCCCGCGCTTGTTCCCTCGCTCCTCTCTCTCCAGGCTGATGAAATATGGACGAGCTGGCAATGGTGTGGCTGCCAAGCTGGCTGCCACCACCCCGGGGAGGGTGATGGATAGCCCTGATTACACTGGCCCGGCAGTGGGGAGCGGGGGAGAGCGGCAGCCTCATCCATGTCAGGGCCCTCCGCACGGCCTCCTTCAGCCCACCTCGTCTGGCAGCGCCTGCCCTCCCAGGAGCTGCCAGGGTCTCCATCCCAAAGGTTTGTGGACTCTGTCATCTTGGCCCCTCACTACAGCTGGCGGTGGAGAAAGGGCCGGTCTCTTTGCAGATGAGGGACGTGAGGCCAGAGGTGGGAAGAGACCTGCAGAGTGAGTGCCTGTCAAGATTAGAACCTTCCAATTTTCCAGGCTAATGCTTTTCCACGGCCTTGTCAACACCTGTCCAGATACTTGGGGTATTTTCCATACTTAGGGAGCAATGTATCTTGGATGTTCTGAGCCCCGTCCCTGGAGTCAGGGAGTTTGGGTCCCAGCTCTGCCACTTAGAATGCCCTTAGGGAAATTAGTTAAAACCCCTGGGCTCAATTTCCCCAACTGTTAAATGGAGATTATGATCCTAGTCATCTCCTGGATTCAGAAGCCCACCTTGGGACTTCCCTGGTGGCGCAGTGGTAGAGAATCTGCCTTCCAATGCAGGGGATGCGGGTTCGAGCCCTGGTTGGGGAACTAAGATCCCACACGCCGCGGGGCAACTAAGCCTGCGTGCCACAACTACTGAGCTCGTGCGCCTCAACAAGAGAGCCTGCGTGCCACAAACTACGGAGCCCACACACCCTACAGCTCGTGCGCCACAACTAAAGAGAAAACCTGCACATCACAACTAGAGAGAAACCCACGCGCCACAATGAAGACCCCACGTGCCGCAACTAAGACCCGACGCAGGCAGAAAAAAAGAAATAAATAAAAGAAAGAAAAACAAGTATAAGATAAATAAATAAAAAAGACTCTGCCCTCCCGATGCAGGTAGCCCGGGTTCGATCCCTGGGGAGGGAACTAGATCCCACATGCATGCCACAACTAAGAGTTCGCGTGCCACAACTAAGGTGCCCGCCTGCCGCAACTAAGACCTGGAGCAACCAAAAAAATATTAAAAAAAAAAAAAAAAACTGTTTGGTTAAAAAAGAAAAAGTAAGGCCAGGTTCTCTGATGAATGCCGAAGCTCCCTGCCCTTCCTTTTTGCCTCTCCACAACCCCCGTGCATCCTCCCCTCCCCCGTGCTGCGCCTTCCACCTGGAATGACCTTCCCCCTCTTCACCTGGTGAGCCCAGGGTCCAGTTCAAATATAACCTCTTCTGGGAAGCCTTCCCTGGCCCTCATGTTTCTACATGGGGCATATAGCTCCCAATTTGGAAACATCACTGGGCTCGGCCACCCCTGGGTCACAGCCTGGGTCCCACAGCACAGAGGTCCATCACTCGGCTGCCTCCCTCTCACAGTGTTCTGGCAAAGTCTTCTCCCTGGAGCCAGAGCAGGGGCTCGTTTTTGATGGAGAAGCCAGTCACTGAGGCAGCAATTGACAAAGGCTCCGGGCTTTATTCCTACCAGAGATGTCTGACTTTCCACAGGGGATTAGAAGTCAGGAATTGCTTTTCACAAACCCGAGGGCAGAATCAGGAGTGGTGGATTTTTACGATGAAGGATAGAGCATAAAGAAGAGATGTTTCGATCAGCTGAGGCCCTACAAGCCCCCTAAATCCCACCATGCCAGCAGCTGCCTGTATCCCTCTGGGGCAGGGGCAAGTGTGTATCACCTGGACCCGGCCCTGCTATAAACACTTCCTGCTGCAGGATGCATAAAATCTAAAGTCTGGTGCCTGCCAGCTCCAGCCCCATCTTCCTCAAATCTTCTCGCTCCTAGTGTCCACCCCCCACCCCGGTGCACTATTTCCCACCACATGCACATTCCCTTATTTTATTTTTGCTACACTGGCTTTAACAATCCTCCCTCTGCTGAACTCTGCTGCCTCAGGGCTTTTGCACAGGCTCTTTCCTTTGCTTGTGATGCCCTTTCCTCAAGTCTTCACCTGGCTTATGTCTACTCATTCTCTCGGTCTCCACTGAAATAGCACTTATTCAAAGATGCCTTTCCCAGCCCCTCTGACTGGGCTGAGCCTCTCTCTTTGCTCCCCAGCACCCCGAGCTTTTCCTCCATAGCACTTATCACAGTTTGTGATTGCACATTTTATTTGTATCATTGCTTGCATCCTGAGAGAGCCATGGCCAAGAGCGTGGACTCTGGAATCAGACTGTGTGGGTTTACAAAGAAGTTTTCCCTCACATGAGCTGTGTGGCCCGGGCCAAGTTACTTCATCTTTCTGGGCCTCTTCAGTCTCCTTGTCTGTAAAATGATCCAGTAAAATCACCTCCTCGTGGCACTGCTGTGAGAGTTAAATGGGCTTGTGCAGTAAAGCACTTAGAACAGCACCTGGTCCTTAGTGGGAGCTTGATACACACCTACTTGGATTACGACCATCTGTCTCCACGTTGGAATGTAAGCTCTGTGAGGGCAGGGACTGTGCCCATTTGTTCACCAACTTACCTCTAGCCCCCGTGCTGGCACATGAATAATAAATACTGGCACAGGAGCCAATACATAGTGAATGAATGAAACTATGAATACTGTAGTGAAGTGTTTCCAAAAGTTTCCAGTTTTAGAAACCTTTGTAATTTTAAAGGATTCTATGGACTCTCTCTAAAGGACTTTATGGAGAATAGTTTCACTTCAAGTATTCATTAATGGAGAAAGGTAATAATATAATATAATAATATCATATCACCACATTGCTCTGAGCTCAGTAATGTTTTCTTTTAATATAAATTTATTTATTTATTTATTTATTTATTTATTTATTTATTTATTTATTTATGGCTGTGTTGGGTCTTTGTTGCTGCACGTGGGCTTTCTCTAGTTGTGGTGAGCCGGGGACTCTTTGTTGTGGTGTGTGGGCTTCTCATGGCGGTGGTTTCTCTTTGTTGTGGAACACAGTCTCTAGGGGCGCGGGCTTCAGTAGATGTGGCATGCGGGCTCAGTAGTTGTGGCTTGTGGGCTCTAGAGTGCAGGCTCAGTAGTTGTGGCACACGAGCTTTGTTACTCTGCGGCATGTGGGATCTTCCCGGATCAGGACTCAAACCCGTGTCCCCTACATCGGCAGGCGGACTCTCAACCACTGTGCCACCAGGGAAGCCCAGTAATGCTTTTAATGAAACTTTTACTTTTAGTCTCAACACTTGACAAAGAGTCTGGTAAGGATGAGAAGCCTGTGACTGCCAAGTCTATGGACTGGTCGGTGCACACGTGGATTCAGATGCCATGGGGAAACACCGGGGAAAGCGGGAGTTCAGGTGCACAGCTGAGTTGGAGGCGCCTTCGCGACAGCCAGGGGAAGATATCCAGTATGCGGCTTCATGCACATGCTTGGACCCAGGAGTGCTGGGCTGGGGCCGGGGCGTGGGAGCCTCAGCTTAGACACTGGACTGAAAGCAAGGGATTCATGAAATCACCAAGGAAGAGCATATGAAGGAGGGGGGGAGGGGAGGGGAGAAGGGGGCCTACGCTGGTACCACTGAAGTTCCAACACTTAGGGGTGGGCCAGGAGGAGGAGGCTCTGGGAGGGAGACGGACGAGCAGGAGAAAAGCAGGGGAGTGGAGTGCCGCCCCAGCCAAGAGCAGGGAGTATCTGAGCGCAGAGGCAGAATCACACTGTCAAAACAGGCACCATCGGAATTCGGCAGCAAGAGATCACCAATGACCAAAAAACATTAGCCAGGGCTTCCCTGGTGGCGCAGTGGCTGAGAGTCCGCCTGCCGATGCAGGGGACACGGGTTCGTGCCCCGGTCCGGGAAGATCCCACATGCCGCGGAGCGGCTGGGCCCGTGAGCCGTGGCCGCTGAGCCTGTGCGTCCGGAGCCTGTGCTCCGCAGCGGGAGAGGCCACAGCAGTGAGAGGCCCGCGTACCGCAAAAAAAAAAAAAAAAACATTAGCCAGACCGGCACAGGCAGAAGAGAGAAAAGGAGGTAAGGAAATGATGAGCAGTTTTTCTAGGAAGAAAGAGGAAAAATGGGGCAGTCTCTGGAGGAGCACGAGGGCCAGAGACCTCTGTCTCCCAGTCTGTGTCTCTGTTTCTCTCATTGGGGGAGATTAACTCTCCTTTGTGTGCTCCTGGGAGCCACCGCACAGAGGGGGAGAGACTGATGCTGCAGGAACCCGAGAGTGGTGCCCAGAAGGCAGATGGGAGGGGCCGAGCCCATGTGTGGGGCACTGCTGCCCTAGAAACAGGGCGGCTGATGAAAGTAATTGATAGACAGCAGAGGACCTCGCTCAGTGCTGGTGCGCGGAAGGCTCCCCATCAGTCTGTTCCCCTCCGTCTGCTGCCGGGGAGGCGTGTGAAGGGATGTTTCACCAGGGGCCTGCTGCTGCTTCAGGTCTCGGCGCCTCCTGTGGGGTCTGCGGGAATGGACCCAGGGAAGAGGCTGCTGCCTGCCAGCACACACACCGTCTCCCATCCCCACCCCCCTGCTTGTTCCAGGCCTCTCCCCTCCCACCCCCTTGCTCACCTGCAGAGCAGCACCCTCACATCGGTCCCCGTCTGGCCCAGTGGCCACAAGGGAGCCCCCCGCCGCCAGCCCCTACCTAGGGCGGCACTGGCTGGAGCCTGGTCAGATCCTAGGATGCTGACGGCTCCCCTGCATCTCAGTTATGATACCCAGCAGATCGCTGACAGCGGTTCCAGGATAGATGGTTGGACCTGCAGACCGGGGGACGGGACCAGCAGCTGCTGGGGTTTTGGTGTTTTTTGGTTGTTTTTTTTTTTTTCCCATATAAAGTAACAAAGAAATCAAAACAGGCCAATCATTTTTTAATTAAATCAAGCTTACATGAGGAGTACACTGGATCTCCGAAAAACAGGGCAGCATCATAGGTGCTCAGAATCGCAGAGAACGGAGACTCAGAATCTCAGAGTTGGCTCTGAGTCACAGAATCTTAGAGAAATATACCCTTACGGTACCAGAGTCAAAATTCTTAGAATCATAGAGCCTTAGGTCTCTAACGAGGCAGGTGGTTAGGAGAAGGGGGCTAGAACACTTAAATGCCTGCATTCTCATCCTGTGGCTTCCACAGATTAGCTGTGTGATGCAGGGCAAGTTACTTCACTCTTCTGTTTTTCAGTTTCCCCTGCTGTAAAATCAAAGCAGGGCTGTCACGAGAATTCTGTGGATGCTGTTACAACATGTGCTCTTAGGCCAACATATCTTAGAAGCATAATCCTCGGTGGTCTTTAATTCTACCTTACTGTGCATTGCATGCGACCCAAGAGATGCTCATCACCTCCGAAAACAGAGTTGACCACCTCAAGAGGCAGCTAATTCTATATTCAAATAGCTCTGATTGAGAGCTGAGGCCTGCTTGGGTTCTAGGTGCCAGGGACTGGGGGATGGGAAGACCCAAGGTCCCTGCACTTGGGAAGCTTACAGTCTAGTGGGAAGGATGCTAATTAAACAAGCAACAGCACTGAGGGTGGTGGGGAAGGTACTGAAAGGGGCAGCACAGGCACCCTGGGTGTACCCCAGGTTCTGGGATGAGAGATGGAGGCTAAATTGTATTTCCTTCTAGTTTTCCATGTGATGTTGAGCACATTTCTGAGCCTTGATTTTCCAAATGACCAAGAAAATTAGAAGCCCTAGGGACTAGGATAGGTAGCCCCACCTCCCCACAGGGCACTGGGAGGTTCCCGAGAGACAATAAAGCAGGTACTGCCATGGTCTACCCTCTTCCCCAGTAACAGGGTTGAACTGCACACAACCTAAGAGATGATTAGGAGATGAACCCCAGTTGGCTTAAGGCTATCATGGCAGTCTCTGTCCTTTACCACTCATTGGTCTTGAGTGGGCATGTGGTCCCATTCAGAGTCATAATAATATAAAAAGGAATCTCTGGAGGGTGTGGTGAGTGGCAGGATGCTTCAAGGTAAAGATTTTCCTCTTGATGGAAGAGAAAGCCACATGAGGAAAGGTTTCTTTGCTCCTTTCCCTCTGTTCCTATTTTGGACACTGTTGTAAGAGGATGTGATGCCCGGAGCTGTGGCAGTCATCTTGAGACCACGAGAGGTCAAGCCTAAGGACAAGTACCTACGAGCTGAGGGTGCTAGAGTGGAAGACGATGCAATAGACTGAATGCTTATGTCCCCACAAATTGCAGATGTTGAAATCCTAACCCCGGATGTGATGGAATTAGGAGGTGGGGACTTTGGGAGGTAATTAGGTCATGAGGACGGAGCCCCCATGAATGCAATTAGTGCCCTTACAAAAGGGACCCAAGGGATCACGTGCCCTCTTTCTGCCATGTGAGGATACAAGGAGAAGTTGGCAGACTGCCATCCAGAACCTGATCATACTGGCACCCTGATCTTGGACTTCCAGCCTCCGGACTGTCGTTTATAAGCCACCCGGTCTACGGGACTCTGATAGCAACCTGAATGACTAAGACAGATGGAAAGAACTAGGTGCCAGATGACACTGTTAAGCTGCAGAATCAACCTTAGGACAACCTACATCCAGACATCTTGCTAAGTAAGCAATAGATGTCCTGTGACATAAGCTACTGATAGCTGGGTTTTCTGTTATTACAGCTAAACATGCCCTGTCTTCACCTCCCCAGTTCCTAACTTAACCTCCCAAAGCCAGGGGAGCCATTATCCCTCCTTCATACAGTCTTGCTGACTATCCACAAATATTTATCAAGTACTCACATGGCCCCTGTTTTAGGTGACAGTATAGTGGTGATCTTGGAGAGGTAGCAGTGAGCAGTGGCATGAAGCAAGATCTTAATTCCCTGCCTAGTAATTGATCCTGGGGAGCCTGGATGAAAACCAGGAACACTACCCGCCAGAACAGCAAGGGCTAGAGGCTAGAAGCTGTTTTTCCCTGGCTCTTACCCCCAGTGAAAAATGCATTTCTCACGGAGGCAAAAACTGTAAAATCAGGTGCAAAGTTTATTATTAGAGATACAGCACAACAACAAGTGGGAGAGCACACAGAGAAACAGTTTAGTTAAGACAGAAGCAAAGCAGAGCTGCACACCCGTAGAGAAGGGGTGTGGGCGTCCCCCCTAAGGAGGAGGAGTGCAGTAGAGGCCGTAAAGTCATTTATGTAGGGAGTTCTTCCGGATGTTTGTCTTCCTTCTCGTCTTGTTTTTCCCCCCTGGCTAATTTGTTTCAGGACCCTCCCCGCAGGTGCAAACGCACCTCTCAGCCAAGATGTATCTCCACGCAAAGGCGTCTGGGAGAAGCAAGGCTCATTATGGCCTGGCATTGTCCCCTGACTTTGGACCCCCAAGGAGCCTTTCTGCGCCCGTGTAGTGTCTCCCTTGCCTCCGGCGGGGGCGGAGGTGGGGGCGGGGCGGGGGGGGGTTTGGGATACCTGATCTCTTGATCCTTTACTCAGACAAGGTTTGCCCCTCTTTGCTCCTGCCATGACTGTTGTCTTAAGGCGTCCACAAGAGACAAGGCCTGGCTATTAACCCTGTTTCTGTTGTTACTTCCATTTTGGAGGGTAAACAGGAGGCCAATCGTAAATGCCTAACCTGGAACCCACCTATCTCCTGTCTCAGGAAATGCAAACAGGAGGCTAGTTGTAAGTGCCGGGCCGAAGCCCACTTTTCCTGCCCTATGAAATGTAAACAGGCCAGTTGTAAATGTCTGGCCTGAAGCCCACCTATCTCCCGCCTCAGTGGAAGAGAAACAAAAATAATTAAATAGATGATTGAACTGATTATAAATGGTGACGAGTTTTATACATTGCGAGATGGGGTGCTGACATACAGAATGTCAAAGGAACCCCTTTTGGTCGAGTCATCAGGAAGGCCCTTCTGAGGAGGTGACGTTTAATCAGAGCCCTGAATGAGGGCACAGTGCAGGGTGGGGAGATTTCCAGACGGTGAACCAAGCTGAGGTGGGAAATAGCTCAGCGTGTTTAGAGGGTGGAGAGAGGGTAGAGCCAGGTTGTAGGGTGGCCTGACAAGCTTGGGTTCCATTTTAAGGGGCGCCAGTGAGAAAGTTTAAGCCAGGAAGCGGCTCAGTCTGATTTCTGCTTTTAAAACGCTCCCTCTGGCTGCCATGGCGGGGGTGGGCTTCCCAAATCCTCCCCAGCCGCCCCTGGGCTCTGAATTCCCCTAGGCCACCTCTGCCCTGGCCTCTTTGTTTCCATCCTCTGCCTGTTTGCTATTGTCGCCTCTCAGGCACAATCTCCTCCCAGGTTGGGACCACCTCAGTCTCTTCTCTACCCTCAGCACCCGGCACGCTGGCTGGCAGCCCCTTCCTCCAAAGCAGTCAGCACCCAGCAAGCCCTCCCAGGCACTGTGCTGTCTCCCAGGGGTCAGCAGCCTGACAACTCGCTTCATGAAAGTGGCCCACCCCCTCCGCTCGGTCTCCACCCCTGACCTCATGCAGCAGGCAAGGCTGGGGCCGCCGCGGGCCGCCACGAGGCCTGGGTTTGCTCAGTTTTATGACCATGCCCGTGTCTAGAAACGGAAAAGCCAGGCGGGTCTAGTAATCGATTAATGTCTCCCCATTAATGTCACCAAGCTGGACTTCTCCCTCCCGACCCCAGCTGTCCCCAACTCCTCCCCCTCCCCCTCCTTTGGCTGAATCAGGCTGTCCAGGGACACAGGAGAAAAGGACGGAAAGAAGACGTGTTCCCTAGCCTGAAAAGCAACGCAGACACTCCCTCAGATCATCAACAACCCTCCAGCTTTGCGGGGAGTAGACATCCCACCACCAGCCAGAGCTGTGTTAGCAGCTGGTGGCCTCTGGGATCAAAGGACAGCATATCTGATGGCTCCAGGGTAAATCAGGTCTCCAGGCCCGGCATGGAGGGTGGGAGACGGGGAGATTTGGGATGTCCTGGAATGTCTTGGTGTCTTCCCTCTGCAGCCTGGTCACATCCTTCCTCCTGTGACATTTATTGCTCTGGACTGTATGTTTCAGATACCAATTTTGGCATACTGGAACACCAAGAACCCTTAGAGATCAACCCAGGCCTGTCCGACACCCATGGGAGAGGAGTCACACCCCAGCTACTCACCCTGGCCCAGGGGAGCCACAATTCTCAGCGACGGGAGAGCGAGGGCCACAGGGCTGCTGTGGAACCTCTGAGAGTCTGAATCACATATCTACTTGATCAAATTCGTCCCCCACCCTCACCCCTTGCAGGATCACTGGGCACGCCATGGTTAAGAGCTCGCCCTCCAAGCCAGGCTGCCTGGGCTGGAATCTCAGTTCTCCCACTTCCTAGGTGTGTCAGTTTCCCCGTCCGTAACATGGAGATGATAACAGAACCTTCGCGACAACTCTGACCTGTAACGTGCTCAGAACAGGGCCTACCACACAGTAAGTGCTCCATAAGAGTTGGTGGCTCTTCTTATTTGCCCCTGAGGCTTCTCAAGCCAGAGACGGGCAGGGGGCTCACCCGTGGCAGCCCAGCTAGACTGGCAGGTCCCAGGCTGGAACGCAGGTCTCCTAACTTCCAGGCCAGCGCTCTGTCACTGAGCTCACAGAGCTCTGATGGCCGCAGAGACCTTGGGAGATGCACTGCCGAGGCATCGAGCTGCCCCCAAACAGCAACACACAGAGACACACACCATCTCCCCAGGGGTCACACAGACGAAATCACAGCCAGATGCACAACGTATGTGTACGCCCAGCCTCAGATGCTGAGATACTGATGCTTACAGCAGTGTGCACGCACACACACACACACACACACACACGTGCACACACACGCGCGCGCGCACACGCACACGCACGCACGCACACACTCCGGGCTTTTCACCTCACTGCCTTCTCTCTTTCCTTCCTTTCTGGCTCCTCACTCTTCCTCTCCCTCCACCAGCCACCTATTTGTGGCTGTTTTCCCGAAATCCCTGGCCTGTCTGGAAGGAGGGGTGATGTTGTCAGCTCCTGTTGCCAACCAGAAGCCCAAACTTCTGTTCCCAGCCTTAGGTCTCAGTGTCCCTGCTCACCTGGAGGGTCCGAGTAGGCCGTGGGGTGGAGGTTTCAGCTGGAGACAGCTCCGAGCCGTGGGCCTCCAGCTGGGGTCACCTCCTCCTACGCTCATCCCCCCGGGGGATGTCACAGGGCAGCTGGGGGCTCTGGCTGAGGCCCTCGGGGAGTGGGAGGGAAGCTGGGGTCTTCATGATCTCCACCATCACGGCAGCTCAGAGAGGTCCAGCCTTCCAGAGCCCCCCACGTTGTATGAAAGATGGAGCCTCAGAACTTTAGAGTATCAGGGCGGGAAGGACCCCCTCCCAGCCATCTAATCCAGCCCCTCCTTTTACAGATGGGGAGATTGAGGCTCAGAAAGGGGATGAGATTTGCCCGGGGTCACACAGCAGAAGCCGACTCCCAGCATGGACTCTCTCCTGGATTCACACTGAGGGTCGTGAGGTTGATCGCCAGCCTGATGCTGACCCCACATGGCACTGCCCACCACTGCTCACCAGTCCCTGCCCCACAGCCCTCCAGGCCCTCCAGACACGGGCTGTGATTCCCAAGCTGAGGCCACATGGTTCTTTTGTGATGGTCTCCAGAGTCAGAAAGCTTCCCAGAGCCTGTCTAGAGACTCGGCTGTGATTTTTTCCCCTCTCTCTTCCTGTTTATTCAACCCCTTGGCAAAAAGTCCCAGGGGAGAGAATTTATGAGAGGGGGAGGAGGGAAGTGGGGAGAGATGGGCTAGGGAGATGAGTGATGGTTGATAAAAAGAAGAGGAGAGAGGAGGGAAGAGAGAATTTAAGGAGAAAGCAACACAGGGTGTGTGTTGGTATGAGCAGGAAGGGCTTGGCTGACCAGCATCCGCAGATCCAGGGAAAACCCTCCCTGAGAATCTCTCAGCTGGACTGCAGGTGCTCCCATGGATGCCTGGGTTGGGGAGGACATCTCGGGGTCCCCGGGCCACTCCCAGGGGGAGAGGCAGCTGGGAATGCTGCACCAAGGAGCCCCCCACCCTTCTCAGGGTGCCTGTGTTCCTGCCCCTATGCAGTGTTCAGCAAAGCCCTGGGATGCACAGGGCCCCTGAAAGCACCATGTATACAGCAGGGGCTCCATAAATGATGCATGGACACCTGGTAGGAAACAGCCGGGTTCTTGCCCGGGCCCTGACTGATTTGACGTGTGGCTTCGAGCAAGATTGTTCCTCTCCTGGGCCTTGGCTTCCTCCTCTGTCCAGTAAGGGGACACGCTGGGTGGTGGTTAAGGGGCGTTCCGGCTCTGACAGCCCAGGGGTTTGGAATTCTAGAGGTCACCAGCTAAATGTCATACAATAGCCTTGACACGATAGCCTTGACCTCCTCCACCCCATCCACTCCCAGTTCCACACTCAGAGGAGGTGCCAGGGCTCCCCGATATTCCAGCAAGTCCCCGAGGGGCTCACATTCTCACCCTGCCTCCTGGGTGCCTGGTGTTCAGGAGAGCGTCAACCTACACCTGAGACCCGGCTGCTTCGTTCAGGCCTGACTCCATCCACCCACACTGAATGTTCCAGGGAGATGCCTTTCCACGTTCAAACATCATCCTACGTATGGGAGAAACGACGTAATTCTTGGGGGAAAACATGGAGGGGGGAAGACATGAAACTAGAGTGGCAGAGCTGGGTGTTGGGTTCATGGAACTTACTATCCTGTTTAGTGATGTCCACAATAAAATGTCACATAATAACACAACATTTTAAATGCATCTTTCTGAGATGCCTGTGGAATGCACCATAGGTAATCAAAGGAAACACTCCTGCTCCGATAATATCAACAGTAATGTGATATCTATTGGAAAGTTTGAAACCTAAGGAGGTTGAGGAGAGTGCATAGTGCCCTGGGATTTCACAGTGGTTTACAGGGGCTTATGTGTTAATACGATAGAAAAGCTAAATACACTGATTCTTTCCACCTGTTCACAGACTCAGGCTGCATTGTCAGGTCCCTTGGATATTTTCAAGGGTTTGGGACCATTCTATATAATAAGCACTTAACCGCTTCATGCTAATGAATATGCCTTGCTTAGTGTTTTTTTGGTTTGTTTTTGTGGGTTTTTTTGTTTGTTTTGTTTTTTGGGTTTTTTTTGGCCGCGCCGCATGGCACGCAGGATCTTAGTTCCCTGACCAGGGATCGAACCTGCGCCCCCTGCAGTGGAAGCCTGGAGTCTTCACCACTGGACTGCCAAGGAAGTCCCCTTGATTAGTGTTCTTTATCTTTGTGTTATATGTATGGTTTTCCTCTTATTTTGAATTAAGCGTGTCCACAGAATTACTAACAGTATTTCTGAAATGGTAAAAAAGAGTAATTCAGGTCAAATAAATATTTTCATAAAGTTTTAAAAAATGTCCTGTCTCTCTCGTCTCTTCTCCCTCTGTCCCTCCACCCCGCCCACCTCCTGCCCCAACAGCAGATCCACTGGTCTCCTGCAGAGTGGTTTTACATCCTTCCCTCTGCCCTGCTACACGCCCAGGCCTCCCACCCCATGCATTCAGCAAGGACTCAGCCAAGACTGTTTCCTCCCTAAGAAGAATCCTGGGACTGCAGGATGGATGCAGGACCACAGAGGCCAAAGTGTGACTGGGAATGAAGGAGGCAGGTCAAGATGAGGTCCGGACCATCTTAGCACCGATGGAGGAATCTCTTGCCCTGTGGCGCTTGCATTGGGAGTGATTTGGGGACCAGGGTCTTCCTGTGCCCGTGAGGACCCTTCTGAGGTGACTGGCATTCTGCTGATCCCATGCCCAGGCTCTGCCTACTAACCAGACACAGGAACCTGATGGGACCTTAGGACCAACAAGCCCAGCTTCCTTGCTTGATAGAGGAGAGGAGACACTCGATGTTACACCGAAGAGTCTGTGGGCATTGGATGCTAATCTGACCAGCCTCTCCCCTGCAGAGAATCTTGCAGTGCCTCCCACCGCCCACAGGACAAGGTCAGATGCCCTGGCCTTGGCGCCCAAATTTTCAAGACCTGCTCCTGCCCCCCATTCAGCACCACCTCCCACCAGTCTCCCCAGCCTCACACCCTTCCTTCCATCTTTACCAAGACAGCTCTAATTCCCCCTGCCCGGGTCCTCCTCCCAGGGAGGTACACTTGCTCAAGGGGCTGAGCTGGCATTGAAAGCGAGTCAGACTCCAGAGCCCACCGTTCTAACCACTCTGCTCTCCTTCCTCAGCCAGGGCGAGGTAGAGGCGACGGAGACCTGGTTCCTGCTCCCCAAATCTGTGCCTTCCCGGACACCGCTGGGCAGAGGTGAGAAGTCACGAGGAGAATGGGGCGGGGGCGGGGAAGACAGGCAGAACGGTCCCGCCCTTTGCCACATCCTCCATCACTCTTGTTCTTGAAAACCTCAGAGAGAAGACAAGCCTAGAGCTGGGCCTGTGCTGGGTAGAAAGCTAAAGTCTTCTGCTTCTCTCTTTGCCCCAAACCTTTCCTTTCAGGAGCCCAGGCAGGACCAAATAAGGGGAAAATATTGCCGCCTGCTGAGGGTGGGGCTCTGTCCCTCCCCTGCCTCCCTTTCGCTGTGACCCCTGAGGCAGATATTCCGCTCTCCCCCCGACCCTACCTGCTCGTCCACTGTCAGCCTCAGCGTCACTGAGGGATGCTCACCAGGTGCATCCTGGGTAAGAAAGGGGTCTCGGGGGCCCGCCCCGCTGGGTTTAAATCCTACCTCTGTCACTTATTATCTGTGTGGCCTCAGGTGAGAAACGGAATCTCCCTCTGCCTCCATCTTCTCATCTGGGAGATGGGAGCAGTAGCAGTGCTACTGCTCCCAGGGTCGCTGTGCCAAGGAAACAAGTTAAGATATATTAAGTGTTGCAAATGGTGTCTGGCAAATCATTAGAACACCAGCAGTGTTAGCATTGGGTGCTTAGCCCAGGGCACCAGGCACTGGACTAAGTTTTCCTTCTCAGCTCATCTAGCTGGGTGGCCCTAGGCGGGTTACCTAAGCCACCGCTCTCTGCCTCCGATGTGAAATGGGCACAGTCATCGCACTGCTTTATAGCACTGAATACAGTGACCAGCACGGGGGCGGCCATTCTCAAGATGGTGTTAATGACAATGATGTGCTTGCCCTCAAGGAGCTCGCCGTCTGGCAAAGGGGCAGCCGGCGAGCTGCTGGCCTCTCATCTGGCAGCTCAGCAGCTGCGCTCCGGGAGCCCCTGGGACAGGGTGTGGGAGCTGCCAACGCGCCTGGCAGCTCAGCGGAGGCTGCAAGTGCAAAGGCGTGGAGGGAGCGGGCATGGCACCTGCAAGGATAAAGGACACCCCATAGACCTTCTTACCCTCTCCAGGCTTCCTCCAATGCAGCTGAGGGGACTGGCTGGAGGTGGCAGCTCTGTGTCACTGGGGGGATAAAGAAGCAACTCGTGTCCAAACTCTAATTCAAAAAGACACATGCATCCCTATGTTCATAGCAGCACTATTCACAATAGCCAAGACATGGAAGCAACCTAAACGTCCACTGACAGATGAATGGATAAAGAAGATGTGGTACATATACACAATGGAATATTACTCAGCCATAAAAAAGCATGAAATAATGCCATTTGCAGCAACATGGATGGACCTAGACATTGTCATACTAAGTGAAGTAAGTCAGAGAAAGACAAATATCATATGATATCACTTATATGTGGAATCTAAAATATGGCGCAAATAGGGCTTCCCTGGTGGCGCAGTGGTTGAGAGTCCACCTGCCGATGCAGGGGACACGGGTTCGTGCCCCGGGCCGGGAGGATGCCACATGCCGCGGAGCGGCTGGGCCCGTGAGCCATGGCCGCTGAGCCTGCGCTCCGCAACGGGAGAGGACACAACAGTGAGAGGTCCGCGTGACGCAAAATAATATAAAATAAATAAAATAAAATATGGCGCAAATGAAACAGAAACAGACTCACAGACATACAGAACAGATTTGTGGTTACCAAGGGTTGGGGGGAGGGATGGACTGGGATTTGGGGGTTAGCAGATGCAAATTAGTATATATAGAATGGATAAACAACAGAGTCCTACTGCATAGCACAGGGAACTATATTCAATATCATGGGATAAACCATAATGGAAAAGAATATACAAAAGTATGTATATACATGTATAACTGAGTCACTTTGCTGTACGGCAGGAATTAACACAACATTGTAAATCAACTATATTTCAATTTTGAAAAATTCACAAAAAAAGAATAAAAGAAGCAACTCATGTTCTAGTCATCTCCAAGGAGAGACCATTAAGGAGACATTCTTGGGAAGAAGGGGGGGGAAAAAAACTGGGCCATGAATCTGGAGATCTGGGACCAGCTGCTATGTGACACTGGACAAGTCACCTGACCTCTCTGGACGTCAGCTTTATCTTTGGTCACGGGTGCGGTTTGAGATGCTGATTAATCTCCACTTGCCCCGCTGGCCTGGGAAATCAAGCCTGTGGTCTGGGACAGTTGTCCTGGGTCTCCATGCAGGTCACTCCCCAGATTTCTCTCAGTCCCCTGGGACTTGCTGCATGGGAATGCCAAGCCCAAGCTTCTTCAAAGCCACTGGGTATCCAAGCTGCCTGATATCCCCCACCCTCATTCCCCACCACTGTCCTCCAGCCCCAAAGCAAAGGCGAAAGGCTGGCAGAGTCCCATTCGGTGGAAGGCAAGAACTAAACTTTGTGGCACACCTACTATGTGCCAGATTCTTGGCAGGTATGAACTCCTTCACTTCTCTCAATAACCCAATGAAAAAACAGTGGTTTCCATTTTATAAATAGGGAAACTCAGATTCAGAGAGGTTAAGTCACTTGCCCAAGAACACCCAGCCAGTTAGTGGCTGAGCCAGGATTCCAAGTCAATGCAAAGTCAGCTGCTTGTCCTCTGCCATGATGCTCTGGGGGCCAGAGGCGCACCAGACTCCTGCCCCTGCAGCTCGAGACGCAGAGCGAGGAGGAGACATAAGGCCAGAGAGAATGGAGGCCACCCCAAGCAGGGGATAATGTCATGAGCACTGTCCTCTCCTCCAGAAACGGCAAAAAAAGTTCCCTTCCTTCTGGGTCTTCTGAGAACCACCTTTGCAACTGCTCATTCATGCAGGAAACAGCCATGCACCAAGCATCTACCACACTCCAGCTCCAAGCTGGGCATAGCTGCCATGACCAACACACAGTCCCTTCCTCTTGGGGCTTATGGTCCAGGGCAGGAGACAAAGGAGGTCCAGAGTGTGCTAAATATCATGGCGGAGTAGCCTGGAGGCTACATGAGCCCAGGGGAGGGACCCCTATGCTAATCCAGAAATCAGGGAAGGCTTCCTGGAAGAGAGTCCAGGTACAAGTGGTTTCTCAGTGGGCTCAGACAGAGGAAGGTCTGTCTTGTTCACTTCTATTTCCCTAGGATTGAGGACAGTGCCTGGCAAAAGCGAGCTCTCAGGAAAAACAGCTGAAATGATTTGCTTAATTGGAAGCCCCATGACAAAAGATGAAAGCTGTTAAGATGTTAAGCTGTTAAGAAAGATGAAGTATATGAAAAAGTGTATCGGGAAGTATATAAAAAAGAAATGAATAGGGTTGAAGATGCTGCAGGTGCATGGGGGCTCAAGGGGGCAGTGGGGATGGGTGAGCTCTGTCTTCAAAACCTGCAAGGCACTCACTGGGAAGAGGAAAGTGACCGGACCTAGGGGAACCCAAGGGGCAAAGGCAGGACTAATGAAAGGAGGCATGTTGGGCTCAGTGTAAGCAGGAGCAGTTCAACAATTCAGCAGTTAGAAAGGTTGAAAGCTGGCTGGTGAAGTTGAGTCCCCTGTTAGAGGGGTTTGAGTTGAGGCTGGATGACCATGTATTAAGGATGCTGGAAAAATAAAGAGAGCAAAGAGCTTGGTGGGAAGAAGTGGTGTCAGCTGACTTTGTAATGTCCCACCTGTGGCTGAGTCTGGGATTTGCCTACCCAACCGCCAACTCACTTTAGCCTTACTAACGAAACTCCCATTCAGGGTGGAGCATCACAATGCCCAATACAAAGGCTAAAAATGATTATTCTAAAAAAAAAAAAAAAAAAAAAAAAAAGATTATTCTAAGCCATTTACATCTACTCCATTCCCCTTTGCCAGACCCTTTTCCAGATTGCTTTGCAGTAGCAGTAGCTATGTGACGCACTTCTGGCCGATGGTATGTAAGGACAGGTCTGCTGAGCAGACTTCTAGAAAACTTCTAGAAAAGGTCTTGTGTCCTCCCCACACCCTACCCACCCACTGCTGAGCTGGCCCTTTTCATCCACCCTCATGGGGATGATGGTGTGAGGACATGGTGCTTGGCAGCCATTTTGAGACCATGAGGCAACAAAGCATAAGGCTGAAAACCAATTTCTCAGGATGGAAAAGTTCAAAATAGGAAAGTTTAGCAATTCTACGATACACCATATTTTCACATTTTGACATCTTTGGAATCAAGATAAAGCTTCTAATAATCACTGGGTGTCAAAAGTATAACTGGCTTTTTTTATTCAATCATTGGAGATACAGCATGGGATTTGCCCAATACCCCATAAATAATATGGTGGAACCATGATTCCAATCCAGATGTTTTCCATCCTAGCATGTGAAACATGATCTGGGAAAAGGGAGGGAGGGCCACAAACAGACTAAACCCTTGTTATGTGCCAGGCACATGGCCGAGCACTTCACAGGCACCGCTTCTCCTAGCCCTCACGCCACCGTGAACTTGACCATGGTCACACACCTGGTAGGTGGTGGAAACAGGACTTAGATCATCTGACTCCAGAGTGGAGGCTCACACCATTTGTGTCCCTCTGTCCTCCAGCTGTGCCCCCTTCCAGTTCCACAGCCGAGGGTCTAAGCACAGGAGCCATCACCTCCTCACCAGTTGCCACTATCCCTGTGGTTTTCATCCACTTGCCCCTTTCCCTCTGCTCTTCACCCCAAGAGTTTGATCTTCATCCCGAAGGCCATGAGGAGCTGCCACAGTGCTTTTAAGAGGGAAGTGACATGGTCACTAGTGAGTTATTCCTTTGAGTTAAGCATTGCCCTCCCCAGCCTCCTTGCTTAAAAGGCAGGTGCCCCTGGGAGGGGAAGCACACACATGACCTGCCCCTGAAGGGGGCAAAGTCTTACAATAGCCAAGACATGGAAACAACCTAAATGTCCATTGACAGATAAATGGATATAGAAAATGTGGTACATACAGACAATGGAATACTACTCAGCCATAAAGAAGAATGAAATAATGCTGTTTGCAGCAGCATGGATGGACCTAGAGATTATCATACTAAGTGAAGTGAGTCGGAAAGAGAAAGACAAATACCATATGGTATCACTTATATGTGGAATCTAACATATGACACAAATGAACTTATTTACAAAACAGAAACAGACTCACAGACATAAAGAACAGATCTGTGGTTGCCAAGGGGGTGGAGGTGGTGGGTTGGCCGTGTAACAGGTCTGCTGGAGTGGAGTGTGCTCCCCAGCATGTGTGAGGTGCTCCCTAGAACCTCTCGTAAGACTGGTGGAGAGCTGTTGACGTTAAAGTTATATAGGCGCATGATCCCAATAATTCCACCTGGGGTGTGTGTGTGTGTGTGTGTGTGTGTGTGTGTTTTAATGGATAAACAACAAGGTCCTACTGTATTGCACAGAGAACTATATTCAATATCCTGTGACAAACCATAATGGAAAATAATATGAAAAAGAATATATATATATATATGTGTAACTGAATCACTTTGCTGCACAGCAGAAATTAACACAACACTGTAAATCAACTAGACTTCAATAAAATAAAATTTTTTTTAATTAAAAAAAAAAAAACCTTACCATACAGACCGGTTGTGAGTATCAAATAAGACAAAGAATATAAAGTATGTAGCATGAGGCTAGAGCAGAGAACTCTATAAATATCACTATTACTATTACAATTGTTGCTATTGTCTAATAATCATAGGAACGATGGCTCAGAGAGGGGACATGAATTGCCCAGGATCACACAGCCAGTTAGTGGCACAGGTGGAACCAGAACCTGCGTTTCTCTCCACTTAATATAATAATAAAAATAACAATCACAATAATAGCAGCTAACACTTACCATGTAACAGGCACTCTTCTAAGTGTTTTATGTCTGTTTTCTCACTTAACTCTCACAACTCTGTAACATAGGTATTATTAGTATCCGTATTTTATAGATGAGAAAACTGAGGCCCAGAGAAGTTAAAGAATTTTCCCAAAGCCACAAAGCCTGTCAGTGGTGAAGTGAGGATTTGAGCCCTGAGAGTTCTGGCCCCCAAATTCAGCATGTGCTTGTCATATGTGTAGCCAGTTCACTAAATGCCTTTACCCTGGACATGCCTGATGCAAAGACGTGACTCTAGTGGCAGTGGTCAGGCCCCATGACAGGGGAACCAGGTCCGCCTGGTAGGACCCTTCACAGCACACAAAGTGCTGGAGCCGCCACCCCACCTGCTGCTCCTGGGCGACTCCTGGGGCCCCCGTGTCGGGCAGACGCTGACTTCCTGAGCTGGCACAGTTGCCCAGCGCCACAAAGCCATCCCTGGCTCTGCACAGTATCCCTAGATGCCCGAAGGCTGTGTTCAAAGAGGCAGCGAGACCAGGGCCAGGAACGCATGGGTGCCAGTCCAGCCCATGGTCCCCGTGGAGGCTGCAGGCCCCGCATCGGCCCCAGGCAGCAGGAGCGTCACTCAGCTGCTCCCCAGCCTTGGAATATTCACTTCCTGGTCCCAGCACAACCTGTCCCTGGCCTGCACGTTCCTCCTCACCCAGCGCTCTCAGCCACAGGGGCAGATGGCACAGGCAGCCTGGTCCACAGTTCAGACTTGCAAAGAGACTCTGTCCTCCCTCTACCAAGGGTGTGCAAACCTGCTTCTTAAGTGGGGCACGTGGAGATGCTTAGAGGCTGAGAAGAGAGAAATCGGGGGTGATGGAACTGTTCTGTGTCTTGATTGCGATGGTTAACCAGTTGAGTGCATTTGTCAAAACTTGTAGAACTGTGCACTAAAAATGATAGCCTTCAGTAGATAACACTGCAAGAAACCTGACTAAAAATCATATATAAATATAAACACAGAAATAAACATAGGATTAGAAAAGAAGGAGCCCCTGGGCACCCGGCCACTCAGACCAGGCCAGCACAGAGGACACTGCAGTGGGAGAAAGCCTGTCCCCTCCCTCAGCCACCTCATGCAGCTCACGGGCGCATCCTGCTGGCTCAGCCCCCAAACACTCCCAGAACCTGCGCCTTTGTCCGGGAGCATCCATCCCTCGGGATGCTTGGGGCTCCCCACCTTGTTGAGCCTTTTTCCAATGTGAGGTCCATGTTGGGTTTATTCCCATCACATGTGAGACCAAACTGAGGCTTGGAGGGACCGAGGAACCTGCTCACAGACTCCCAGCTAAAAACATGAATAACAACAAGGCTATGCATTACCCCTTTATCCTCACAGCAACCTTGATTTTATGGATGAGAAAAATGATGCACAGAGATGTTGGTCAACTTTTAAAAATCGTAACTCGTGATTTCTTTCCTTGGTTAAAATAAATATAATTTTTATACCTTAAAAAAAAGCACAGAGAGGTCAAGCAACTTGCCCAAGGTCACACAGCTTATAAAAAGGCAGAGTTAAGAGTCAAACCTGGAGACTGGCCCCAGGGTTCAGCTCTCAGCCACTATTCTCTTTTCCCACTAAAGAGGCAAGCAGCCTCCACCTCCGCCCCCTCCTCTAGAGACTGTGCTCAGAGCCATTACTCTTCCTAGTGGTTCACTGTGGGCCCAGGCACCTCCTTCTAAGAGCTGAGCTGGCGGGATGGGCAGTCCCCAGGGAAGTCCCATGGGAGGGTGCAATTTAGCCACCCCTGGACGACACTGTCCACCGGTCCCTCCTGTGTAAGCCCAGCGAAAACGCCTCATTCGGTTCTGCCACAGCTGTGTGACTTTAAGAAGTTGCTTCACCACTCTGTGCCTGGGCCTTGTCTGTGTAGATGATGGTAGCACAAACCTCCCAGGCCACCATGAGCCTCTAACAAGTGAATATGTGTACAGCACACACAGCTGCATCCAGCAGGGACCAACTCTCCAGGAGTGCAACCAGTGTGGTCTCAAATAGCATTTTCATCACTGGGCAAGGAAGGGAAGGTACAGGTCAAAACAACATGGTCTAACCGCAGCCAGAGTCTCAAAGTACGTCCACCCGTCCTGCAGGCCCCAGTGATAGTCTCTCACCCACAGGCTGGGGCACCGCTCTGGTCTCCTCAGCCCATTCCCATCCAAGGGGCAGGGAGGGTCTCAGAGTTAGACCCCGGGTCTTCCCTCCTGTGGTAACCATCCAGCATCCTCCTTGGAGCCCCTCTTTGGTGTTCTGTCTGTCCCTCCATTTCTTCTGCTGCTGCGTGGATGGGAGAGGGGAGGGTTGGGAAATTTCAGGCCTTGCAGGTCGGGGAGGGGAGGGGATCAGCATCGAGGTCAGCTCCCAGGGTGGTTTCCCCCAAAGCTGCTCCATCACGTGTATCTTACTGTGTTAAAACAGTCTTTTTTTTTTTTTTTTTTTTTTTTTTTTTTTGTGCAGGTCATGTGGTCCCCCACCAGGGATCGAACCTGTGCCCCTGCTCTGGAAGCGCGGAGTCTTAACCACTGGATTGCCAGGGAAGTCCAAGTCTGTCTGATTCTTGACCGTGAGCATTACTACAAAAGGCTGCCTCCTCCAGAGCACAGTGTCGTCCTACAGCATTTTGTTTAATTCAATTATTTAATGGATATCTTCCAGATGGATGAGGAGAGGGGCTGTGTTTCTCTTGTTCATGGCTGTATCTCCAGAACCTGGCACAGAGGGCAACTGAGGATGGATAGATGGGTAAGTGGATGGATGGGTGGGTGGATGAGTGGAAAGACGGATGGATGGGTGGATGGATGGATGGATGGATGGGTGGATGCATGGACGAACAGACGGATGGGCAGACAGATGGATGGATGAGTGGATGGACAGATGGGTAGATGGGATAAACGATGCCCAGCAAAGGCTGGGGCTGGGGGCCGGGGGCTGAGCTGGACCATCTGTCTCCTCTCCACCTGCTGTTCAGGGCTGAGAGCTTATGATATCTACTCTACTGGTCCTTTCAGGGACCTCGGTCGCTCTACTCAGTGGGTCGGCCCCTGAGCCCCCCAGACAGGGACAGAGCAGCAGGACTAAAGAACAGGATGTGACAGAGGATAAAGGGCAGAACGAGGGAGGAGCTGGGGGCAGGGGCAGCGGGTGGGGGCAGAGCTTTCCAGAATAAAAGGCTGGGGAAGCAGAAAGAAAACGTTCATCGGGTGGAGGAGAAAGGGAGGAGGTGCAAAACAAAAGCTGGAGGCAGATGGAAGACTTGATTAAAGGAAAGATAAACGGGGCAACGATGCTCCCCGGTCCCTTCTCAGCACTTTGATAGCTTGCATGTGGGTAAGAGCCTGCCTGGCTGATTCCTGAGCGCTTTTCTCTCCGTTAACACAGCTCAGTCTCACAACATCCTTGAGGGGCGGCTTTATTATTATCCTTCCGTCAGTGCGGCCCCAAGAAGGAAGACGTCAGCCCCGCCCCCCTGAGCCTGGATCCCGCTCCCCGATCCCTGGCTGGGGGACCTGGGTGGATTGTATGGCCGCTCCTAGTATCACCTTCCTCGCCTGTAAAACAGGGATGACAATGATACTACCTGGCAGGGATGTCACCAAAAGGAAACTAGAGCATGCCTGCAAGGGTCCGGTACTCAGGCAGCCCACCATCCTCCTTTCCTCCCCCTTCCCCTCCCTGGACTGAGGCGCAGGTGCCCACGTAGCCAGGGAGCACTTGTCTCATTGATGTAGGGTGGGGCTTGGCCACCAGGACCCTTAAACTCCCCAGGAGATTCTAGTGTGCAGCTGGAGTTGAGAAGCTCTGGTCTAAGACAGAGGCTCTGCAAGGAGACCCCAGGAACTGGTCACAGTAGACAGTGTATCTGGGGACGGCAACCCAGTGGCCTGGGGCATGAGGGGGAGGGGGAGGGGGAGGATTTTTCTCCAAATACCCATAATACCTTCTGTTCCATGTGCCCATGGTATCTATTCAAAGAGCAAATTTAAATTCTTATAATAATAAGCAAATGGAATTAAATCCAGCTTGATCTGCCCCCAAGATTGGCAGGAAATCCTTAGCGGGGGCATTTTCTGTTCCTTCCCCTTCCCGTCGATGCCACAGAACCCCAAGGTTACCTGGTCCCTGCAAAATAGAGGTGGCACTGGCCTCAGCTGCGGTGGTTGCCACTACACAGCTATTGTGACTGAATTGTGTTCCCCCAAAATTCATGGGTTGAAGTCCTAACCCCCAGGACCTCGGAATGTGATTGCATTTGGAGATAGGCCTTTAGAGAGGTAATTAAAGTGAAAAGGACTTCCCTGGTTGTCCAGTGGGTAAGACTCCACGCTCCCAGTGCAAAGGGCCCAGGTTCGATCCCTGGTCAAGGAACCATATCCCTCATGCATGCTGCAACTAAGAGTCCATATGTCACAGCTAAAGATCCACATGCCGTAATGAAGATCCCACGTGCCGCAACTAAGACCCGGGGCAGCCAAAATAAATAAATAGATAGATAAATAAACAGATAAATAAAAATAAGTCTTAAAAAAAAAGAAAAGGAGGTCTTTAGGGTGGGCCCTAATCCAGTGTGACTGGCGTCCTTATAAGAAGAGGAGATTTGGACACAGATACGCATAGGCACAGAGGAAAGGCCAGGTGAGGACACAGTGAGAAGGCGGCTGTCTACAAGCTAAGAGGAGAGGTCTCAGAAGAAACCAACTCTGCTGGCATCTTGATCATGGACTTCTAGCCTCCTGAACTGTGAGAACATACATTTCTGCTGTTTAAGCCTCCCAGTCTGGGGTGCTTTGTTATGGCAGCCCAAGCAGACTTACTTGTGCAGGAGAGTGGGTCCCTCCACAAACACCTTCAATCCCTGCCACTAGGTGTGGCCATAGGAGGACCAGCTCAGGCCTAGACATCCTCAAGCCCGGCCATCCCCATCCAAGCCCTTAACCCTCGGTTGTACCAGGCTTAAGGCCCAAGGCCTGAAAGGACGCACAGCCCCTCTGCCCCTCTAGTCCTGGAGTCGGGCCCACAACCGCACTGGACAACCCTGCTCAGCCTCTAGAGCTTCAGACAACAAGGTCTTCAGGGCAACCATCCCATGTGACAACCTCTCTGTCAGCCCTGGAGAGCAAAAGGGCTTATACTGCCTTCAAAACACAAAGGCACAGCTAGCACCCTTCCTTCCTTCCCTCTCGGTGCATCTGCAGGGGTAGACACCATGTAAGGATGCTTCTCAGCCTTCTTGCCTGCCCTGCCGTCATCCTCCTCCCTCCCTCCCCCTCCCTTCCTTCCTGCCCTCCCATAGCCTCAGGACTCCTGCCACTGCCTGCCACTGTGTCACCAAGCCAAGACTGGACCATATGGAACACAACTGCTCTTGGGTTACATTATCATCACCCCCATTGTACAGATGAGGAAACCGAGGCTCAGAGAAGGCAAGCGTTTGCCTGCTCCCAGGTCACAGAACAAGACAAGGGCACAACAAGAGCTCAACCTTCGGCTGCCTGGCTCCAATTTTTCGTGCTCCAAAAGGATCGTCTGAACTTCTCTTTCATATAAGTATTGGTCAAAGGAGTCCGTTTCTCCGGTGCATCTACAGTAGGATTTGGGTCACAAAGAAACAGGAGGGTTGACACCCTTTGCTTAGAGTAAGAGCTACTAGGGCCTTTCCTGGCCACCTGCCACCCATGCCTCGGTTTCCCTTAGCAGACTGCTTGGGTGGCCACCAGATAAACTTTCCTATTAAACCAGAATCCTGGTTCAACAGGTACCACCAGGCCCCAGCCCCCCAGATCTGCTGGACTGCCCTGGCATTGTTCTCTTTCTCCCCCAGTGAACCCCGGAAATGAGCTGTCATCAGGAGAGGGTGGCCACCACTCCCCAACCCCGGGAACAAGAGAAGGGTGGGCAGACTGCCCAGGCTGATAAAAGAACCCAGAGCCACTGACGGATGTCTCCTTATGCACCCAACACATGCTCATGAACTGTGCACAGTTCCTCGGGCTTGCTGTCCTACAGGCAGGCACTGTCTCTGTCGTGACTGGCTGTGCTGCTCTGGCCAAGTTGCTCGACTTCTCTGAGTTCAGCGGGAGTCACAACACCAATGCCTTAAGATGGGAAAGCGTGCTTGTAGACAGCACGCTCTTGCGCAGGCATCTACTAAGGCACCTCCTCTCCTGCTGTCCCCTCCAAGCTGAGGTTGGGGGGCTGGGCAGGAGAAGGGACCATTTTCCTTCAGTGTCAGCTGTTTGTTTAACGGAGGGCTGCGACAATCCCCAGGACACCCTCGAGGTGTAAATATTTACCTGCGGGAGGCCCCGGTCCTGGGGTGAAGCGAGGTCCTGAAGAACATCCCCCAGGGTGGAGCAGAGGGAGGGGGGGAGAGGTGGAAGAGGAGGTGAAAAGAGGAGAAATCGGGCTTCCCTGGTGGCGCAGTGGTTGAGAGTCCGCCTGCCGATGCAGGGGACGCGGG
>NW_006783590.1:553552-561727 GCF_000442215.2 Lipotes vexillifer
GGCCGCTGAGCCTGCGCGTCCGGAGCCTGTGCTCCGCAGCGGGAGGGGCCGCAACAGTGAGAGGCCCGCGCACCGCAAAAAAAAAATAAATAAAAATAAAAGAGGAGAAATCACACAGAAATACTTCTGAAGGAGAACAAACTCCACACGTGACAGAACTATTTAACAACCGTTCTGCTTGCACAAGAGCTGGCCACGCCAGCACCAGGGTCACGGCCCGGAGAGCGGGTGACGGTGGCTCTGGAGCAGAAACACACACGTAGGGCAAACCAGGAGCTGGAAAGTCGATGAAGAGCTGGGCTTCCGCTCCTGGAGGCTTCCTTGTCACTCCACATGTAACGCAGAAAGTTAAGAACAACGGTTGTCACCATGGAAGCCCAGCCCCATGCCAGGCACCTCCCCACGTGGAGGCAAGTGTGCTCCCTAGTCTCGCTTCTCCAGGGGGCGCCTGAGGCAGCCACCGGCCTCTCCTCCAGCGCGTGTTCACTGCTATGGCCCAATGCGCCCAGGCGGGATGGGGTACGTGAGACAAAGTTCCCATCGCATGGAGACAGACCTGACTCAGAGTGTGACACCAGCAACGGAGAAAGTGGACAAAGGGGCGTGATCCCAGCCAGTGTGTGAGGGGTGGAGGGGAGTGGGGTGCATAGAGGGATCGTGATCTGGGCAGGGGCTCGGCAGGTGCAAAGGCCTGGAGGACCAAGCTGAGGGTATTAGGGGAACCGGGGAGCAGGGCAGAGTCACTGGGACGTCCACAGTTAAGGGGACCATGGGGGGAGCAAGGCGGGGTCATCTATGCAGCCCACCGGGTAAGGCAGGCCCTGGGTTCAACCCTGATCTGAGTCCAAGCGGGTTTCACACTAGGGTGGACAGGATTGGAGCGAAGGGAAGGGCAAGGGCAGAGGCCAGGGACTGAGGCTGCCCGGGCTGTGGGACCCAATCCCTCCCAAGCCAGACCCACCCCAGCTGCCCCGAAAGCGGATCCAGGTGGGGTTCAGACAGCCCCCCAAGGAGGCCAAAGGGCCTGATGGCCTCTAAGTAGCCTTGTCTATTCACAGATCAGATGGTAGCCTCTCTCTTAGTCACCCGCTGGTCTCAGTATCTCCCTCCTTCTCCCGAGAGAGGTGCTCATTCTTTTAACCCACTCAGCAGCTGCTGCTGACAAAGCCAGGGTCACGTTCATCTGTGCTGAGAAGCCCCCATCTGCTTTGCCAGGGGACAAAGGACAGACCGGTTAACAAGCGGGGAGGGGGCAGTAAGACGGTGACAAAAAGCGCATCTCAACACAAAGATGACCCAAAAGCCACCCTCTGGGAGCTCCGTGCACCTGGAGGCTGCCCTGTGCAAAGCCACATGGGGCTTATCCCCTGTCGGAGGAAACCAGAGACAGAGCAATCGTCTTGGCCCTTTGAGGCAGGCCTCCCTCCCCACAAATGCACAGCGTGGCACTGGCAGAACTGCCTGGCAAGGGGGCTGAGTCTGTATGACTGGCTAAGGGTGGTAATCTCCCCACACTGAAACCCAGGAGGTCCACTTAAATATTCCGGTTGCCATGGCAACCTTCTGGGCTGGCTTTTCCCCTGTCATTCTCCATCGCAGACTGTGGTAGGAAGTTTTTGCTTCAATTGGAAACTTATGGTTGCCAAGGCAACCACCTAAGAGCACACTGAAGATGCAGGTAGGCTGCAGGTGAGGCGGGGATCTGTCTATTGGGGGCCCGAGATGGCTGCATGATGGGCCGAGGAGGGGTCCAGGGCCATGATGGGCGGAGGTGAACACATCTGGGGTTCTGGAAAGAGAGCACGATGGGCCTCCACAAACACACTCATTCATTCACTCCCTCGCTTGTAAGTCATTCATTCATTCACTCACCTGCACACTCACCACTTGCCACTTGAGCATCCGTTCTGTTTTCTGGCTCTCTTTTGCCTGCGGGCTGGGTGGATGGAGGCGCAACCAAGCCTCCACACGTGTACAGCCCACATGGAAAAGCGGGAACAGAAAGTGCCTGGCTGTGGAACCCGACAGACCTGGGTTTTTGTTTAGACCCTTGACTCTCTCCTCTTATAAATGGAGTGTAAGACTAGGACCTGCTTCTGAAAATGCTGGAAGTAACAAACACCCAAGTGCCCATAACAAGGCATGGAGACAGGTCTTCTGCCCCTGAGGAGCACGTGGGCAGCAGCCGTGGCTCCGGCGTGGTCCTCCAGCGGCGGGGGAGGGCTGATCCTGAGCGGGGGCAACTTGGAAACTGGGACTGGGCCAAGTCAGAGGGCAAGGCTGGTGGGGTCCTCACCCACTCGGAGAGACAGGAGCCCTTCCTTCCTCCCTTGAGGTCGGTCCCAGAAGGAAGCGAGAGAGGGGTGTGACGTTCCAGGAGGGCCTCCTGGCCTTCGCTTTATCCCAACGGCCCCACCAGGCAGCCTTCTTTCCCCCAGGTTTGCAGAGTAGGAAACTGAGCCCCAGAGAGGTGGAATAAGGTCAACCAGAAAGCAAGTAAGTTGATCCAGAATTCAACCGTGGGCCGCGCTCCTTCCAAAATCCCTCATGTAATTCTCACAACAGTCCTAGGAGGCGGATTCCATTATTCCCACTCCGTGGCTGGGAAAAGCCAACCAAAGTGAGGTCACACAGCTCCCTCCCACGCCCGCTCGGCCCACACCCCCAGACCTGGGACCAGAGTAGGCCTTTCCAGCCCAGAAGTCACTGGGCAGAGGGACGGAAGGGGAACTGACATCAACCTATTACTTCTGCCCCAGCCTCAACCCTCACCAGCCTGGCTTCGCTGGGACCCGGGCCTGGCCTCTGGTCCCGGTGCGAGATGGGGGAGAGGGGCTTGGGCGGGGCCCGCCGAGCTCCTGCGGCCACACGGGGGTGCACACAGGCTGGGAGCCAGGCAGGCAGCTGGGGCAGGACAGCCCCATGTCCTGCTCCTTCACTGGAACTGTCAATGCCAGATGTCCGGGCAGCGCAGAACTGATCAGAAGCCCCTTAGAAGTGCGAAGGCTGGGGGTGGGAGAAGGGGGGAAGGAAGAAAGTGAGCCCAGGAGGTGCGGGGGTTGCATCTCCTGCCTACAGAGGAGGAAACCATGGTTCAGACACACGAAGCGATGCATGCAAGGCTCCCAACGACCAAAGGACATGCAGATCTGAGACTCCACCCGGGCCTCTGCCTCACCTCCAGGGGCCCTCCGGCTACAGGGGGGATGCTTCTGTTTCTGGGCCCCGTTCCTCTCCCCCCCTCATACGCAGCGAGGGCAGCCCCGGGCAGCAGACCTTCAGCAGCACGTCAGGCCACCAGCTCTTCCTTATTCCTCAAACCCTCCAGGCCTCGTCCTTCCCAGGAACTTGGCCCTTGCTCGCCTTCCGGCCCGGAACGTTCCTCCCCGAGATGGCCACTCACACTCCATGCCGGACTTTGCTTAACGTCCCCTCCTCTGAGAGGCTTCCCCATCTTACCTGACACAAGCACCCCCTTTGCTTAAAATAATCAGCTTTGGGAGCGGAGGAGGGGGTGCCAGACGAATGATGCGAAGCCGCTGTGCTGGGTGATGGGTACCTCGGGGGGTCATCGATCGATTCTCTGTAACTTTCTCTATGTTTGAAATTTCCCATAATCAAAGTTTTAAAGGGAATTCCCTGGTGGTCCAGTGGTTAGGACTCCATGCTTTTGCTGCTGTGGCACAGGTTCAATCCCTAGTCAGGGAACAAAGATCCCACAAGCTGTGCGGCGCAGCCAAAAAAAAAAAAAAAAAAAAAAAAAAAAAAAAAAAAAAAAAAAAAAAAAAAAAAAAAAAAAAAAAAAAAAAAAAAAAAAAAAAAAAAAAAAAAAAAAAAAAAAAAAAAAAAAAAAAAAAAAAAAAAATTAAATAACAAATACTAGGGGAGTACCCTGGCGGTCCAGTGGTTGGGACTTCACCTTCCAGTGCAGGGGGTGCGGGTTTGGTCCCTGGTCAGTGACCTGGGATCCCACATGCCTAGCGGCCAAGGGGCTGAGGCATGAAACAGAAGCAATGTTGTAGCAAATTCAGTAAAGGGTTTAAAAAAGTAAATAAATAAAATAAAATAACAAATACTAGAAACTGACATTCCTTTCCCCCGACTCTCTATCCCATCACCCTGTTTTATTTCCTTCGTCGTATCTGACTCCACCTGACATCTCATCGTGTGTCTAGCTGACCACTGGTAGGCGGCTCCATGAGAGCTGGGCTTTGTCTTGTTCACATCTGAATCCCAAGGGTCTGTGCCGGACACAGAGTTGGTGCTCTGTAAATATTTACCCTGTCAGAGAAAGAATCAGACACGGCAATGGAAGTGCGTTCTGAAGAATAGAAGCGCCGTGGTTCGGGCTTTGGGCCTGGGCCAGTTTTAACCATAGATGTAGGATTGAGAGAGGGATGAATGCATTCCTCATTTATTCATTCCACAAATGTTTAGGAAACCCCTTCTTGCCAAGTCCTATGCTGGCACTGGATTCACCAGGCTGGGTCTCCAGGGAGTGTGTTGGAGATAGGCCAGGTGCTATGGGAACCCTTGGAAGGGAAGCCTCACCCCGTCTCAGGCATCGGGGAGGGCCTCCTAAAGGGAGTGATTTCTAAGTTTAATCTTAAGATGAGTAGCATTTCTCCAGGGGAAGAGAAAGGGTGTTCCAGGCAGAAGACACAGCCCAGCCAAAGGCCCAGCGATAGGACGGAGCACGGGCCCTGGGAGAACTGCCTACGACGGTGTGACTGGGGCCGAGAGTGCCCGGGAGGCTCCCAGGGGGCCAAGGCGGGGGTGTTCAGCATGGACCAGCGTGTGGAGGCCTTGATGGGCGGGCAGAGGAACCTGGCCCTGTACCAAGGGTGACGAGGATGAGAGAGAGGCCGCTCCTGTCCCACCTGCCTTTTTTTTTTTTAATTGCGGTATAGTTGCTTTACAGTGTTGTGTTAGCTTCTGCTGTACAATGAAGTGAATCAGCCATACGTATACATATATCCCCTCCTTCTCCTGCCACTTGTCGGTGCCAACGACGCAGCGGCTCATTCTCACTCCTGGCGTTTCGCGCTCGGTGTTCCCTCCTCCTGGAATGCTCTTCCCTGTCTGTACACGGGCTCTCTTCCTCCTCCGGTCCAGGCACGAGCCTGGGCTGCTCAGAGAGGCTGGCCAGCCATCAGAAGTGGCCGCCTCAGGCCACTTTATCTGTCTCAGCTCCCTCTCTGCCTCTTGCAGAGCCTGGGACGGGTTCCCTCACTGCTCCCAATTCTCTCCCTGCATCCACCCTGTGTGTCCCGTGGCTTTGCAGGATCTCCCCACCCCAGAGGCAGGGTATCTTTTCCCAGCACACTGATGATGGACTTGCACATGAGACTTGCTTTGGCCAGTGGAATGTGGGCAGAAGTGTCCTACTCCTGAGCCTTAAGAGGCCTTCCAGGGTGCTCTCTGCCCCCTCACCCTTCTGCCATCCCCAGGAAGTCAGGGACGAGAGAGACCTGTGGAGTAGCCCTGTAGCCAAGCCCCACTGAGCCCGGGGGAAATCCACTGAGCCCCAGCAGATCTGCAGACTTGTGAGAGAGAATAAATGATTGTTGCTTTAAGCCACTGAGTTTGGAGATTATTTGTTAGGTGGCATTAGCATGAGAATAAGTGACTGATACACAGGACTTAACACTTTCTCATTAGTCTACCCATTTCACCATTGTCTTGTCTTACACTAGACCACTGCCCTGTCTTCAGTGCCTAGCATGGGGTCTGATGAGTGGGAGAACTTCAAATACGTGTTGAGTGAGTGAATAAGTGAATGTGATGTCCGGAAGGTCTTAGGCAAAGGAGAGGCATGAGTGTACAGGGGGCCCAGGAAGATGATTGATTGCTATAAGAGGAGACAGACATGGTGGGAGAGGATTTTGCAAAGGGGCCAGGAAGGAAGCTCTCGCCACAGCCCAGAAGGGGACAAAGGTGCCGGGACCCGGGAGAGAGCAGAGAAGGGTAAGCACAAAGCTAAGCCTGACTTAGCCTGTCCTGTAGGCCAGGTTCTCGCTACGTCTCACCTCGTTAAATCTGCACAACCACCATACCAGGCAGGTACTTTGATAATCCCCATTTTCAAAAAGAGGAAACGGAGGCACGGAGAGAGTCAGAAACCTTTCCAGGCCAGGCAGAGAGCGAACGGCCGTCCAGCCCTGGCATCCTCGTGCCACCCCTCGCCACCGCCACTCCAGTCTCACGGTTCAGAGCAAACATCAGCGGACCCGAGACCCTGAGGGCTTTGTCGGGGACCGAGAAATTTACCCGCAGCACACGGGGGACGAGGGGATGGTTCCCTGCCAGAGGGAAACCAAGGAGAGTGTGGTTGCTTTTTGTGGTTTAATTCAACCTGCTGGGTCATGGCCCTGGATTGCTTACTGGCCACAGATGCCAGGCTCCAGAGGCCCCTGACCCCAGGTGGGCTGGAGCGAGGCAGAGAGGCGGAGGGCTCCCCAGGCCATGCGGCTGCCTTTCGTGCCCTGTTCCTGTTTCCTTCCCACTCCCGAAAAAAGCGCTACTCATTCATTCACTCATCCATCGACTTCCAGGCTGCCTGGCAGCTCCAGGAGCTGGAGATGCATCAATGGCTGGACGAGGTCTTACGTATGGGCGGCGTGGGAGCCAGCTCGGGGCGCAGGAGAGAGGGCTTCTTTTGCTCTCACACCTGGGCACCTGACTTTCTCGGTGAGGGAATCCAGGAGCTACCATGTTCCAGCCAAGAACTGGTCACAGCGGCCCACTCTCTCCTCACGGCAGCCTGGCATTCCCCAAGCAAGGCTTTGTTCCCCTTCCTCCAGATGTCGCTCCCTGTTAGATCTGCCCACCAAAGGAGAACGCACTGGCCCCTGTCCATCAGTGACCCCTGGTGGGTCCTTGGTTTTATTTGTTCCAGTGCTTAGTACAGAGCCAGGAACGAAAGGTCACCGTGGGGTGTTTGCTGACTGGATACAGACAAGTTCGTCTGTTCAGTAAATATCTAGGTGATGCCTGCTATCAGGCTCCAGGCCAGGCGTTGAGCACACAAAGGTAAACCAGAAACATCATCGCAGGCCTGCAAGAACACAGGGTCTGGGGCTGGTGACAGGCACAGATCAAACCATCGCATATGACGTGATGAGGAGCCACATCTGTGTGGTCGCTCCAAGTTTCCGAGTATCAGGTATTGCTAAGAATGTCTGCTGGGGCTTCCCTGGTGGCGCAGTGGTTGGGAGTCCGCCTGCCGATGCAGGGTACACGGGTTCGTGCCCCGGTCCGGGAGGATCCCACATGCCGTGGAGCAGCTGGGCCTGTGAGCCATGGCCGCTGAGCCTGCGCGTGCGGAGCCTGTGCTCCACAACGGGAGAGGCCACAGCAGTGAGAGGCCCACGTACCGCAAAAGAATGTCTGCTGAACTGAATTGAGGGGCTAAACGCCCAAAACTTTTCCAAAACACAGTCAAATGCATCTAACACCGTATTACACTTTCCTTTATGGCCCAGAAGGACCATTAGAACTGTGAGACACTCTGACTGCCATTTCCCAGGTGAGACAACTGAGGCTCAGGAAGGTCACACAGCTAGGACATGGCAGACCTGGGGGGCAAACTCAGACCAGTGTGACCCAGCATCTATATTCTTCCCATGACAGTCCAGTTCCTGTTTTCCAAATAGTCTGGGCTTTCTCCTGCCTTGTCTTCCTCTACCAGTTGGAGAAGAGACCCATCGGCAGCAGGAGGGAAGGAGCCCGGCACAGGGACACGCAGAGCCACGAGGTGCAGATCAAACAGGAAAACGGTAGCTTTCCCAGGGCCCTCCTAGCTGACTCCCATTTGCATCTCATGGGCCAGAGGTAGGTCACATGGTCAACCGAGCTACAAAGGAGTCTGGGAGGTGGGTGTGCTCCCAGCCCCCAACACACCTGGCCTTCTTTCGAAAGAAAGGAGGAGGATGAATGTGGCTGGGCAACTTTGCTGTGCCTGCCTCGTTCTGGATGATGGTGATGAAGATGATCACTATGGTGATTATCATTATTATTATGGCCATTCTCTGCCTGTCCCCAGCACACCTCCCAGACCCAAGCCAGGAAGGCACTTTCCCCATCCCAGCCCACCACACACACACACACACCCTGGCACTTTCCCCATCCCAGCCCACCACACACACACACACACCCACACACACACACACACAC
>NW_006783590.1:561926-574314 GCF_000442215.2 Lipotes vexillifer
CACACACACACACACACACACACACACACACACACACCCTGCAGAAGGGACTCCCAAGCCCCCCATCCCAGCCACTCAAGGCATAGGTCACAGGGGCTTCCTGCCAGGTTCAGGACCACAAGAGCCCAGGGCCCCAGGATGTGTCCAGACAGGGTTCCCAGCCCTGCCCCTCCCCCAGCCCCAGCCCCAGCAGGAACAGCTATTTTGAGAGCAGCTGGCTGGCAGGTGGCACCTCGTGACGGAGCAGTTTTCATCTGAGCCAGGCGGACCCTGGCTGATGCCCTCTGCTCTCTCTGCCTCCCCCTCAGGCCACCTGGCAGCCTTCACTCCCCAGCCTCATGCCCCCTCTCTGAGTCCTCTCCCTCCCATAAAGCTCTTCCCAAACTCCTCGTCCTCTGTCTCTCTCTCTCCCTCTTTCTCTCTCTCTCTCTCTCTCACCTGCCTCCCAGTTCTATTAAATCCAGCCAACATTCCCTGAGTCCCCAGCAGTGACCACAGATCCGATGCTGACGAGGACTGAGCCTTCACTGTCTGCCAGGCACCAAGCTATTCTTTTATAACATCATCTCATTTCATCATCAAAGCCATTCTATGAGGCATCCCTGTCCCCACTTTACAGACGTGGAAACTGAGGCACAGAGAGGCTCAGTAACTGGCCCAAGATCACAGATCTAGTAACAGCAGAGCAGGGATCCCAACCCAGGTGCCCCCGGCAGCTTCACCTCTGTATCCGCATCCTGCTCTTCTCCCCAGGGGCCTGCACTGGGCTCGAGGACACTGGCCTGAGACAGGGCAGCAGCCGCCCTTGAGCTCACCATCCGGAGGGGGAGCAGCGAGGACTCGGCCTCCTGGATGGACAGGGGGACCCCTCTGCGCCATCGCTGTGCGGGCAGCCGCAGGACTGGAAGGGAAGGAGAAGGTGGCCTCCTGCGTTGGAAGAGGCGGGCAGGAGAGGGGAATCCAGGCTGAAGGAACAGCAGGGTCTGGGCAGGAAAGGTGACACAGGCACAGGGCCCGGTGGGGTGAGGAGGGTGGGGCACCGGCTCAGCCCTGAGAGCGGGCGCTTCCTTAAATCTGCACCCCGGGTGCCGTACTTGCCACACCCCCGTGCCAGCCCCGCACACGCCACCAGGGGAACTTTAACCAGGGTGACCTGTGAAGGTGTGAGCAAGGCTGAGGAAGGCCAGGGCCCTGAGATCAGAAGCCACATCCACGGCTGGCAAGAGAAGGGCGCAGCTCCGCCCGGCCAAGGCAGGAGCTGTGGCCTCAGCAGGGATTCAGCCGACATAACAGCCCTGCGGGAGGGAGCCCAGGACACAGTCCCCAACCTCACTCCCCTCCACGTCCACCTCCAGCGTGCCCATGATGCACATTGGTCAAACCCAACAGGAAAACAAAGGCCAGGGAGCCTGCTGATGCTTCCACGGTGAGCAGAATGATGTTTCCCCAAGGTGTCCACAGATGCATCCCTGGAACCTTACACGGCAAAAGGGACTTGGCAGGTGTGATTCAGTTAAGGACCTTGAGGTGAGGAGATTATCCTGAATCATCCAGGTGAGCTCTATGTAATCACAAGGGTGCTTAAAGAGGGGGGCAGGAGGGTCAGAGTCAGAGAAAGAAGATATGATGATATAGCTCGAGGGTCACAGAGAGACAGAGAGGCTGGAAGAGGCTCCACTGTTGGCTTTGAAGATGGAGAAAGGGGGCCGTGAGCCAAGGAATGCAGGCAGCCTCCAGGAGCCAGAAGACAAGGAAACAGGTTCTCCTAGAGCCTCAAGAAGAAACCAGCCCTGCCGACACTTCGACTTTAGCTATGTGGGGCTGACTTAGGACTTCTGATCTCCAGAACTGTAAGAGAATAAATTTGAGTTTTTGTTTTTATATATATATATATTTTTTATTTACTTTTATGGCTGTGTTGGGTCTTCGTTGCTGCACGTGGGCTTTCCCTAGTTGCGGTGAGAGGGGGCTACTCTTCGTTGAGGTGCACAGGCTTCTCATTGCAGTGGCTTCTCTTGTTGTGGAGCACGGGCTCTAGGCACACAGGCTTCAGTAGTTGCAGCATGCGAGCTCAGTAGTTGTGGCTCGCAGGCTCTAGAGCGCAGGCTCAGTAGTTGTGGCACACGGGCTTGGTTGCTCCGTGGCATGTGGGATCTTCCTGGACCAGGGCTCAAACCCATGTCCCCCAGGTGGATTCTTAACCACCGCGCCACCAGGGAAGCCCTAAATTTGTGTGGTTTTACACCACTGTTTGTGGTCATTTGTTACAGCGGCCACCGGAAACCACCACACCGTCTCTGTGGGCCAGCCTCCGAGGACAAGAAGCAAGGAGAGAAGGACAAAGGTGGCTCTGGAGGGGCCGACAGTGTAGTCCACACAAGAGCAAAGGTACAGTGGGCATCAAAAAAAAAAAAAAAAAAAAGGGCTTCCCTGGGGGCGGAGTGTTTAAGAATCTGCCTGCCAATGCAGGGGACACAGGTTCAAGCCCTGGCCCAGGAAGATCCCACATGCCGATGGCCGCAGAGCCTGAGCACCCGGAGCCTGTGCTCCGCAACGGGAGAGGCCGCAACAGTGAGAGGCCCGCGTACCGCAAAAAAAAAAAGCAAAAGAAAAAAAAAACCCACACACACGACATGTGTTTAGGATATGGTAAACTGTCTGCTGGGGCTGGAGCCTAAGACACATGGTAGTAGGTGGGGCTAGAGAGGGTGGGACAGGAAGGCCTTGAAACAACACCAGAAGGAGGAGCTTGGACTTCATGCTCAGCCAATGGGGAGGCATGAAGGACTCCTGAGCAGGAGCAGCTTGATGAGCTTTGGATTCCATCAGATTCAAGAGGGACTGGACGGGAGTGGGGAGGCTGGAAGGGCAGAGGGAGGAAGCTAGTCAACACGCAGTTGTGATAAGCTGGCTGCCTGATAGGAAGGGCCCTCTGAACAAAAAAAAAAGGGACCCTACGGTGGTTTCGGGTCTCCTGTAAGCAGTTCTAGCCCTGGCCCATTGGTCCCCGCCCAACCCTCACACGCATGCCATGTTCCCACATCCAGGCCTCTGTACCTACCTCTGTACCTGGCCTGGGGACACCCCTGCTTCTCCTCCCCATTGAGCTTTCCCAATCTGAGAGTTTCAGTTTGAGGGCACCTCCTCCAGGGAGCCATCCCTGATGAGCCTCTAAAGCCACAGGGGCCTCAGGAACCATCTTGCCCAGCCCCTCCCTTGCTCTCTTTTTTCTAAATTAATTTTTTAAATTGAAGCATAGTTGATTTACAATGTTGTGTTAGTTTCAGGCATACAGCACAGTGATTCAGTTTATATATATATTCTTGTTCCCACATAGGCTATTACAAAATATTGAGTGGAGTTCCCTGTGCTATACAGTAGGTCCTTGTTGTTTATTTTATATATAGTAGCGTGTACATGTTACTCCCAATCCCTAACTGATCCCTCCCCTCCTCTGCTGCTCTCCTGCACCCCTCTTCACCTCTGCTCACATGGCCCACTGCCAGGATGTTCATCACCTGTTCAAATCCCACCCCCTCCACTTCCTAGCAGGTGACTCACCCTCTCTGCCTTCATGTCTCAGCTGTAAACTGAGGACGGTGGTAGCATCTACTTGGTAGGGCTGTTGTGAGGACTAAACAGACACGAACACACGGAGATCCGCACAGGGCCTGTGGGGTGCTGGATAGGCAGCCAGCAATGTGTGCATCTGCTGTGATGAGCCCCAAACTGAGGGCTCAGGGGTGCAGGGCCCCTTCTTGAGCTGAGCTGGGTGTAGCCTTATGCTCACTCCTCTTGAGGCAGGAGACAGATGGGCACCAGGCTGAACAGTTTCTCCCCTGTGGACAGGAACTCTATAATAGCAGAAACTCCATAAAAGCAGGATGATGGAGGAGGCTGGGCCCTGCCCAGATAAGAGATAAAAGACTACATATGCCTCATTCTCGAAGTCAAGGAGGCCTCCCTGACTACACATGCACAGAAAGGCTCCTTGGAAGTCAAAAAGGGAGGGGGTGCCACCCCATAATAAGTGATGTCAACCACCCATAGACCTCTTCACTAGAATCCATCTTGGCTAAGAGATTCACCCGCGCACATACGGACTCAGAACCAGGCAAAGCAAGATGATTGGCCAAAGGACACCCGGAAGAAACGCCCCTTAAAAGTGATTCAAACTACCACGAGGGCGCGACTCTCTCTCTGAGCCCACCCATATGACTATCCCCACGTACTCTACTCTTTTTTTTTTTTTCTCCTAATAAAACACTTTACTTGTTTCAATACTTTCTGTCTTTGTGGGAATTCTTTTCTGCAAAGCCGAAGGGCCAGGGCCTTGTCACTGGCCACTGGTCGAGTGGCTAGCATTTGGTGCTCTCACCGCCGTGACCCGACCTCAAGCTCTGGCAGGGGAACCAAAACCCTGCTTCAAGCTGCTGCAGGCCGAGGTCACCCGACATCACTCCCACTGGCCCCAGCCCTGCCCCTGGGCCACCAGGACACATCTAATCCGTCTCCCACAAGGTGTCCTGTAAATATTTGAAGGCAGTAATCAGGCGTCCCCTGAGTTTCCCTGCCTCCAGGCAAAGCTGCCCAGTCCCTCTCTCATACCTCCCACAGTGAGGTTTCCAGACCTTTCTGCACAAGTTCCTTTCCCCAGCACACTCCCGGGCAGGGCTCACCTTGGACACAAGGTCCCTTCACCACACTCTCCCTGGGCTTTGTGCTGGGTTCTGGGGACCCTGAGGCAAGAAAGGTGCCATCCCTGCATCCAGAGCAGCTCTTGACTTCCTCGAAGCCTCTGGAAACAGGAGTCCTGCTCCAGCCTCCTGGGACAAGATTAATTTCCAGTGTAGCTGTTTGCATTGCTGCAACTGGAGTTCTATTCTTTTCTTCCTTATCATTCTTGAATTATAGTTCTTGAGCTGGATTTTGTGGCCTGGCTTTGTGGCTCCAACTGGACTGTAAGGTCCCTGACAGCAGAGTCCATGCCTCTTCCCGTCTTATCCCCTGTAGCACCTGGCGTGCCACAAATATTCCAGCCAGTTCATGGGTCACAGAGGCCCAGAACCTCAGAGCCTCAAGGAGCCTCAGGGATGAGCTAGTTCAATGGTCCTATTTCACAGATGGGGAAGCTGAGGTCCAGTGAGGTCCTGGTGGCTGGTTCACTGCCATTTCCATCACGACTCCCCAGGGGACCCTCTGCATGCTTCTCCAGCCCCAGAAGGGCCCGTATATCTCACTCAGGCTCTGTCTCCAGGCCAAGTCCCCGCTTCTCACGATTTTTCTTTCACTAACATCCTTTACCACAGGGCCTTATCAAAGACTCTCTGAATACCTAAATATTGTGATGTGATATTAGGGGAAGGGCTGGGACCCCAGACTGCATCTACAGTAGGATCACACCTGCATGAAAATGATGTCTGCCTGTGAATTAGGACTGGAGGGAGATGTGGGAAATTGACAGAAGGCAACCAGGGGAACCAGCAGGATTCTAGGGGACTCTCCTTTCTTTCTATTTGAACATTTCCGTGTTACTCTGAGATCAGTGCACGAGGAAGGACGGTGCAAGCAACACCTCCGTGTGCCTGCGCTGCTCTGGTCACCAGGCAAAGTGCGCACAGGGTTCAACTGTATTGTTGCCCTGCAACGTTCCTCATCCCCATTTTCTAAATGAGGAAAATGTGATTCCCAGATATTTAGGAAAAGTAAGTGCCCAGTTCATGTAGGTACTAAGTGGCAGAGAGAGAACCTGAACCTAAGACTTCCAGTTCCAAGTTCAGTGTTATTCCCTTCAATGGCGAGTGGGGGTGGAGAAAAAGGGAGGGAAGGAGAAAAGACAAAAAATACCTAAATGTACTACATTAACTGGTTTGTTCCAAGTACACACAGCGTTTAGTACTTGTTGGATGGCTGGCTGGAGGACATCAGGCAAGTAGTAGTTGCCAGGGAACTAAGAGCAGGTCACTTCTATGTACCCTTTAGCTTCTGTCTGAGAAGCAGTGATGTGACTGCCTAGGAGGCAATGGTCCGTACCAGGGTCCCTCTGCCTGGGGAATCTCAAACCTTTCCCTTCTGGGCCCTCACTCCTGAGGTGGTGAATAGGAAGATAGGAGAGTGGGAAAAGGACAGGTGGGGAATTACCACTAACTTGCTGTGTGTCCTTGGGCAAACTGCTCCCTCTCTGGACCATGCCTAGGAGATGGTATAAGACCAGGACTTCCTGTGGGTGGGCCTGGTTGGGTGGGCAGTGGCAAAGGAACAGTAAGAACACGGGGCTGCTCAAGGAAAACGGGAAGCCGTGGGTTTGGGTTCAGTGCAAACCTTCCCACCATCACTGCCCTCCCCCCGGCCTTCCATGAAGTTTGCTGCCTCACACTGGAGAGAGGGGTGTTGTAGAAACTGAGGAAAGGGCTGACTTCCACATCTGGGGTGAAGTCGCACGTAGCAGAGGGAGCTCAGTGATGCCATGGGAAGCTCCGGAAGCTGGGTTCAGTCAGAGAAAGCAGAGCCACAGGGCCCTGAGGGAGGGGAGGCAGGAAGGGCGGGGGCCCAGTCAACACCTGGATCACACAGCACTAGACATTTTCCTTCTGTCTGGGGAAGCCCAGCAAAAACATCATTTCCTTTTCACTCTCAAGGAGACAGAGGCCCCAGAGGTCACCGGCAGGCCCGCAGCAGAAGCAGGCCTAGGACCCGGGCCTCAGCCTCCAGTAGAGGCTGGAGAGGCCTAGTCGAGAGGCTGACGGGAGGGAGCAGCGAGGGCTGAGGCAGAAGCCCGGAGGGGCTCCCCTTTCCTCCACCTGCCCCTCCTGGCCCAGGCATCAGGGGACAGGCCCACGGGACACAGGCTGCAGCAGGAGGGCCCGGGAACATTGCCACCACTGTGTGGACCAAGTTCTAAAATAAGCCCCACTCGCCGAGAGTGTAGTCACCATGGCAACAGGAAAGTTGTTCCACAGAAGCACTGCTGTCACCGTCAGTGTCACGGGGAAGAGCCTGCTATGGCCAGGCCCTGGGGTAGGCACTTTCACACACACGCTGTCCCACTGAAGCCATCGTCATCCTCACGCTGCAGATGAGGGCACCTGGGCTGAGACAGAGGCCCCGGCCAGAGTCACCCTGCAATGGATAGGAACTGGGAGGCCCGGATCCAAACTCCTATCTCCTTCCCTGTCTCCTTGCCTCCCAGGCACCCCATTTCTTCTGAGCCTGTTTCCCCCTCCCCACCCAAAGCATTGTCAGGGGTAAAGATGGGGGTATTTCGGCATCCCTCCAGGGTGGCAGGGTGGGGGGAGCAGGCATGATCGCCCAGGAGCAGGGACTCTGGGACTCCTGTAATAATCTCCTGCCCTCTGGGCTTACTTACAGCAATGGCCCTCGTGGGATTCACTAACAGTGCTTCCCTTTGGCAGGTAGTGTTAAACAGACTTGTTAGTTAACACTTTATGAGTGTCCAAGCTTTCTTACCCCCTTCTTCTGGGTACCAGCCCCGTCCTCTGGCCACAATGGCAGGAAATGAGCCAGGTCTAACCAATCAGTCGTTGACCCCATCTCTCTGACAACTATGATTGGTCCAAGAGAGAAGGACTGGCCCAGCAGAGCCAATCAGAGAGCTCCCCTGGGACTGATATGTGGCTACCAAGAAAAGGAAGCTCTTGCTTTCCCAGAAGGTGGGGGAGGTTGCTGAGTTGGGACTTCCAGTGACCTTGTCCCATACACTGGAGAAGACGTGACTATTTCCCAGGCTTCAGTGACAACAGATTTTATTCTAGCTAGTCTCATCAAAAAGAGATTTTGTTTTAAAGCATATTAAGTGGCCGAGCATCCAGGAACAACTGCCCAAAACACACTGCAGAACTGGGCCACCAATGGGGCTGCAGCCCCTGCTTCCATCAGGAAGCTGTGGAAGTCACCACGTGGCTGCCAGCTCCAGAACCATGCCTGCTCGACTTCGATCCACGCAGGGAAACGGGTGCTCTGTGCTCTCTTTCCACACAAAACTCAGTTCCAAATTCTAGTCCATGCAAGTGTTCTTTATGGCAGGATTTAGCTGGATTGCTACCTGCAGGAGAGCCTGGAAAATGTAGTTGTGGAGTTTTGCAGCTTCTGCAGCACAGAAGGCATGCTACGTGGAGGGTGTGGCCACCGTGGCACATGTCACAGGCAAAGACTGACTCTCACCACCATCACTGTCATCCGAGGAAATGCTGTCACCACTTCCCACACTGCCCTGAGCTGGAGTCAGGGACTTCGCCTGGGTTCTGCTGTTTCCTCACTGTGTGTCCTCCAGCAAACCATCTCTCACTGTGGGGTTCAGTCTGTTTTTCTGTCATTTGGGGATGTGGAGACCTGTCCCAAATACATCTCTAAGCAGTTGTGAAGGTCAAGGTGAGAGAGTAGGTGGGAAAGGCCCTGTCCACTGCACAGACCTGAGCACCTGGGGAAGTTATTACTAGTCAGTAAATGGCTTTAACCAAGAGGAAAATAAACCCAGAGAGGGTGAAATGACTTCCCCAAGGTCAGGTCAAAGTCAGGCAATAAAATGTGGAGGACTAGAACTTGAGACTGTGAACTCTCCCTTAGGTCTCAGGGGAGTGGGAGGGAGTGAGGAGGACCAGGGAGAAGCCGGGGGGTGGCGATGGGTTGTATTAAGTTGTCCATGACTGTACAGCAAATTTCCCTAAAACGTAGTAGTGCAAAACAACGTACATTTATTATAGTTTCTAGGATCAGAAATCTGGGCACAGCTCAACTGGGGTCTCTGGCTGAGAGTCTCCCATTGAGGTTGCAGTCAGGGTGTCAGCCAGGGCTGTGGTCTCATCTGAAGGCTCATCTGGGGAGGGGTCACTTGCAAGCTTGCTCCCACAGCTGTTGGTCGGCCTCAGGTGCTGGCTGGCTGTTGGCACTACCAGGCAGCTCGTGACATGGCAGCTGGCCACCAGCAAGCGAGAGAGAAAGGGAGAGAGGGAGGGGGCACTCCCGACACAAGCCACCATCTTTAGTAACAAAACCTCAGAAGTGATATCTGTACTGTAAGTCCCCTACATACGAACAAGTTCTATTCCAACAGCACGTTTATAAGTCCAACAAAGTTAGCCTAGGTACACAACTAACACAATCGGCTATATAGTCCTGTACTGTAATAGGTTTATAATACTTTTCACACAAATAATACAGAAAAAATAAAGAAAACATTTTGGATCTTACAGTACGGTCCCTTGAAAAGTACAGTAGTACATTATAACAGCTGGCATACAGGGGCTGGCACCGAGTGAACAGGCAAGAAGAGTTACTGACTGTTGGAGGGAGGGGAAGTGGGAGATGGTAGAGCTGAAGGGTCGTCAGCAGTAGGAGACGGAGGGCGAGCTGCAGTTTCACTCACGCCTGACGTGGATAGCACAGGTTCTGGCTCCTGGCTGGATTCAGTTCTATCCACCCTCCTGAAAACACGATCCAGGGATGTCTGGGTAGTACTGTACTGTGCCAGCTACATCACCACTGCTTTTACGCCTGCTTCCAGACATCCTGGGCGTGAAGTTAAGACACTGCACTACTGTACTCTATACAGAACTGCACAGTAAAGTGCACAGAAGCACAACCACTGGTAGAGGAAGCACGCACGTGACAATGTACGCCAGACACGTGAACTAAACGTGATTAGTTTAGTTCTAAACATGCAAACGCATGTTCGCATCTTTGAAAGATCGCAGCTTGAAGGTTAGTACGTAGGGGACTTACTCATTCCATTTTTAGACTCAAGTCTCTAGATCAGCCCACACTCAAGGGGGGAGGATGACACAAGAGTGCACATACCAGGAGGTGGGGTCACCCAGGCCATCTGAGAGGGCACCCACCACAGAGCTTGAGGGAGAAGCCCCACCACGGGTCCCTGCCTCCCAGGCCCAGCCTGCCTCTGAGAAGGTGGGTCGGTGGGGTAAGGGAGGCTGCTCTAGCTCCTCGGCACCAGCCCTGGGCTGAGGGTGGAAAAGATGAACTGAATCTGCACTTGCTTGTGCCCTTTCCCCTGAGGGGAGAAGACGGAGGAGGGAGAACCGGACGGAGTGCAGGGTTACACACATCAGCAATGGCAGCAACGTGGTCCCCCTCAGATTAGGGTTTTCCAATAAAACAGCAGGCCCCGAGGCCCCAAAAGGCGGCGTGGTATCATGTGAGGAGCACTGGACTAAGAATCAAGAGGTCTGGGTTCTGACTCTGGGTAAGCCCCTAACTGGCTGTGTGTCTGTGAGGAAGTTACACATCCTCTCTGGGCCTCAGTCTCTCCAGCTGTAACACAGGGGTGGTGATCTGATATTGCCCAGGTGCTCTTGGGCCCCAATGGTCAGAGTTCCCCTCCATGCAAAGGGGCTCATGATCGGATGGAGGCAACATAGGGGTTTGGCCTAGGCTTCCACCACCTGCCCCCAAGGCACCCGCCCCCAGCAGCCCTCACCTTCCCCTTCTACCATCCTCTCTCCCTCTGCCTCTCTCCTTAGTGCTGGTTCCCTGGCCTTCCTTCCTGACCCGCCATCTGTGTGTTCACACAGCCCAGCCTGCTCCCAACCTCCTTCCCTCTCCTCCAGCCACCCCAGCCCTGCTGCCGCTGAGCGGCAAGGTGTGTGTTGGGACTGTGAATAGAACCAGCAGAGCAGCACTCTGGCTCCCAGGCTGGGGGCTTCTGTAAGCGCTGCCGGCCACCCCCAGCCCCAGCCAGCCCCCGCGGCTCCATCTCAAAGCACAAGGCCACCCCAGTACCCACACACCAGGCCTGCACAGAGTCCCTTCCCATTGGAAGATCCCCTAGCGCTCTGTGCTTGCTGACAGGCTCAGCACCTTTACACTGGCAGCAACATTCTTTTCTGGGCCTTACTCCCCAAGGTAGGAAGGAACAAGCTTTGTTCTCTCTAGTCCCAGGAAACACAGTGGATGCTCAGTAAATTTTCTTGAATGAACTAGAAAAGATTGATAATAACAATGGAAACATTTATAGAGTATTCACCATGTGCCAACCACTCTAGGAACCTTATACACATTGATGCATTTAATCCTCATCACAATCTTATATTGGAGGTACTATGAATATCTTCACAACACAAATGCATGAATGAGTGAATGCCATATTCTTTCAATGGGAAGGCACTAACCCACGAGAGATCAGACACATCACCAGGCATAAAGCATGAGAGGGTGTGAGGGTGAGTGATAAGATAATAATCTATTCCCTGTTACATACATCTCTTTTGATTATCACAACTCTCCAGGGAGGTATAAAGGGCAAAAATAAACAAGGTCCTACTGTAGCGCACAGGGAACTATATTCAATATCCTGTAATAAACGATAATGGAAAAGAATATGAAAAAGAATGTGTGTGTGTGTGTGTATGTGTGTGTGTGTGTGTGTGTGTTTAACTGAATCACTTTGCTGTACAGAAATTAACACACCATTGTAAATCAACTATACCTCAATAAAGTAATTTTTTAAAAAATACCGTCATAGGGCTTCCCTGGTGGCGCAGTGGTTGAGAGTCCGCCTGCTGATGCAGGGGACACGGATTCGTGCCCCGGTCCGGGAAGATCCCACATGCCGCAGAGCGGCTGGGCCCGTGAGCCTGTGCGTCCGGAGCCTGTGCTCCGCAACGGGAGAGGCCACAGCAGTGAGAGGCCCGCGTACCGCAAAAAAACAAAAAACAAACAAAAAAAGGTTTATTTCTCATTTGTGCGACATATCCAGTAGAAGGGTGGGAACAGGGATCTCTGTTCCCTGCTGTCCCCGCTGAGGAACCCACCTGGAATTTCCCATCACTGCTCAGGGGGAAGGCAGCAGGAAAAACCATGCACTAGTTCTGAAAGGTCTCCACCCGGAAGTGACATGCTACTCTGGCTCCGATTTCATTGGCCAGAGCATGTCACATAGCAAACTCAAGGGGCTGGGATTTGTAATCTTCGGTGGGCCCAGAAGCAGGGGGAACTTTGGGTCTGGGTGGAAAGTATTGGGTTAACTGAGTCGTTTATGGAGTGTCTGCTCTGTGCTAAGCAATGGGAAGAAACACGAAATTTGGCAGGGCCCTGTCCTCCCAGAGTACATCTTCTAATGCGGAAACAGATAAACAGAAGAAAATCACAATCCAGTGAGACTAGAGCTGACACAGGAGAGGGATACTCAGAGGGGTCCCTGACCTGGCCCCGGGAAGGAGGGCTTCTGAAAGAGTAAATAACAGCTGAGTAAGGCCAGCCTTCCAACCCAGATCCCAGGTGGAGAAAGGACACAGCAAGGCCTGCCTTGCGTGGACCCACCACCCTAAGCCCTCATCTTGCAGGGAACCCCATGGAGACAGGGGTCTAGCCTCAGTGCCCAGTGCCTACCACGTGACTCTGGGCACTTCCGCTCTTC
>NW_006783590.1:574324-584303 GCF_000442215.2 Lipotes vexillifer
CACAGGGGGCAAATAGAAAGTGGGTCCACACCAGGAACAGGGGGCCTTTCTGGGATGAGGACCCCTGGAGGAGGAGGGGCAGGACCAACCTCCTTTGTACTGGTGGGGACACTCTTCAAAGTACCACTGCCCCTTCTAAAGCGATGGGTGGACTTGAAGCCGGGTGTCGGGGGGGATTCCAGGAGCCAAGAAAGACCCTTTAGATCACCTGGGCTGTGACAGAGACACCAGTGGGAGCCTGAGGGCAGGGGGCTAAAAGCAGCCGGGGCCCGGGAGACCAGGTCACCCAGAAATCCACCTAATTCTAACATCTGGGAAGAGACCCAAGAGACTGTAACAGTGGTCACCACCAGGGAGGGAAAGTGGATGGCTGGGGCTGCCTGCAGAGAAGGGGGCTGAGTCTTCCTTTGGTTTTTTCAACCAGGTATTACCTAAGTGGAAAAAAAATTAAACAAATATATTTGACTTGAATAAAAATTTCTACGGGTCTAGGCTTTACAAGCCTCTAAGATTGTAAGATCCTTCTAAGACTAGGATTCTCAGAGGCAGCCGGCAAAGACATGGGGGTGAGATGCCCCTGGCTTTGAACCCTGGCTGCACCCACCGCTGTGCCTCCGTTTCCTGGTCTGGAATTGGAGACAAGGATACCTTCTTCCCCTGGAACATTTTAAGATTAAATGAGTTAAAGTATGTCAGGTGTCCTCCCAGGGTCTGGGACACCACGAAGCCTTTGTCTAAACAAAGCAGTGGTGAATACGCAGAGCCTAGAGGATTCTCCAGGCTGAGTCCCAGCCAGGGCATTTCCTGATTCCCAGGAAGGAACAGGAGGTCCCTGGGAAGCCGCTGTTGACAGCAGGTGGGCAGGGAGGGAGGGAAACAGACACTGCTGCTGTGGCTGGTGCTCTGGCGCCCCCTCCTGGACACTGTCCTCCTTACACCCCTGGGACAACGGGAAGCTTCACTTTTATCAAAAATCTCCCTTTGCTTGGGGTTATTTTTTTAAAAAGGACCAACGCTAGGGACAAGGTAAGATGCCCACTGGCTGCTTTGGGACCCCAGCCCAATATACAGCACTTGGCAAAAGTTCCGCAGCTCTTGTCAATGACTTAGTAAGCACATTATTAACCACAGGCACCACATGCTGAGCCAAAGGCGATGCCCACACTCTCGAACGAAGTGCTCTGCCTGCATTGTTTCACTTCATCCTCCTCACACTTACTCAGTCTGCATGACTATTAACCTCTTTTAAAATATGGGGAAACGGCGGGCTTCCCTGGTGACGCAGTGGTTGAGAGTCCGCCTGCCAATGCAGGGGACATGGGTTCGTGCCTGGGTCTGGGAGGATCCCACATGCCGCGGAGCGGCTGGGCCCTTGAGCCATGGCTGCTGAGCCTGCGCGTCCGGAGCCTGTGCTCCGCAACGGGAGAGGCCACAACAGTGAGAGGCCCGCATACCGCAAAAAAAAAAAAAATCTGGGGAAACGGAGGCCCAGGGAGATAAACTAAACTCAGGGCACACTGCCAGGTTGTGACGGCATTAGGATCCAGGTTCGGGCCTTTTGGCCTCCACCTCGCACTCAGGAAGGCTCAGTACCTGCATCTCCCATTGATAGAGCACTGGTCCTGTGATGGGTACCGAGCTGAGTGCTTTCACACATACTGTTCAACTCTGATTACAACTCTTCGGGGTAGTTTTTTATTTCCCCCATTGCAGGATGACCGACTGTCCTGGTTTGCCCAGGATGGAGGGAGTTCTGGGATGTAGGACTTTTGGTGCTAACACCAGAAATGCCCTACCCACATTACAGACAAGGAAACTGAGATCCAGACAGGACGATATACTACAAGCAACTATATGCCCATAAAGTGGACAACCTAGAAGAAACGGACAAATTCTCAGAGACGGTGATAGACAGCACTGCTATCAGGCGTGGAGCCTGAAGTCTGGATCCAGAATAAGGCAGGTCAAGTAGCTCAGAAACACAGGCTGCGGGACTTCCCTCGTGGCGCAGTGGTTAAGACTCCACGCTCCCAAAGCAGGGTGCCCAGGTTCAATCCCTGGTCGGGGAATTAGATCCCACACGCATGCCTCCACTAAGGAGCTGGCAAGCTGCAACCAAAGGAGCCCACCTGCCGCAACTAAGGAGCCCACGTGCCACAACTAAGACCCGGTGCAACCAAATAAATAAATAAATATTTTAAAAATCTTTAAAAAGAAAAAAGAAACACAGGCTGAGGGACTTCCCTGGTGGTCCAGTGGTTAAGACTCCACGCTCCCATTGCAGGGGGCCTGGGTTCGATCCCTGGTCAGGAAGCTAGATCCTGCATGCCGCAGCTAAGGCCCTGGCACAGCCAAATAAATAAATAAATATTTTTAAAAACCCCACAGGCTGAGCTGGTTCCATAAGGAAGAACAAAGTGAGAGGGTGGGAGGGGGTGAGAAGAAACGGTGGGAGGGACAAGAAGCCCTTGAAGGCACTAATAATGTCCCCTAATAAGACCACCCTAGGTGGGTAACCTGGACCCTCCACTTACGGGCTGAGACATTCTTTTCCTTAAAATCCGAGCCTCGATTTCCCATCTGTAAATTGAGGATTTGCTGCTCATTCATACAACTGCTATTTACTGAGTCCCTATGGCAAACCCGGCACGAAACAGAATGTAAACACAGTAACGTGTAATTAATGGGTGTGAGTCCCTGGCACATAGTAAGTACTGATTAGTCACCAGGGAGAATTCTAGACCCCCAGACCTGGAAGACCAAGCCCTGCAATGGGTCCTTGACTGCCTACAGAGACAGGGAGCTTACTATCCCACAACACAGCCAATCTTTTAGCATGTGCCAATGCATGTCGGTTCCTATATGTCTACAAACGTTTCTTTTTAATAAATAAATTTATTTACTTTTGGCTGCGTTGGGTCTTTGTTGCTGCACGCGGGCTTTCTCTAGTTGTGGTGAGCAGGGGCTACTCTTCGTTGCGGTGCGTGGGCTTCTCATTGCGGTGGCTTCTCTTGTTGGGAGCATGGGCTCTAGGCGCTCAGGCTTCAGTAGTTGTGGCTCATGGACTCCAAAGCGCGGGCTCAGTAGTTGTGGCCCACAGGCTTAGTTGCTCCACGGCATGTGGGATCTTCCCGGACCAGGGCTTGAACCCGTGTCCCCTGAACTGGCAGGCGGATTCTTAACCATTGTGCCACCAGGGAAGTCCTGTCTATGAACATTTAATAGGCTTTTTTTTTTTTTTTTTGGCCGCGACTTGCGGGATCTTAATTCCCCAACAAGGGATCGAACCCATGCCCCCTGCAGTGGAAGTGCAGAGTCCTAACCACCAGACCACCAGGGAATTCCCACGTTTGATAAGCTTTTACGCTGTGCCAGGAGCTTCTAAGTGTTTTGCATGTTTTAACCCATTTAATCCCCACGGCAGCCCTCAGTATCTGGGCAGGGTTTGGGCTGGAGCAGTCTGTGCCAGCGGAGAAGGAAAAAGCTTTCCGACCAATTTGAGATGTGGACTCCTCCTCCCTTTCTCTGCCTCTGCCAGGGTTCTGCCTGAGTTGGGGTTCACCCTCCTGATATCACCTGACCCCCCTGATTACTGATCTGTTTCCTCAGGCAAAGATTTCACTGGCAACCTGGCCCAGCCCCAGCAGGACCTCCCTGCCCCCAGGGCTCTCTGGGAGGGGAGGTCTGGCGGTGAGCACCCTCCCCACTGCAGCAGTGGTGGCATCACCACCCCCCACCCACCCACCCCGCTCCCCACACTGACCCAGGAAGGCATTAACCCGGAGAGCAAGCTGAGCATTTGGGCCTTCCAGTGAGCAGCAGCTCCGGCCCTTCCCGCTTCCGAGGTCCATCCTAGCCCCAGGCCTCCCACCCGACCTGTGCCGCAGAACAAGGCTGGAAGTCACATAAAGTCCCCTCTGGAGCTGCAGGGGACTGCTTGAGACCCTGGCAAAGTCTCAGGGGTCTTCCGACACTATGGACAGCACAACATCAGACTTGTCTTTGTCTGATACATGTATCAGGCAGCTCATCTGTACATGAGAGTCCTCACTGTGATGCCACTGCTACCACTCTTCAGCTGTGTGACCTTGGGAGACTTACTTAATGCCTCTGTGCTCGGTTTCCTCATCTATAATATGAGAGTAATAAACCATGAATTCATGGGGTCTCAGGGAGAATCAGATCATAGAACGTACAAGGAGTGCCTAGCACACAGCGGTGCTCAATAAGTGTGGGTCGCTGCATTCGTTCATTCATTCAACAAGCATTCTGCTGGGGAACTAGACTCAACCTACACATGAACTGCCAGGGAGCAGGCCAGGGTAAAGGAAAGCACCAGAAGACCCTGGTCCCCAGGTGAAGTCTTCTCCCAGTAACCCCTCCAGCCTAGACGGACCATGTGAGGCAACGACAGGAAGGCAGCCATACACAAGCCACGGAGAGGGGGCCTCGGAAGAAACCAAGCTCTCCAACCCCTGGATCTTGGACTTCCAGCTCCAGAACTGTGAGAAAATCAATGTCTGCGGTTTACGGCACCCAGTCTGTGCTATACTGTTATGGTAGCCCTAGCAAACCGCTCCACTCCCCCCCGCCCCCCAAATCCAAAGGATAAGTTACAGGCTCGCCGGAACTGGCCTTTGGCTGAGTTTGGGTGGAAGGTGCTGGTTACCAGTCGACTGCTCCCAGCCAATTCCACTTCCCACTAAAACAGCTCTCGAAACTCAGAACATGGGGGTGGGAATCATGAACTGCCTCTTGCAAAGTTGCCAAATGATAACTTGCTTATTCAGCATTGTGCTCGAATGTTCTAAATGCTCAGCTGAGGTCCGATCCACTGTCCCCAGGGCCTGCCACATTCTCCAGCTTTTTTTTTTTTTTTTTTTGATTCACAAACAGTAACATGTGCCATGAACTTGGAACCCACTTTGAAATGTTTATGCTTTTTGTAAGTTTAATATTGGCACATACCCAGAACACTTCCTGTGTACCAGGCACAGTCCAGTGTGCTTTATAAACACTAACCTATGGAATCCTCACATCTCTCCTGAAGAGACAGTATCATCCCCATTTGACAGGTGGGGAAATCAAGGCTCAGAGAAGTGCAGTTAAGTGGCCCAAGGTCACGAGCTAGAAAGCAGCAGAGCTGTAATTTGAGCCCAGGCCACCTGGCTCTAGGTCCATGCTCTTAACCACTATGCCTTATTGCCTCACAGTGTAAGTGAAAAATTGTTCTTTTTGATCTATATCCTATCAAAAGTTGTATTAGAAATCCTTTTCATGTACTCTCTGGCCAGACCATAATGATTTAAACAAACATCAGGACTTCCCTGGCGGTCCAGTGGTTAAGACCCCACACATCCCAATGCAGGGGGCACAGGTTCAATCCCTGGTTGGGGAACTAAGATCCCACATGCCGCACGGCACGGCCAAAAAAAAAAAAAGTCTACTTTGGCTCCGCCAGACATGAAGGTTCCATTTACATCATTTACTGTCAAATACAAAACTGACATACATACTTCTATGTTTAAATACATAAATTTGTTATGGCATCCCAAAATATAAAAACTCCTTTCATGAGCTGATAGATGGAATGCTTGTCTCTGGCATTTTGTTTTAATCCAGTATTTTTTGTGGTTTTATTTCTTAAAGAGTAGAGAATGCGTTAGGCTGCTACTCACAAGCACTTCTCCAAAATCACACATTTCAAGTGGGGACTGTGTTTATTTCCAATGCAAAAAAAGCCAAACTCACATAATCTTCACTACACTTTCCTTTATAATATGGGTCTTGAGCACATCTGCACCGTAAGACGTCCGATCCAGTGCGTGTGAACTAACAGGGGAAGATCACGTTGAGGGGTTCCCACTGTGGGTATAAATTAAGCCGTATGTGACTAAGGGCAGCTGCAGCGGTGTAAGTCTCCAGACCACTGGCAGAGGGCCTAAGTCACAGACCCTCATCAGCTCTCTCCTCACTCATGCTTTCTCCTGAATTTTGGACTGGAGATGGGGTACACGGTGGTTCTCTTAGTGGAAACAGAAGTTCAAAGACCCACAGAAACCGGGGATGGGTGGGGGACAAGGGCGCCAGGAGAGGCGCTCAGCCAGCTGGGTAGGAAAAGGTGGAGATAGAATGCAGAAGCCAGAGGCAGAGAAAACCACAGATGCCCAGCCCTTCCTGGGATCCCCTCTTCTGTACCAGGCACAGGCCCGATGGGGTATCGGTCACCTCATGCGTCCTCACAGACACCCCAGGAGGGAAAGACTACTTGTCACCTCCTTCTTACAGATGAGAAAAGGGAGGTGAGAGATTACGGGACTTGCCCAGTGGAGGAGTCTGCAGGAGAGCTCTCCTTGGGCAAGGGGAGGGAGAGATCTGAGAGCAGCGAGGTCTCAGGAGAGGGAGCTGCCTGGGATGGACCCAACCTGGGCCAGGACCCTTCTGCTCAGACTTCACCAAGACCCCGGGCCCAGTTCCGCATTGCTCCCACTCTGGATGCATCCACACAGCCTTCCTGTTCCTCCCTCCAGTCTCTGTGGAGGCTCCGTCAGCTTCCCCAAATGCCCAAGTATTCCACCTTCACAGGCCCTCTGCCTGGAAGGCTCGGGGGCTCCCTGACCTGTAGCTGTCCAAGTTCTCAGCGTGAGCCCCACTCCCGCCCCTACCAGCCACAGCCAAGCTAGTCGCACCCCATCTGGTCCCTCAGCCCTCTGCCTGCCACAGTCGGGCCATCTGCCCCAGGGGACAGTGACTATGCCCGGGAGGTCTTCCCCCTGGACCAGCACCTCCGCCAGGCTGTGGTCCAGGAGGCTGCGTGGTGGGCAGGTTCAGAGCACAGCCGGGTCTGAATCCTGACCCCGCCCTCACTCGCTGTGACCCATCCTCTCCGAGCCTCAGTTTCCCCATCTGTAACAGTAACAGCAGCCATGACTGCTGGGGGGACGAGTGCACCCCAGCTTACAAATGTGGGGTGATGGAGCTGGAAAATCACTGCTTTGCAGTCTCCATGGGTTTGGGCACCAACCCTCACTGGCTGAGACCTCCCGTGAGCATATTCCTGGGAGAAAGTTCCCTCTCCATCCCCAAGAAATGCAAACCCAACCCGGCTGCAGGGTTAAGGCTCCCACACTCCTCAAACAAAGGAACAGAAGGATGGGTCCTGCAATGAATGCAGCCAACACGCAAGTGTCTCCAGCTGAACAAGATGAAAAGTAAAGAGGAACCGGAAACGCTCTGATGCTCTCAGGAAGGTCAGCATCCAGACAAGACAACAAAGCACTGTGTGAAAGGTTCTCCTCCAATTATCAAAGCAGCAATGGGCTTGAACACGAGTGAGTCAGAGGAAAGCTGACTCAACCCTTCCCATCTCTCCATTTCCCGCAACGCTGCCGTCGGAGAGAGCTTTAAGCAGCTGGAAATTGTGGCACAAAAATACACTGTGATTCAGCAATGACCACACTGGGGCATCAAGTCTTCCTGTTCAAGTTTTTAGGAAAATCAAATCGTCTTACTTTGGGTTTCTCATGATTGTCTTCATTTTTATACGGTAGTTATTTTTAAACACTTTAATAACTTATTAGAATAAGATGTTTAACATATACTGGTACATTCGTGCTTTGCTTGAGGTTTTCTATTTCCAAATGTATTTTAAATGTCAAATATTTTATTTCACTGATATGTTGTTAATTTTGTGAATTCTATCTTTTTAAAAACAAAATATACTCATATCGGTATTTCAGTATTAGGCAAAATAATGACCAAAAAACTGGCATTGGGCTTCCCTGGTGGCTCAGTGGTCAAGAATCCGCCTGCCAATGCAGGGGACGCGGGTTGGAGCCCTGGTCCGGGAAGATCCCACATGCCACGGAGCAACTAAGCCCATGCGCCACAACTACTGAGCCCGCATACCACAACTACTGACCCTGTGCTCTAGAGCCCACGAGCCACAACTACTGAGCCCGAGCACCACAACAACTGAAGCCCACGCACCTAGAGCCCGTGCTCCACAAGAGAAGCCACCGCAATGAGAAGCCAGCACACCGCAATGAAGAGTAGCCCCCGCTCGCAGCAACTAGAGAAAGCCTGCACACAGCAACGAAGACCCAATGCAGCCAAAATTAAATAAATAAATATTTTAAAAAATGGGTAGATCTGAATAGACATTTTTCCAGTAAGACATACAGATGGCCAACAGGTCCATGAAAAGATACTCAACATCACTAATCGTCAGGAAAAAGGAAATCAGAACCATAAGGAGGTTATCACCTTACACCTGTTAGAATGGCTATTAGCAAAGACAACAAATAAATGTTGGTGAGGGTGTGGAGAAAAGGGAACTTCCCCTTGTGCACTGTTGGTATGAAGGTAAATTGGTACAGGCACTAGAGAAGAGTATGGAGGTTCCTCAGAGAATTAAAAATAGAACTACCGTATGACCCAGCACTCTACTTTTGGATATTTATCTGAAGAAAACAGACACACTAACTCAAAAACGTATCTGCACTCCCATTTTCATTGCAGCACTATCTATAATAGCCAAGGTACGGAAACAACCTAAGTGTCCATCAGTAGACGGAAAGATAAAGAAAATGTGGTACATGTACACAACAGAATACGATTCAACCTTAAAAAAAAAAATAAGGAAATCCTGCCATTTGTGCCATGGATGGACCTTGAGGGCATTGTATTGGGCACACCAAGCAAGACGCAGAAAGAGCAGTACTGCATGATCTCACTTATAATATGGAATCTAAACAACAACAACAACAACAAAGCCAAGCTCAGAGACAGAGAACACGTTGACGGCTGCCAGAATCAGGAAGAGGAGGGGGCCGGAAGGTACAACACACAAGTGAAGGGGTTTAAAAGGTACAAACTTCCAGGTGTAAGATGTGCCATGGAGATGTAATGTACAGCACAGTGACTATTAGTTAATAATATATGCTGGGTATTTGAAAGTTGCCAAGAGAACAGATCTTAAAAGATCTCATGACAACAACAACAACAAAGTGTGCAACTATGTATGGTGGCGGATGCTAACTAGACCAAAAAAAGAAAGAAAGAAATGGCAAAATAAATTACGGCATATCAAAACAAACAAACTTGGGAGTTCCCTGTTGGCCTAGTGGTTAGGATTCCAGGCTTTCGCTGCTGTGGCCTGGGTTCAATCCCTGGTCAGGGAACTGAGATGCCGCCAGCCGCATGGCTAGCCAAAAAACCAAAAACCAAACTCAGGCCCAGAGAAGTTAGGAGCCTCTCCCAAGGCCACACAGCTTGCAGGTGGCCTGCCAGAAGAGATCCAGCCTACTGAATTCTAGCACCCCTCTCTTACCTACTTTGCTCTAAGGCTCAGTGAGAATCCACCTCCCTGAATCCAAATGCCATCAGTCTCCCCACAATGCCTGGTCCTTCCTGGACATTCACTACCAGTAGCTCTCTTCTCCTAAACTCAACCCTGTGTCACCCCCATTTACAGATTAGGAAACTGAGGCGTGGCAAGTTTCGGCAAATCCAGCCAGTCTGATGCAAACCCATGGCTGTCACCCACACATTGGCTGCTGGGGAACAGCTATGGACTTTCTCAAGCACCTCCACACGCTGGATCTTGGTGAATTCTCACCAGTGCTGGGGAGAAGCGGGCTGGACCCTCCCCACCGAGCAGCTGCAGAACCTGAGCACAGAGCTGAATGCCCTGCCCAGGAGCCCAAGGGGCAGATGCAGGTCAGAAACCCAGGTCTGTCAGATTCCAAAGCCTGTCCTTGCCCCGCATGAGGGCAGGATGGGGGTGACAGGCCACCCAGCGCAGAAGCCCACAGATATCCAAACACACCACGGCTTTATTATTTCAATGAACTCCAAAAGCACATTTCCTGGATCTGCACGCTGAGGCAGAAGGCAGACGCAGCGAGGCAGGGCAGCTGGGGTCCCTCCGTCCAGAGCGCGTGGGAGGCTCAAGGAGGCGGAGGTGGGGTGACAAGAG
>NW_006783590.1:584327-585595 GCF_000442215.2 Lipotes vexillifer
TTCCTGCGGCAGGAGGCTCAGCTCACTTGAGGCGGTAGAGGACCTTGCGCTGCATGCGATGCTGGATCTCGCCCCGCCGCAGCATGAGCTGCAGGACCTTGTGGACGGCGTGCTCCGGGTATTTCTGCAGGACACGGGGTCGGATGAGGGGCACGCCTCCCACGGAACCCCAGACACCCCTCCCTCCGGAAGCCCAGGTGCCCCGTGCTCATGGGGGACTCTGCAGCCTTCACGTCCTACCCCTCTGCACCCTAAGACAGGCTCACACTTCCTGAGCGACTATCGCGTGCCAGGCCCCGTTCTAAGCCTTCACATACTTGAGCTCGTTCTATCCCACAACACCCTCACGCAGCTGGCACTGTGATCAGCACCGTTACACAGAAGAGGAAACTGAGGCACGGAGAAGCTAAGTCACTCACTCAAGTCACACAGCAATTAAGTAGTAGAGCTGAGACCTCAGCTGAGCCCATGTGGCTCTAGAACCCAAGCTCCTGACGCCCCTAAACCCCTGTGAGCCTCCGTCTGCTCATCTCTCAAACCGGCGTGGTATCACCTACTGCATAAAACTGCTCTGAGGATCAAGAGGAGATGACGCACATGAAGGCAGCTGAGCCTAGAGCCTGCGATTGTGCCTGCGATTTCAAAGACGGTGACAAGTTGCACACAGCTTCTAGAAGACCCATCCCTTCTCTATGGGGTCAAGAGCACTGTCCCCGGCGAGTTGGGTGGCTCATCCTCCTGGCTCTGCCCCTCCCTTCCCCAAACACACAAAGGCCAGGCAATGAGGCGAAGGGAGAGATGGAGGGCTGGGGAAGCCCGGGAGACTCCAGCAGGACCTCAGCCACCTCTCCTCTCCCCACAACATGACAGAGAAAGTCACAAGGGGAGGCACAATGGGGATGGGCCCGGGCCGAGGAATAGCCGCCCCTTCCCCATCCTGGGCCTATCTGCTGAGCAACAGGACGCAGTGTTAGGTGGCTGGGAACCAGGCCACAGGGAGCCCGCAGGACTCCCACTGGGCCGCCGGGAAGACCCACCTGCTTGGTGAAGTCCTGGACGATGCTGTGCTCCGACACCTGGGATCCAATGGCAAAGCGGCGCTTGAGTTGCTTCTCGATGCGGCTCAGCAGCTCCTGGTCCTCCTGGCTGGTGAAGCCCTCCACCCCTGTGGGTGTGAGGAGGGAGATGGGTGGGTGGGGACCTCAGTCTGCCCACAGCGGGTAAGAGCGAGCCAGGGCCGGAAGAGAAAATGAGAGGAAGAGGAAGAG
>NW_006783590.1:585718-620038 GCF_000442215.2 Lipotes vexillifer
ACAGAGACCCGAGTCAGGGACAGGGCAGACGTGTGGGGAAGGATGCTGCAGGCAGAGGGGACAGCAGGTGCAAAGGCCCAGAGGTGGGAAATATGCCCATCTCGATCAAAACCCGGTCAGGGGGGCAGGGACGTGGCCAGAGTGGGGGCAGGTCCTGTGGGCCCTGGAGGCCACCGCACAGGTTTTTCTTTGATTCTCGTGAGCAGAACAGCCACTAGAGGGCTCTGAGGAGGGCCATGAGCTGATGACAGCACCTGGCCCCCAGGCAGCTGGACAGGCAGCAGCAGGAAGACTTCCTGGAGGAATCTATCTCAGATGGAGAGCTGGAGGGGACCCAGCAGTGACCCAGAAGGGCGCGCAGGCTGCCCCGGAGACCACATCTGTGAGGTGCCCCAGCAAGCAGCTCAGGCAAGCAGGCTCGTAATTTCCAACTATTGCCCCAGGATGGATCTCCCCTGCTGACCCAGGCCTGCGAAGGCCTTGGTGTTTCAGCTACAGAGAGGGTGGGACCGTGGTGCAGGAGCCACTGAGAGGGACGCCAAGGCTCCAAGTTGAAATGAGTCTGCGAGGTAAACTCTTACCCAGCCTGCGAAGCCCAGCTCCAGTTTCACTGCCAGGAAGGCCCTCCAGGGCAGAGACTGAGTCATCTTCACCAAGGGGACGGCGGGGCGATCAGACACCACCCACCTCCCTGGCTCCAGCCACACTGGCCCTTGAATATGCCGAGCCTGCTGTCCTTGGGGTCTTGCCACTCAGCCCTCGCTCTACGTACGGTGCCCAACCCCACACTCCGGGGAGCCATGTGTCCTCACTCACGCCAGTCCCTGCTTCCTGCCACCTCCTCAGAGCCCATCCTGGACCACCCGAGGGGCAGGGGATCCCTCCCCAACATTCCTGACCTGCTGGACTTCTCCCCTCCATGCTCTTTACCCCCTGAGCTTGATTTGTTTGCCTCTTTGCTGTGTCTCCCCGTGGAGAAGGGGGGGGCCTCACAAGGCGCGGACTTAGAGATCTGCTCACTCCTAGACTCCCAGCACCTAGAACAGCCCGGGAAATTCTAAGCATTAAGTACCTGCTGGGGAAGGAATGAATTCATCCCAGGGGAGCCTGGCACAGAATCAGCGCCCAGAGGTGCTCAGAGGCTGAGCCCGAAGCAGGCAGCAGGACTTAACGGCAGCCTGAACCCCACTGGCCTCGGGGTCAAGGGACCTGCATTCTAGCTGGGTGACAGTGACCTTGGGCACCGTGAAAAGGCCTCTTCGGGTGTCAGTTTTCCCATCTCTAAGAGGTGAAGGGCTAAGTGCCCAGCCTGGCTTCTGGGGGTTTTGAGGGCAGCTGTAAGTGAAACGGAGGAAGAGCTCTGGAAGCACTCAAATGGTTACGGCTCAAAAACGGGGGTACATGCAGACTTCCCTGGAGATCCAGTGGTTAAGTCTCCATGTTTCTACTGCAGGGGGTGCAGGTTCGATCCCTGGTCAGGGAAATTCCATATGCTGCGTGGTGCAACCAAAAAAAAAAAAAGGGTGCCCACTACCATTCTTAACGGATGATAAAACTGTGAATTATAATAATGAACTGGGTCAAAAGAATTGTGCTCCAGAGTCTGGAGAGAGGCTGTTCTTCCCATCTTGGGGGAAAATGGCTGGGGGAGGGGGCTGGGGATAGGAGAGGGGCTTATTCCCGGGAGGAAGCGTGGAGAAGCAAATGCAGAGAAGCAACAAGCACAGCAGGTGTCCAGCATGAGCCCTGCCCACGAGCCCACAAGCCACCCGAGCCTGGGTCCCTGCGTCTGCTCACCTGACAGGGTGCCGGACAAGGCGGCGTCCAGCGTGGACACCTGGAAAAGCCTCAGAGCCTCCTCCACATCCGCCTCCGTGGCAAAGGGCTGCAGCTTCATCTTGCTGAGGGCCTCAGCAATGCGCACGATGGCCTCCAGCTGCCTGTGTGGGAGCGACGGACGCCAGGGCGGACTCAGCCCATCTTCTCTCCCCATCCCACCCTGACCTCCAGGAGGTGCCTGCCCCAGGCAGTAAGAGTACAGGGGAGACTGCTGGCTGTCCCCGTGATCCATCTCCCTCAGTAACAGAACCCCGACTTCTATTCTATCAAGTGGCGCCCACCTAAAAAACATTTCCCAGACTCTCTTGCGTCTAGGTGTGTCTGTGTGACTCAGATGTGGCCAGTAAGCTGTAAGCCCAAATATTTTACGGGAACTTCAGGAAGTGTCCTTAAAAGATGGACCTTTCTTTTTCTTGCTCTCCAGCTACCTGGAATGTGGAGGTGATGGCTGGAGTTCCAGAAGCCATCTTGGACGATGAGGATAAGGGTGAACCCTTATCTCCAGCCCAGGTTGCTGATGACTGAGGAGCCATCACATAGGTAGGGCTACCTACCCTCAAATGTTTTTACAGAACAGAGAAATAAACTCCCAATTTACTTAAGTTACTTCATGTGGGTTTTCTATCACATACAGCCAAATCCACTTCTAACTAATCAGCACTGGAAGCAAGATTCAAACGAGGTAGGTTCAAGCCCTTAGTCAGTCTACCGTATAAACTCACAAGAGTGACAAGAACTAACAGCTGAGAAAACTGAGATCCAGAAAAGGAAAGCAATTTCCCTGCAGTCACACAGTGGGCTGGAGGCTAGGACCAGGTCTCCTGACTCCCAGCCTGGACCCTCCTTCACCCTCAGGCTTCCCGCCGATGGGGGAAGCTAGACCGAATTCAGAAGAAAGCGTTCCAGATTTTCTCAACAGTAAACAAACCAAGAGATACAGATAATCAGGGAGGCCACTGTTTTCACTCCCAAAGGAGTGCTCCCTGCCCAGCAGCCCGGACCATGGCCTGCACCACGTAGTCAGCAACAGCCCCGGCCCCAGACTTCCTGGGCACATCGTGCCTTGTAAACCGAGGCCATCTGCGCAGCCCGGCCCTGGCCCGCCCGCCTGCTCACCGCACGGTGATGGGGATGCTCGAGCGGCGGTCACTGTCCCTTTCGTGCTGGCGGGCCCCGCTCCGCATGATGATGTACCGGTTCTTCAGCTTCTCTGCAGCTTCTGCCGACAGCCGAGGGCCACACTTCCTGCAGGATGGGGAGTGGCTGCCATGAGGCCAGGAAGAAATCTTGGGGTACTCACCCCATCCCCGGCCCTCTGCTGGCTTGCAGACATATGCTTTCTGGGCCCACCAGACGGTGGCCTCTCAGCGGTCCTCACCCCAACACATTCAGGGGCAAGATGCACAATGACACCCACAAGAGGCTCACAGAGACTGCTGTCCAGGGCAGAGAGCATGCCGGACTGGGGGTGGGGGAGGGTAGCAGCAGGGGTGTCTGCTCAGGATCTACCCCCACCCTACCCCCAACCACCCCGCAGCCCCGCCCCAGCCAACTGAACTGTCACTGATTTAAGGGAAGCCTTAGATCACCTAATCCAACCCTCATGCTGAGGATGAGGTGAGCAAGGCCAGAGGGAGGGAGGAAACTCCCCATAAGCCACGTGGGACCTGGCATCAAGGGAGGACTAGAATCTGGGGCTCTCAGACTCACAACCAAGGGCCCAAGCCTCTGAGGACAGGGCCATGAAGAACTCACCCTACCCACCACCCCGCAGCCCCGCCCCAGCCAACTGAACTGTCACTGATTTAAGGGAAGCCTTAGATCACCTAATCCAACCCTCATGCTGAGGATGAGGTGAGCAAGGCCAGAGGGAGGGAGGAAACTCCCCATAAGCCACGTGGGACCTGGCATCAAGGGAGGACTAGAATCTGGGGCTCTCAGACTCACAACCAAGGGCCCAAGCCTCTGAGGACAGGGCCATGAAGAACTCAGGCATGACAAAGACCCAGGTACCAATGGGCACTGCACCACCCATCACCCAGGAGGAAGCGGTGAGTAGGGACCCACCTGAATGCAGCACTTCACCTCCCATTAGAAAAGCACTCAAAGGTCCCTCCACCCTTGGGTTTTAGTTCCAATAAGAGACAGCTGAGGTGTGTGTCCAGAATCTTGGTACAGGGGCTAAAGCACAGCCTTTGGAGCCAGGTACCTGGGTTCAAGTCTTGGCTCCACTACCTCCTGTCTGTGACCCTGGACAAGTTACTTAACCTTTCTTTGCCTCAGCTTCCCCATCTGTAAAATGGAATAATAATACACCAACCTCCTATGTCTGGGGAGAGGGATGGTGTTCACTTATACATAAAACTCTCAGGATAACATCTGGCACAGACTAATTACTGTGTGTATGACTATTGTCATTGGCCATCTGTGAGAACAACAATATTTAAGGTTGCAGCTGCCATTTACTGAGTGTTTACCTGGTGCAAGGCTGTGCCACTCACTCATCATTTTGTGTGATCCTTACAAAAACCCTAGGACACAACCACCCAGGGAAAGCGAGGCTCAACTGACTTGCCCAAGGTCACACAGTGGGGGCAGGAGTTACCCAGAGCCCATGTCCACAAGCCTCCCTGCACACCAGAGTCAAGGAGGTCTTCAAGACCATCTAAATTCTTTTTATTTTTTTTGGCCTTGCCGTGCAGCATGCAGGATCTTAGTTCCCCGACCAGGGATTGAACCCATGCTCCCTGCATTGGGAGCGTGGAGTCTTAACCACTAGACTGCCAGGGAAGTCCAGGGACCATCTAAATTCTCCACCTTCGCTTCGGAGATGGAGAAACTGAGGCCAAGAGCCACTGAGCGACTGTGCGGGGTCAGGAAGGAGCAGAGCTAAAAATCCTCAGGGCCTGATCTCAGGCATCCTGAATGGGGCTCTCTGCCACTCCAGGGGAGCCGGGCAGCCCCACCCCCGTGGGGCCTGCATCCAGGACTCACGCGCGGCAGTAGGCGATGAACTTCTTTAGCTTGGTCAGGTCGATCTCGCCCTCCACAGCCTGGGTCTGTGTCAGCGCGCTCACGTGCAGAGTGATGACGTGTTTGGCCAGCATCTGGGAGGCAGAGGGGACACGGGGTCAGCCCGCAAGCCTTCCCAAGCCAGGTGCCAACACAGAGGTGGAGCAGGCAGGGAGGGAAGAGCTGCCAGGGCTAGAAGTGGTGGAGAGGAGGAGCCCTCGCTTTTCCTGCGGGTCGTCAGCTGGTAAGACAACATCCCAGAGCTGCCAGGCCCCTCTCTGCCACCACGAGGGGCGCAGCTGCCTGAGAACAAGCCTCCTCTAAGGGAGGCCAGGCCGAGAGGCAGAGACAGCGGCGCCCAGACGACCCAGAGACCTGACCCAGCCAAGACTCGCACCTCCAAGCTTGTCCATTACGTAAGCGCTGGAGTTCCTTTCAGAAGCTGACTGACCAGAACTGGGGTTCTAGTACTTGCATCCAAAGGTCAACCCCCTCATTTCACACAGAAGGGACCGACACCCAGGGAATGACTGACCCCAAATCTCACGGCACATCGAGCACAGGAGAGGTAGGACCCGGAACGCCCAGTGCAGCGCTCCTGGAATCCACAACCCCGCCTCCTTGGTGGCCCACTCACAGGCCGATCTGGTGGCCAGGACTTTGGGTCAAGCCCCTTGTCTGCCCACTCTCGCCCCCCAACCCCTAGAACCGCGGGCCTGGCTGGCGTCCAGCCCCCCCACGCACCATATCCCTCTCCTCGTTGTGCTCGTCCTTGACGATGAAGATCATGTCAAAACGGGACAGGATGGTGGGCATGAAGTCGATGTTGTCCTCCCCCTTCGTCTCGTCCCAGCGACCAAACACTGAGTTGGCAGCAGCCAGGACAGAGCAGCGGGAGTTGAGGGTGGTGGTGATGCCAGCCTGACAGGGAAGCGTGGGGGGAAGCAGAGGACAGGGAGATGGGAACGCGGGGTCACAGCCCTCTCAGGTGCGCACAGCCACGCCTGCACGCACACACGCACACACACAGGATTCCAGGACCACCGCCGCGGCCAACAGAGGTCGGGCCGCTCAGGGCAGCCTGAGGACGGGGCCAGAACCCGGCCCCTCCCAGCAGCCCGGACCAGCTCTGCCGGGCTGGACCAGGGAGGATGCTCACCTTGGCGATGGAGATGGTCTGCTGTTCCATGGCCTCGTGGATGGCCACGCGGTCATCTTCTCGCATCTGTGTATGAGATAGAAACGTCCACCAGACCCAGGTGAGGGGCCGGGGCACGGTGGCAGCAGGAAACCCTACAGGAGCTACCATTCCCAAGTCCCGACCCTGCGCCAGGCCGATGGCAGGAACCGGGTCACCTCTAGGCACGGGGACAGTGTGGGCTTGGCTCGCCTCTCCCCGCTCTCAGGTGCGGAAACTGAGGCTCGGAGAGGTGCAGCTACTTGCCAATAGTAGCGGGAGGGTCTCCACATCCGTCCAAGCACAGAAGGCCACACCCCCAGCCCGCGGCCAGCAGGTACCACCACCACTGAGCCACCACCTCACCCTGCCAGGCTTACCTTGTCAAACTCATCGATACAGACGACCCCACCATCGGCCAGGACCATGGCCCCGCCCTCCATGATGAAGTTCCGGGACGAGGGGTCCCTCATCACCGAGGCTGTCAGGCCGGCCGCGCTGCTGCCTTTCCCAGACGTGTACACCTGGGGGAGGGAGGCGGGACGGTCAGGGCCCATCATGGCTCCATGCTGACCCAGTAAGTCAAGGGGCCCCAGGAGCTAGGGCTCAACCAAGGTCACACATCACAGCTGGCTGCAGAGCACAGACAATCTCAGTGTTCCTCCTCTGATGGGACCACCCCAGCGCCAGCCTGGCGGTTCTCCCACAGGGGAGCGTTCACATCCATCACTCAGCTGAACCCCAAAACTGTCCCATGAAGCAGCCCCTGGGGGCCCGGCTCACAGAGGAGCAAACTGAGGCCGAGAGGAGAGCAGTGACACTGTTCCAGGGGGCCTCAGGGCTGGGCCGACTCCTGACTCCCAGGAAAGGCATCCTCACCCTGAGTCCCTTGTCATCTATTGCTATCGATGTTAAGACTTAGCGGATGGATAAACTGAGACTCAGAGATTGGGTGACTTGCTCAAGGCCCACAACCAATCACCAGCCAGGCTGAGACCAAACAAACCCCATCCAGTCCAGCACTCCGCCCGCTGCCCCAAACCTACACACGCCGTCAGCCCCCTTCCTCCTCTATCCTCTGCGGCCCCGCCCACAGCCTTCCTCTCCGCGCGCGCAGCTAAGGCGGACAGAGGTCACCCTGGGCACTCACCCCGATGGGAGAGCACTTCTCCACAAACTTCAGCAGCTGGGACTTGGCCGTCCCTGGGTCCCCCAGCATCAGCAGGTTGATATCTCCTCGGCGAGTGAGGCCATCGGGGAGCCTGGGGAAAGACAGGCAGGCGGGCCAGGTGAGCAAGGGCTGGTTGGTCACAGTGGTCTGGTTGGCGGCCCCCCGACCTGTCATGAGCCTCAGAGCATGCAGGGAGGCGGGGGCTCTGGCCTGAGAGCCACATTCATAGCCAGCTGTGTCCCCCAGCCTCATCCATGGTTACTTGCTTCCAAGGGAGGGGAGGTTCAGAGGAAACGGCACTTAGAGCTGGGCTTGGGCACACACAGTCAGCATCTGATAAACACCCCCCAACCCAGCTGGAAAGAAGGAAAGAGAGGGAGCCACCAGCGGGCTGCACGCAGTACTGTGGAGCAGACACCGCGAGAGCAGGCTCCTGGCCCCAGCGCACGTGGCTGTGAGCAAGTCCCTTTAGCTCTCTATGCCTCAACTTCCTCATCTGTGAAATGGGCTCAATTGTAGCTTTCTCACAGGGCTAATCTGGGGACTGACTGGGTTGGAAACACATAAAAGCGCTCAGAAGAATGTCTGGCACGTGGTAAGAACTCGGGAACTGGTAGCTGCTAATATTATTACTTCCTCTACCTCTACTATTTTATTTTAAAAGGACGGGACGTCCCCTGAGTAAGAGGCTTTCACCCGTCTTATTCATGTGGAGACTTGGGTTCAGAGAAGTGGTGTCTCTTGCCCAAGGTCGCAAGGTAAATAAGCAGCCCTGAGAAATGTCACCCCAGTCTCAGACTCCAAGCCCGAGCTCTCCCCGGCACTGGCCAGGCCCCTCACACCACCAAGGCCCCGGCCTAGCCAGGGCCAGGCAACTGCTCCGGAAGAAGGGTGTGGGCCAGCCCCCAGCCGGCTGGCAGCCAGCCTAGGAGGCGGGGAGGATGCCTGAGAGGGGCAGGCGGGGCTGAGGGTCCTGGGCAAATGAAAAGGGCATTCAAGTCCTGACCACCCAACAGCTGCCCTCCTGCAGGCAAATCACTTGTTCCCCTCCCCGGACCTGGGGGGCCTGGACACCCACCTCTTCCGGGAACCCCCGAAGAGCAGGCAGGCAATGGCCTTCTTCATGTCTGTGCCCCCGAAGATGGAGGGGGCGATGCTCTTGGAGATGACCTCGTAGACACTGGGGAGGGCGGCCAGGCGCCGGAACTCCTCCTCCTCCTGCGGGGTCACGGCCCCAGCAAAGCTGCGGCCTGGGCGGGCAGAGCAGGGGGCTGCGTGAGCGCCCTGAGGGAGAACGTGCTGCCTGTGGCCCACCGCCCTGGGCCTCCCAGAGGGTGGGGCCCTCAGAGCCGGGCAGCACAAGCGTCAGTCTGAGCAAAGACAGAACCCCAGGTCTCCGCACCAGGCGTGGGCCTGTGTGTTCCAGGGTCCAGGAAGCAAGCAGAAGAGTGTGGGGGGCGGGGATGAGCTGAGGAGGGCCAGGCGACAGGGGCCCTCGGGGACATCTTCCATCTTGCCGACAGGGGCGACACGGCGCCTCTGGTGAGAACAGCACCGCTCACCCGGCTGCCGTGCGGGACAGAGCACAGGGGCAAGGGTGGAGACGGGGAGACCAGGACGAGGCCCACCGACAGCCCAGGGGAGGGACGACGGGGGTTCGGCCCAAAGCACACTCACTGGAGCCATCTGTATCCACCTGGATGCCCAGGACCCGGATGTAGGAGCTCCGGATGCCCACGCCCACCTTGTCACGGCCCCTGCTGGCGGTCAGGCCAAACTTCTTGATGGAGTAGATGCCCATGATGGTGACCCTGTTCCCAGGGACGACCTTGTCACACAGGTACCTGAGAGGAGGATGGGGAGGAAGAAGGTAAGCCTCCGGCTCCCCCGACCCCATCACGCTCGCTGTCCATCCACTTGCCATCTCTACACGAGGCCCCAGCACCATGGGCTCCAGCCCCCGCACTGCCCAGGGCCCTCTCCCTCTCACCAGAACCCAGCCCATGCTTGGACAGCCCAGCTGCTGGGAGGAAGACAGGTCTTGGTCATGGGGGCAGCCTGACCCCTCCACGGGCCTCAGGAGCTCATCTGTTATGCTGGTTGGAGTTGGGGGGCGCCCACCCCAGCCCCTCAGGTGCCCCGCCTCCATCTCATCTGCTGTCAGACGCATTGCAGGACCCCCCCGTCGGCCATCTCGGGGGAAGACCCCTCCTCACGCCCTCCCAGCCTCCCTGCAAGGGCCGTGCCCCGCTTCTGCCTCTTTCACAGCTCCACGAGCTCAGCCAAGTCATTGTGCCGCTGGATTTTAATTTCCTCTTTAAAAAAAAAAAGATGTTGGGCTTCCCTGGTGGCGCAGTGGTTGAGCATCCGCCTGCCGATGCAGGGGACGCGGGTTCGTGCCCCGGTCCGGGAAGATCCCACGTGCCGCGGAGCGGCTGGGCCCGTGAGCCATGGCTGCTGAGCCTGTGCGTCCAGAGCCTGTGCTCCGCAACGGGAGAGGCCACAACAGTGAGAGGCCCGCGTACCCCCCAAAAAAAAAAGATGTTGAGGGACTTTCCTGGTGCTCCGGTGGTTAAGAATCCGCCTTCCAACTCAGGGGACACGGGTTCAATCCCTGGTCGGGGAACTAAGATCCCACGTGCCGCGGGGCAACTAAGCCCGCGCGCCACAACCAGACAGAAGCCTGAGCGTCGCAACAAAAGATACCACATATCGCAACAAAGATCCCGCGTTACCGCAACTAAGACCCAGCACAGCTAAATAAATATTAAAAAAAAAAAAAAAATATATATATAGTGCAGCATGCACTTTGCAAGGTGCAGGGTATATATATATATATATGTAGAGAGACAAAGAGAGAAACAGGGAAGTCTCTGAGCCCCTCCAGCCTGTGCAGCACAGAAAGGACACTGGGGCATGTATCCATACTCTGCTGCTTAGAAGCTGTATGACCTCTCTGAGCCTGGGAGGGGATGATAAAGTGATCTGACCTGCTGGGTTACTGTGGGATCAAGTGAGGTACGAGACCCAAAAGTGCTTTATCCACTAGAGAGTCACATCCTCTAAAGGACCCTCACTGTCATTGTTAACGTTCTATGACTCCCCTCTTCCCAGACCCCACTTCCTCAGCTTTGAATAATCTAATCATAGACCATTCGAATAATCTAATAAATACCAAATATTTAACCTGTATTAAGGAATTGTGCTAGAGACACAGTGTAGAGAACAAATGTATGGACACCAATGGGGGGAAAAGGCGGGTGGGATGAATTGGGAGATTGGGATTGACATATATACACTAATATGTATGAAATAGGTAACTAACGAGAACCTGCTGTACAGCACAGGGAACTCCACTTCTCTATACAGTAGAAACTAACACAACATCGTAAAACAACTATACCTCAACTGAAAAAAAAAAAAAGAAAAAGAAAAAGGAACAGTGCAACACACTCGACATACATTTTCCAATTTAAATCTCCCAGCAGCCTGATGAGGTTAAAGCCTGTCCCTGTCCCCGTTCTCCTGGTAAGGAGCCCACGTAACTTGCTCAAGAGCCTGACCTCTACACCTTCCACAGCCACTAAGGAAGTTAATGACCTACGGAGCCCCTCCTCCGAGAAACGTGCAGCACAGACCATCTGCACGCGACGTCGGGGTGCAGGAGCCCAGTCCACACCCCCACACCTTCCTCCCAGGTCAGCAGGAGGGGACCGGGCTGGCCCAGCACCCTCTCCCCCTTCCCAATCACCCAGCAACATCCAAGGAGGAATCTTAACAGAAAGCCTGGGGTGGGCGTCAGGCTGGAAAGAGGCTCCCCCAGCTACTGGCTGTCCAGCTCTGGGCCTCCCAGTTCTAAGAGGGCTGCAGAGACTCTGCAGGAAGAACGCAGGCTGGCAGCCCAGCCCCTCCACTCACTGAGCCGGTCACACATCCTCATCTGCAAAGAGGGGTGGACCCGCCCCTGCAGATTATGGGGAGACGAGATGAGAGGAAGCATGGGGGCGGCACCGGGCACGGAGCAAGTGTCCTGTAACCAGCCACCCTCCCCCGCACCCCACTGAGCTCAGCCAACCACTCGAGGCAGCCAACTCAGGGGCACGGCCAGGGAGCCCGCTCACCTGTCGCAGTAGAGCTGCATGTGTCTGGGCATCTCGCCATGGGGCACCGCATCCGGCAGCTCCTGCAGCTTCAGGGTCTGGAAGTCCACGCACTTGCACTTGTCCGGCATGATGAAGTATGGATCCAGCGGGCACTTGGGGCGCCCGGCCTGATCCCTGTCGGCGGGGAGAAGGGTCACCAGAGCTGCCCCCAGAGCCCCAAGGCCAGGAGTCAGCGACAGGACTGGCCAGCAACAAGCTAGGGGTCTCCGGGACCCCGGGAGAAGGCCCTAAAAGAGGGCAGCTCAGCGGGGGATACCCACAGGGCTAGGAGTGGGGAGACCTGCTCTGAGCCTGGCTCCCCCATTAACCTGCTGCGAGGCAGACAAGTCACACTCCCAGCCCTCTCGAGGGGGGTCTCAGTGTCCCCACAGGTGAAGAGGGGTCAAATCGCCAGTGACCTTTCCAGCCCCCCACTCATATTCCAAGATCTGCCAGTGAGGGTCTGGGTGCCTCGAGACCCTGCTCAGGGTTCCAGGCATCCATGCAACTCGACATAATGAAATCACTATCCTGCTATTACAGCTGCGTTACTGCAAAGCATTGACTTTGTGCCGGGCACTATTAGATGCACCGGGAACACAGCCGTGAACAAAATGTCCCTGCTCTTCTGGAGCTCAAGTTCCGGTCACGGGAGGCCAAGAACGCCAACCAGCAGATAACCACACACCAGGACAACAGAGGTACCATCAAGGAGGCGGGTCTGCAAGAGGGACACGTGCCCCAAGCCTAAGGAGGAGGGTCGGGGAGGCACCCCTGTGAGGTGACATCGGAGGACAAAGCTGAAGGAAGCAGCAAGGTCAGACTTTGAAGGTCAGAGGAAAGAAAGTTCCGGGTGGAGGAACAGCAAGTCCAAAGGCCCTGCAACAAGAGCGTGCTCAGCATGTTCTGGGAACAGCAGGGAGGCAGGGCCAAGAGAGTAGGGGGGACAGGAGGCCACAGGGAGCCAGGAGCAGACCGAGGAGGGCCATGCAGGCTGAGATGGGACTTGACTTTGGGAGAGACGGAAACAGCTGAATCGCCTGCAGTGTAAAGGGTCACCTGGCTGCCAGGGGGTGGAGAGACTGGGGGACGAGGGTGGGCGGGCACAGGGGGCACCAGGGCACGCAGGGGGTGAGAAAAGACCTGATTCTCCACGTACACACTTAAGGGCAGAGTGGAAGGGCTTCCTGATTGTTTGGATACGAGATAGGAAAAAACACGAGACCAAGGATTTGGACCCGAACACCTGAAAAGATGGTCTTCCCGTTTTGGGTAGAGGTCGTGCTGCAGGAAGGCAGATCTTGCGATGGGGTGGAATCTGCCACACAGGGTGTGGGGCTTGTGCAAATCTGCGATGCCCAGTAGACACCCACGTGAGGATGTCCAGCAGGCAGCTGCATGTGAGGCTGGGGTTCAGTGGAAACACACATTTGCGTGTCCTCTGCACACAGACGGTATTCAAAGCCCGAGACGGGCAAGGGGGTTAAGTATAGAGAAAAGAACGGTGGCTGAGGCCTGAGGTCAGGAAGCTGAGGGGAACCAGCAGCCAGAGAGGGTAGGGGCCCTTGAGATCAGGGGTCAGCAATGGTTTTCTGTAAGGAGCCAGAGACAAATATTTTCAGTTTTGTGGGCCATGAGGCCACACACTCTGCCTCCGAAGCGCAAATGCAGCCACAGGCGATGTGTAAACGAAGGAGCCTGGCATGCTCCTGGGCCTTCCCTCCAGACCTGCCCCAGCGAGCCAAGGTTTGCTGTAGGAGACTCCCGGTGGACTGCCAACCCTGGCTCCCGGCACAGGTTGTCTGGGCGCCCTGGAGGGACAGAACTCACCACTGCAGAGGGACGCCACCGCCCCAGGGCATCAGGTCTGCCCCAGGCCCACAGGGCACACCGCTGCCCCAGCCCCTCCCTGCTGCAGGTGGTGCAGGCCGGGTCCTCCTCCTTCACATCTCTGCTCAGGTGTCACCCCCACCATGCCACAGGGCCATGCAGAGCCCACTCACGTGTTGCACTTCCTGGGCAGGGCGTAGCCCTCCAGGCCAGGGCGCATGGCGACGTTGGTGAGGGTGTTGCGGCAGCTGCGGCACTGGATGGAGATGCGGGTGGCCTTAGCACGGACCCCAGAGGCAGCAATGATGATGCCGGGGATCTTCACCAGGTGCGACATCGTGTCCGACTGCAACAGAGCCACGGGGAGGGTGGCTGGTTAAAGGGAGCCGGGAACACCTAAGATCACGTAAGAGAATCTTTTCCTAATGTGTACTGAAGTATTCAGGGATACAGGACCATGTCTGTAACTTACTTTAAAATACTTTAGCAGGGGGCTTCCCTGGTGGCGCAGTGGTTAGGAATCCGCCTGCCAACGCAGGGGACGCGGGTTTGAGCCCTGGTCCGGGAAGATCCCACATGCCGTGGAGCAACTAAGCCCTGTGGCACCACAACTACTGAAGCCCGCGCGCCTAATGCCCGCAAGCCACAACCACTGAAGCCCACGTGCCACAACCACTGAGCCCACGTGCCACAACTACTGAAGCCCACGCGCCTAGAGCCCGTGCTCTGCAACGAGAAGCCCACGCACTGCAACGAAGAGTAGCCCCCGCTCACCAAACTAGAGAAAGCCCGCACACAGCAACGAAGACCCAGCACAGCCAAAAATAAATACAAAAATTTATTTTAAAAATAAATAAAATACTTTAGCAGAAAAAAGAAGAAAGCAAATAAGACAAAATGTTAACAGCCATTAAATCCAAGCAGAGATAGATGGGGTTCATTACACTATTCTCACTACTTTTGTGTGTGATTTTTTTAATAATAAAAAGCAAAAAACAAGAAAAGTTCCTTGCATCATCATCTCTTCTTCCCTCTCCCACGAGCTTTTCTCGGACAGACAGGCAGGCTACAGGGTCGTGCTGAGGCCCCTCAAAGCCCAGAAGGTGGGGAGGGGACAGGTTCGGGAAGGAGGCTGCCCCCCCAAGAAGTGAGACCGGAGGCACGTGCTGCTGCCACGGCCCGGGGACCCCAGACCTGCTGAAACCGCACCCCCCGCCCCCAGAGCTTGTCTTCTGGAAAACTATCTACAAGCTGCAGGAAGCCTAGCCCTCCAGGACCCCAGGGTTGGAAAAGACTGAGGCTGCCTCAGCCCCTAAGCCACCCCGACAAGCGATCCTTCTAGAGAGGACCCCTCCTCTACCACAGAACACCCGTCACCCGAGGCAGGCCAGTCACTGGGTTTTCCAGTGGGTCTGAGAATAGGAAGCTTGTCTCATGTGGCGCTGAGCTTTGCTTCTCTGAGGAAACAGCTGCCTCGCAAAACAAGTCCAATGCCGCCTCCGCAGACAGGCAAATGCGTGATGCTTGGGTGAGTTCCACACACGGTCCCAGGTCCCCTCCCCGGTGCTGGGCACAGAGACGAAGCCAACACGCTCCACAGCCTCGAGAGCCCACAGCCCAGTCCTGCTTCTGGAACAGAACTGCCATTGTGCTAATCAAGGAGGATTTGGCAGGGACCCCAGCCAAGCTGCAGCACACGGGGATTCCAGCAAAGACCAGGACGTGGCCTTCTGGTGAGTAACAGGGAGGTGACACTACCTGGGCCCACAGTTCAAAGGCACAGCTACACGCATCCTTTCATTTGCTTCTCACAACAGCCTCGTGACAGAAGAACCAACGTCAGGCCCTCACTTCCTCCTCAGGAAGCTCTCCTGTCCCACCCCTGCCTGTTGTATCAATTCTCCTTTCACACGGCAGCCCAAGGGAACCTTTGAAGATAGAATCAGCCCATCCTCCTACCTAACCTTCAATTCAAGCTGCTTTCCACAGCAGCCAAGGCCCTGGCCATCTGGCCTCTCTACCCACTCCCTCCCTTCCTCTCGTCCCACCCTCACTCCGAGGTCCAGCCACACTGGCTTCTTTCTGTCCCTTGAAACCTGCCGCTGTCCGCACCCCAGTGCCTTTGCACCTGCTTCTCCAGGAGCCTGGAACGCTCCTCCCTCAGGCTGTCACAGGGCTGCGTATCCGTCAGGTTTTCGCACCAACATCACTTCCTCAGAGGGGCCTTCTCTGACCACCTCCCAGACCCCCGGCCACTGTCACATTGCCCGTTTCCTTTGCTTCATGACTCGTATCACAGGACCTGAAATCAGCTCAGTGCTCCTTGTCGGCTTCTCCCACTGTAAGCTCCATGGAACCAGGTTCTGTCTGTCTACAGTGAGGGTCCTCCAGCACCCGGCGAGGGGCAGTCACTCGATAAGTGCTCGTTGAATAAAACCAATAAAGACTGGATGGCAAACTGGCTCTGCCAAACTCTCCCTCGGCCTCATCACTCTCCAGCCATGCTGGCTGTCCTTCCCTCGGCCTGGCACACACCCTGCCCCCCTTGCCTCGCCGGCTTTGTACCAGCTGTGCCCTCCCTGCCCCCGCCGAACATTCTCTCCCAGCTGTTTGCGTGCTGCCTGTTCTCACCCTCACATCTCCACTCAGACGTGCCCTCCTCAAAGCAGCCTTCTTGATGTTTTCCAGAGGAGCCCCCGCGTTTTCTCATCACCCTCCTGGTTTCTCCCATTGCTCTTACGGTCATCTACAGTGATCATGGGTGATGTTCACCGGCTTATCCAGTCTCCCCGGGGAAAGCAGCTTGTCCTGAGTTCACCACTGTTTCTCCAGGACCCAACTCACGCCTTGCCCACAGGAAGAACTCAGCAAACATTTGCCCAACGAGCTAAGTTTTCAGGGGCGCAAACAGGCTCAAAAAGGTCAAGTGAGTTGCTCAGGGTCACACAGCTGGCACCCAGGTCTCTCTCCAAAGCCCCTCCTCACATGCAGCCGCCACCGCCACCCTTCAACTGGCCTGAGTGGACCCACTTTCAGGCTACGGATGCTGGACGGGCTGGCATCCGACTTGAGCATGACTTGGATGTCCTGGAGCACCTCGTCGCCAGCAGGCCGGGGCCGGGTCACCTCATCGGCCACCTCCTTGGCAGCTTCCTCCAGCTGGAGAGGAGATGGGGGGCAGGCTGTGAGTGACCAGAGCAGGGCCAGCCCTGGGGGTTCGGGGGGCGGCGGGGAGGTCCCACTCACCAGCTGCAAATGCTCAGCCGGCTGCTTGTACAAGTAGTCGGCCAGGTCCTCGTCGAAGCTGGCAAGGTCCTCCATCTCCACCTCGATCCAGTACTCCCCCAGGTTATAATGTCGCTTGAGTTCATCCCTGGGGTGCGGGTGGGGAAGGGCACGGAGAAGAGGAGACAACGCTGGCTGAGCTGCGCCCGCACCCTGAGTCTCCCACACCACTGCCCCGCCACCCCGTTTCCCAAACACATCTAGTTCCAGGCGGTTCTGTTACTTAACCCTGCAGAGGCCCGCCCCCACTGCTGAAAGCCATCCTCCAGAGAAAGCGCCGCAGAAGGGGTCCAAGCAGTAACCAAAGGGCAATTCAGCGCTCAGACAGGGTTCCGTGCACAGGTGTCTGGAAGACTCTCACTGCAAACCAGTCCTTTCAGTGGACCCCTCGGAGCCTTTAACCCTCTCTCAGATACTAACAAAGCAAATGGCTAGAACTGGAGATTGAAAGCAGCAGAGACCATGCCTGTCTTGTCAACCACCAGAACCTTTTTACAGAGCATCCTATGGGACTATTATCCCAAAACCACATTCGGGGGCCACTGACCTCCTCGGCCTCGTCCCTGTCTACCTCATGTCCGGAGCCGCATATAACAGCCAGCCTGGCCCCGAGAGCCCCTTGCTGTAACACACCACCCCATACCCTGCCCCTGCGTGCAACTGCTCCTATCTGAAATGCCTTCCATGCTTGGCACTCTTCTCTCAGCCCAAGGCCACCTCGGCTCCCCTGGAAGCCTCCCTAACTCCCCTTGTACATTCCTCCTTTGAGGTAATTATCACTTTGTAATTTATTTGTAGCTCCCTATGCCTCATTCCCACTGACTCAGAAGCTCCTTGAGAGCAAGTAGTATGAATCTTTTCATCTTTGCATCTCAGAGTCCAGCACATAGATGGTCAATGTCGGCTGATGCATGAATAAGTGGAGGCAGGAGTGGCTGTGCCGTTTTACTGATGAAGAAACTGAGGCCCAGAGACTCTGTCACTTGGAAGTCACTCAGCTAATAATCAATCAAGCCCAAGCCTGGACCTGCAAACTCACGTTCTCTGCATTTTAACGGCCTATGAGGATCTGGTGCGATGGCACCAATGTACAATGACTAGGAACAGGGGCCTTGCCCAGCTCATTCAGTGCTGCAGCCCAGCACCTGGAACAGTGCCTGGCATGCAGCAGGTGCTCAGTCAACAGGAGTTGACTGAGTGAAATGAAGAATGAATGAACGAGTGAAGTAAAACCTAACTACCATCTTCACCTTTTGCACCCACTGAGAACTTGACTTAGAAGATATTGCAGACATTACACGAAAGGACAGGAAGAAATATATGAATAGGAACAAATCCTGGACGAAGAACCCAGGTGACTCACTCAATCGTTAACTTTGGATGTGAAACGTACAAAACCATACGCCACGGGGGTGCGGGGCCCCAGTGAGTGGACGAAGCACCGCTGGGACCGCACCTTCCCTCCTGCACCGCCCCGGCCCGCACCTGTACTTGAAGGTGAAGCCCGTGCGGTCCGTGCCCACTCGGTACTGCCGCAGGAACTCCTTGAAGCGCCTCTGCAGCTGCGACTTGCGGGCCTGCCCCTCATCGGCCGCGTTGTCGCCCCCGAAGCTGTCGCTGTAGAAAATGCCGGGGTCGTCGAAGCCCGACATGACTGCACCTGGCGCGGGGACAAGGAGCTGGGGCAGATTCGCGGTGGGGGGGGGGGCGGGGGATGGGGCCGCGCGCCGTCCCCTCCGACACCCGGGTCCTAGGCTCCGAATGCGGGGCGGGCGTGAGCCCGGCTCCGCCTCCCGGACCCCTACCCCGGTTCTCCCAGGAGAAACCCCTGCCCAGACCTACTGCGCCCCAAATGCAGACGCCTGTCGACCCCTGGGCCCGGCTCCGCGGTGCCCACTCCCCACCTCTCCCTTCCCGCGCTCCCTGGAACCAAAGAGACAAGAGCCCCCACGATCCGCCACCGCCTTTCGCGGGAAAAACCAGACGCAGCGTTTGGACGCCGCGGCCGCTGCGCCCGGGGGGGGGGCGGGTGATGGGGCCGCGCGCCGTCCCCTCCGACACCCGGGTCCTAGGCTCCGAATGCGGGGCGGGCGTGAGCCCGGCTCCGCCTCCCGGACCCCTACCCCGGTTCTCCCAGGAGAAACCCCTGCCCAGACCTACTGCGCCCCAAATGCAGACGCCTGTCGACCCCTGGGCCCGGCTCCGCGGTGCCCACTCCCCACCTCTCCCTTCCCGCGCTCCCTGGAACCAAAGAGACAAGAGCCCCCACGATCCGCCACCGCCTTTCGCGGGAAAAACCAGACGCAGCGTTTGGACGCCGCGGCCGCTGCGCCCTCATTGGTTCGCCGGGACCCCGCGGCCAGCGATTGGACCGTGCTGCGCCCGCGAGTCCCGCCCCCCACGAGCGGGCCGCCGAAGAGGATTGGCGGCAGGGCGCATGACGTCAGGCCTCCTGGCCTCCTTCCGGGCTCCATTTTGTGTTCTGGACAATTTGGCGCGAAACTGACCCGGAGGTAGCGGCGGGGCAGGGGGCAAAGATGGCGGAGGGGCGGGCCGAGGGGCGGGCCGAGGGGCGGGCCGAGGGCCGGCGCGGGCGTGCCAGGGCTTTTCTGTGTACGCTTCTTAAACGTTTTTCAAAGTCTCAGGAGGAAACGACCCCTTTCAGAGCTATAGGTCCCTGAGAAGTACCCCTTGCCGGGTGTGAGCCTGCTTCCCCCTAGCGGCTGGAGGGGGCGCTGCTCCCAGCTCTCACTCTAAACACGCTTCCAAAAGTCGGGGATTAATCATCAAGAAGCCACCTCTGGTCTCGTTAACGCCTCTAGGACGAAACTCAAACTTGGGACTCGAGGGATGTTTTCTTAGACCCAATTGGTGATTTTTTTTTTTTTTTAGTTGTATAAGAGTTGTATAAGAGGCAATGCTTAAAATTTGTGAAAATTCATGACCAGATTCCCAGCCTAACTTTAAAAACGGGAAGATCTGGCAAAACTTGACGGATTCTCAAGCGGCAATAAGGACTGCATAATCTCCCCTCCCTTCTTTTCCATTCTCACTGGCAACAAGAACTATTTTTTCTAATGTTTATTATTTATTTGGTTGCACTGGGTCTTAGTTGAGGCAGGCCGGCTCCTTAGCTGCAGCACGTGGGCTCCTTAGTTGTGGCATGCAAACTCAGTTGCTGCATACATGTGGTATCTAGTTCACTGACCAGGGATTGAATCTGGGCCCCCTGCACTGGGAGCGCAGAGTCTTAACCACTGTGCCACCAGGAAGTCCCGCAACCTGAACTATTGGAAAAGAACTTTTTGTTCCATAGGCTACATTGGCACATACTTACGGGGAGTGTTTACAGTATGAGTCTCTTTATAGGGTTTCAAAATTAGATCAAACGAATCTGAACCTTCAGGGAGGCCCCTCTGCATGGAGACATAGCTTTAACTCATTCTATTTAACAGTTCTTTTGTGTTCCACCGTGTGAATAGAATACAAATTATTCAGCCATTTTCCTGTTAGTAGAATTTAAGATGGTTCTCTCTCCTCTCCCTCTCTTCCTTCCTTTGTCACTACAAACGGTATCAATGCTCTTGTCACAAAAAACTGGAAACAGGGCCCAGGGTGGGAAGAGCTAAGTCGCTATTTTGAGTGCCTACCCTTGGCATACATATCTCATGAACAGTGGCTCCTGGACCTGGTTGCACCTTGGAATCTCCCAGGAAGCTTTTTTTTAAAAATAAATTTATTTATTTAGTTTTGGCTGCGTTGGGCCTTTGGTGCTGTGTGCGGGCTTTCTCTAGTTGCGGCGAGCGGGGGCTACTCTTCGTTGCCGTGCGCCGGCTTCTCATTGAGGGGGCTACTCTTTGTTGTGGAGCACGGGCTCTAGGCGCGTGGGCTTCAGTAGTTGTGGCTCACGGGCTCTAGAGCGCAGGCTCAGTAGTTGTGGCGCACGGACTAAATGGCTCCGCAGCATGTGGGATCTTCCCCGACCAGGGCTTGAACCCATGTCCCCTGCATTGGCAGGCAGATTCTTAACCACTGCGCCAAAGCTTTTCACAAACAGCGATTCCGGAGTCCTGTCCCAGATCTCCAGAATCAGAACCTCTCCGGGTGAGGCCCAGGATACGCGGGTGTTGTGATGCCACCATCCACAGACTGGGGTTTGGAGGCCACTGGACCCTCCTACCAGCTGTAGGAGACAGGTGTACTGTTAGTTTCAAGGAGACTTGAAGTGACTTAACCAAGGTTCCAGACTTGGTGACAAAGCCAGAACTAGGGAGAGGTCTCCTGGCACCCAATCCTCACTCACATAGGAGTCGTATAAGGAAAAGCCTTGTCCCCTGCTTTGCTAAATACACCTCCAGCCAAGGGCTTTCACTCTCCCAGATTGGGAGGCTGCATTTCTACCATTTCAGTGGCTTTCGGGACTTCGGAGAGTGGGAAAGACTTGGGTTTAGAACTGGCCAGACCTGGTTTAAATCCTTCCTGACCCTCAGAGAGCATTAACACTCCTCACAGCTTTTCTCTGAGGATCAAATGAGATGGTATCATGGGTGAGATGATTAGCAAGAATCACAAAACAGTGATCTTCCTTGTTTCATAATAGTATTATACACTGTTGGTATTTTACATGCATCTCATTTGCTTCTCAAAACAGATGAGCTGGGTCTCACTGTATTCATGTTAAAAGTGACAGAACTGGGCCCCAAAAAGGTTAATAACTGACCCCAAAGGCAGAGCTACAAAATGGAGTAACAGGGATTTGAACCAGGGATCATACTCCAGTCCCTAGGATTCACTGTACAGGACACAAATTTTACCCCAGAATCTGCTCATTTCAGCCTAACAGGGAATCCCATCCTCAGTAAGGCCGAGTCTTGCATCAAGCAGGGTTCACCACAAAGATCTGCCCACCGACTGCTTAAAGGTCACCCCCCCCATCCTCAGAGCAGAGCGCAACATCCCAAACCAGCTCCTGCCATCCCCACGTTCACCCCTTCTCCCCACCAGGCTTTCAAGAAGCAAGTGAGGAAAAGTCAGCTCCCCAAAGGTACCAGAGCCCAAGAAAATCACCTCAGGTTACTATTAAGCCATGTAGTTTATTATTTCACATCAAAGTTAGCGACCAAGGCCACAGTGCTGTTAAACCCCTCCCTCCCACCCCAACCCTGTTATAAAAACAAAACAGAACACAACAAAATACCGCAGCTCAGGCCGAGTCAGGAACGAAAAGTGGCTCCAACAAAAACAAGACGGAAACACGAGACACAACATCTTTGCACATTTATACAAAAATTGCCATGGCCCAGGGGGCAGGCGGTCACAGCATGTCAACAAGGAGACCGGGGACCCAGGGCATTTGGAGGTTCACGACAGCAGTCACTTCTGGCTACATCTTTTGGGCTCTACTGCAGGAACGGGGTGGGGAGGGTGCCCTCGGGGCTGGGCAGGACCCCTCGTCCCACTCTAAAGTTCAGGTCATTGGCTGGACGTGCTTTTGGTTGGGGGAGATGCCGCAGACTCCTTTCTTCCAGAGAGGGACGCAGGGAGACGGCAGGGACCCCAACGGCTGCTCCCACCCCCCATGCCCAAGGGAGGGAAGTCGGCCAAGAGGCTGCCCCTCTCCAAAAAGAGTTCACGGCCAGGAGCCAGCATGCTTACATTCACAAGGTGTAAAGCCCCACGGCAACCGTTGCCACCAGAAAACTGAACGTGAGGACCCATCGCATGAGCGGCACCTGGGAGAGGATGCTGAGCTGGGGCTTCCCCCTGGACGCCTCCGTGGGAGCAGAGTCTGAAAGAGAAAGGGGACAGTGTCAACACCACGAGGACAGAGGTGGGCCCGTCTGACAATCACAGAAAGACAAAGCAGAGGGGCCTCAGCAGGGTCTAGTACAGTCCCGCTCAACGCAAACCAGTAGCCCTCTGGCCACTGCTTACATACCTCCGAAGACAGGGAGCTTACTACCTCTCCAAGCTCTCCAGTCTTCCATTTTCAGCTACATCGTGAGGAAGTACCCTCCAGGGATACCCAGGGGACCACACTTTGAGAACCAGTGCGTTAGGGCCAAGTCCCCTCACCCCCACCAGGTAGCCAATCCCACCAGGACTGGCCACATTCCAACGTTCCTGGGCTCAGTCCCGCCAACAGAGGGATCGACATGGGCCTAGCACACATGAGAAAGCCGCAGGGCAGGCGGGCGAGGGTGGCCCCGGGAGCGAAGGCCTGAGGTGACCTGCCAAGCAGGTGGCTGAGCCTCACCCCTCCCCTCCCCCAACTCCCAAAGCCACACTGCCACCCACAGGGGTATCAGGGGACATTTGGTGGAGCACTTTGGTGCTTTTGGAAGTTTCCCAGCCGTTCTCTCAGCACAGCCACCCCGTCAAGAGCTGTCTGAGAAGTGTGAGGGAGGGACTGACACGAGACACGACCCCAAGGTTACGTGTCTTCCCCGCGTCCATGGTGGGGGAAGAGCTAGCAGCTGTCCTGGGCTCCCTGCCCCATGTCAGGGCTTCTCTGCGTGGGAACCATTAAAAGGCCCCCAAAGGAACCTCAATTAAGAGGGGAGAGGGCTTTGCTGTGACTTCTGACGGTCCTTGGTGTGCAAGTCTTCCTTTTGAGCCAGTGACCTAGAACGAGCCCAACCTCCCTGATTCTAGAACTGGGGAGACCGAGGCGTGGAGGGGTCACCCACGTGGCTGCAGTCACCCGCTAAAGGCTGGCCCCACGCCCTCTGCCCACGCCCGACTTCGCATTTAAAACATTGAGGAGACAGAAGAGTCAACAGGTGCTGGAGCCAGAGAGCTGCGCCATACACCCTCCAAATGCCAGCCCCTGGAAGCCCTCACCTTGCGCCCTGCTGCCAGCCCGCCTGCGAAGGCCTGGTGCCTGCGAGGGGCTCTGGTCCTTGGCGTCCTGAGTCAGCAGCCCCTGCAACTCCTCAAACAGCTGCAAGACAAAAGACACATGTCTCTGTGAGAGGTGGGGACCGGCCAGCTGAAGGGAGGTTTGAGGTGTGTGGTTGTGAAACATTAGGACATACCAAAATCACAGGAAAGATACTGAACATCCATGGACCTTTCACCCAGCTTAAGAGATAAGATGTCACAAGTCCATCTGAGCCGCCTGCCTGCTCCTCCCCAAATACTCCCCAGTAATAGCCACCCTGAATTCAGAGTTCACCGTGGCCACTCACGCCCTTATGTTGCATCCCTCTGCAACTTATGTCACGAGCGGTACCCTAGCAGGCACTCCATTCTCTTGGTGAGATTCGCCCCTGGTAAGTGTGCTCCATGGTATTCATTAGCCAGGGTTTACAGATGAGAAAACTGCAGCTCCCAGAGATTCAGTGCCTGGGGCCGAGGCTAACCCAGAGGTCAGGCAGCACAAGCCAACTCTCCCATGGGGCTCTGGCTCCGAACCTCCCGTTCTTTCTACACCACCTCTCTGAAAGACAGATTTTTTTGGAGGACTGACCAGGTTTTGTGGGCGATGACGTTGTTCTTTAGGGGAATGCAAGGAAGGGGCATTGCTCCATTAAGGAGTGCTCGGACCAGGCTCTTCTGGGGTCCCAGGCTGGGAATAAAGAGCCAGGGAGAGCATAAGCTGGGAGCCCCAGTCCCCATGGGGCCTCCAGGTGGGGGCAGAGTGATGGAATTCTACAACATCCGGATTAGAAGAAACCTCACCCACCCTGGGAACACACCCACCCCCAGCCCTGCCCAAGAAGTCATCCTTCAAGGCAAGGCCTCGCTTGAAGCTCACCTTGCCCTAGATTTGAGACACTTATAGAAAGACACATTCAGCCTCCCTGGCTGGGCTGAGGCCCAGAAGGCGGAGGCCATGTCTACAGCACCCGTAACCCCTGCAGTGCCAACCTGGCTATACACAAATGCACAGGCAACTTGTATGTTGTCACAGAGGATTGCCACAGAGTGCCACAATGGTGACGCTCACAACCCACAATAACCATAGCTAATATTAGACAGCTGATGCCATGCCAGGCCGTGCTATTAGGACCTGATTGATTTAAATTCGCTTAAACCTCACAACTCTTACGAGATAATGTCATTTCCCCATTTTACAGACAAGGAAACCGAAGTACAAAGCAATTAAGGGATTTGTCCAACATCACCCGGCCAGTAAGTGGCAGAACTGGAACCCTGGCCCCCGAGCCCCTGCCCCTAACCGTGACCCTCGGCCCCCACCTCCCCTGCTCTGCGTGAAATGTCCCTGGAGGAGCAGCTGGGGGACGCGGCGGCCACGCAGGGCGGCCAGACCCTCACCTGGATGTTGAGAAGGAAGGCAGCCTTGGCCTCATCGAGGACCCTCTTCTTGACCTCAGGGGTCATCTCCAGAGTGTTCATACGGGAGCGGTACAGCTGCTTGAACTTGGTGGCACTGGCGACGTTGGGGAAAGTGAAGGCGGCCAGGCCCTCTCCGGAGCTGGGCAGGTCCAGGGCCTTCTGAGCGATCTTCTTGAGGACCTGGCCCCCAGACAGGTCACCCAGGTAGCGGGTGTAGGTGTGGGCCACCAGCAGCTCGGGCTCGGCGCGCCCCACCTCTTGGAGTCGCTGCACGTAGCGCCTGGTGGCCTGCGTGTAGGGGATGGCCTCCCGCCAGCGGGACCCGTACCAGAAGGCCATGTCCTGCTCGAGGGCCCCCCTTCGGTGCAGCTCTTCCGGGAAGTAGAGGGGAGTGTAGACCGGGTTCTCCTTGTTGTGTTCGATCTCCTTCTCCAGGGCCACATAGATGTGGTACAGAGATGCCATTAACAGCTGAAACCAGAGCGAGCAGGTCGGTGTAAGAACTCCCCATCCAGCCCCTTCACACTACTGCCTTCAGAGGGAGCCTCGCCACCTCCCCGGGCCGGGCCCCCACCTCCTGCCAGCCCCTCCGATCCCCTCCACACAGCAGCCAGAGGGAGAGTCACAAGAGAGAAATTCGATCACGCGCTGTCTGGGCCTAAAACCCTTTTATCACACTGCATAAAACACGCAGCCTCACTTCATCCTTGGAAAAATCCAACAAAGGCATAGCTATGCCCATTTTACAAAAAAGGAAACTAAGGCTCAGAGAGAGTATGCGACATGGAGGTCACACAGCTAGTAAGAAATGGAAATGGAGCCAAGCCCAGGCATGGCTAGGGGGGCCATCCTGGCTCTGGAAAATGTACATGAATGAAAGTACTTATAGGAGATGCCAGGCACCTCCGGCCTTTGACCTCTGGATGACCATCTACAGGGCATGGCCCTCCTCCCCAAAGGACCCCTCTGGAAGCTGAGCTGGGGGACAGGGCCAGTGCTCCTTGGTTCGGGGAACTCCCGTTACACATTAATTCTCTAGTTTGAGTTTGAAAGAGGACAAAGGATAAATGCTCTGGTTGAGGTTTCCAGATGATTTCTGAGCCATAAACGTTCACGGCAGCACCATTTCTCACCGGGGCAGAAAGCCAGGCAGCCTGGGCCTTCGACTATGACCAACCTGGTTCTAACCCGGCTCAGCCAGTCCTCAGCTGTGTGACCATGGATAAGCCACTCGCCCTCTCTGGGCGATGTGAGGTCTGAGTGGGTCTGCACAAGTCAAGCCTCGGTTCCCTTCCCTGCAAAGAGGGATAATCCAACCACACAGTAATGGGCTGGTGTGCAGGTCCAGCAGGATGACACAGGTAAAGCACTAGGTGCAGCCTGGCACTTAGCCCTTGAGTCAGAGACCATGGTGATAAAAAATGCTACCTCCATCAGCATAATCCAAGTGAGCACTGGGTCCTCTCGCGGACCTTTGTGCTGCCTTTGAACTCAGTGGCTGAGAAGGAAGACCCAGTCTACAGTGGCTGGGGATGGGATACTCTAGCAGCCACGTCCCCACTGCCTCTGTCCCAGCCTCATTTCAGCAACTGTATGTCAGCTTTTTTTTTTCTTTTTGCGGGGGGGCGGGGGGAGGATGAGGGAGCAAGGGCATAGCCCAGGGCCCCAACCCCTTAGAGCTGCACCTTAAATCTCCCTTCACTGAAGCACCTCTCATGTTGGAAGTGGGAGAGACTCCCGAAAGCAAAAGGCAGGGGTGTCAGGAGTGGAGGGCTACAGCTCCCCAGCCCCACAGCTCAACCCGAACGAGCCTTTCCTCACACCCAGCACCTGCCTGCTTCTTTACCACATGCTTTCCTTCTATTTGTATGAATTTCACAGTTGTACTGGTAAATAGCAAAACCTGTGCCTCACGTACAACGGGCACTTAAGAAAACCCTGCAGGGAATTCCCTGGCAATCCAGCAGTTAGGACTCTGAGCTTCCACTGCAGGGGGCACGGGTTCGATCCCTGGTCGGGGAACTAAGATCCCGCATGCCACGCAGCACAGACAAAAAAAAAAGAAGAAAAGAAAACGCTGCTGTTGAAAAATCTCATTTCCTGGATGAGAAAAAGGTACCTTAGGGAGGATAGATGAGGTGTCCTTAGTCTTACTATTAGGAAATGGATGCGCTCGGGCTCGAACCCACATTCCCCCTTGCCTTCAGAGGCAGATGAGAACTAGATCAGAAGCAATAAGCTCTGAAATGAAACCAGCCTTGGTTCCATTTTGGCCTTTCCCATTTACCTACTGGCTGTGTGACCTTCTGGTAATTACTTCATCTCTCTGAGCCTTCCCTTCCTCATCTTCCTTATCAAGACTGAGGCACTAATTAGAAATTAAGTAAAATGCCAAGCAGAGCCTAGGTGGTCAGCTGATGGTAATACTGCCCCAGCCCCTCCACAACACCACATAGCAGGCTATGAATCTGCTGTGTGACCTTGGGTACGTCACCTCCCCTCTCTGAGCCTCAATGTCACGACCTGTAAAAAGATTCCCTTGAACATGCTCATCTGGCCCCTCAGCATCCCTGGTCCCCATCCCCACTTAAACCACTGCCCTGAGCCTTGGGAGCACCCACACCCAACATTCCCTCTGCCAGGGCTGGTACCACCAGGCCACATACCTTAAAGCCTTCTCGGGTCACCTCACCCTTCTGAAAGTTCTTCATGAACTGGGCATTCTCCGCCAGGGTGTGCACCTCCTTGGTGGCCTCCTTCAGGGCCTCTGACAAATCCTGGGGCATGCTACAGAGAAAGGGAGGGACGTGAACAAGGGGGGGGGGGCGTGCTCTGAGCAGAGTTCTTCCCAACGTTGAGCTTCTGAGGGTACCCCCACCTGTTGGCAAGACTTAAAGAGATTTCAGCTTTTATCAGGCTTCTCTGCAGAAATCCAGCCTCCCACCTAATAAACAGCCATGTTCCCAACTGCCTTAAGATGCAACCCCATCCACACTTTTCAGCCATTAAGATACTATGTAACACGGTCCCCCCCAAACCAAGAGGGAAGTCCTGGTACCAGTTATTCGCAATGGAGGAGAGGGGGCAGCAGCACAACCCAGGGAGAGGCAGCAGTTGGCAGGATGCACATTCACATTCACCTTTGTAAGTGCTTTGATTGGCGTTTAGACCCAAGATTCAATTCATTAACTTTGCTGAGCTCAGATACAAATCTCATGACCGCTCACAATATTTTGCTCATCACAGAAGTGTTTGAGTTAAAAAGGCTAAGTAAATTCAGCTTTACTCAAGGAAAAGTCCCTTTCGGCGAGTATTTCTGCCGTACGTCTGCATCCGCCTCCGAGAAAAGGGTCATTTCTCCTTTCTCTCCCACACCTCTTCCAGAAACATCATCCCCTCTTCTGTATGTGCTGATCAAATTCTTGGGAGAAGGAAAGGAGCCAGACTGGGAGGGGGACAAACCAAGGTTCATATCCCAGCTAGCCAGGGAACCTTGGCGTTGCTGCCTCCCCCAGCTGTACCATCCTCATCGGTAAACGGGGACACAGAAGCCACGGTGATGTCCTGCTCCTGCATTCAACAGGTAGTGAGAGGTGGATGCGGCCAAGAGGGGGCTCTAATGAGAAAAGCAGGCACTCACAGCCAGCCTTGGACAGCCCCCAGGATCTCGGATTCCGCACACGGCCACCTCCAAGCACACACAAGTCCAAAACCAAAAACAAAGTTGGATCCCACGGCAACACTCCCATCGGGTCACCCACCCGGGGCCAAGCATGTAATTCGTCTTTCATGGCTCCGACTACCCCGCCGGGCGGGACTGGAACCCCTCTCCTTCCTTATACCAAAGCCCAAGAGACCGGCCGCCCAGCGAGGTCGCTTCCTGCTTCCCGGCTGAGTCTCGGCAGCTCGGCGGGAGGGCAGGGGCAGGAGCTGCCCCTCCCGGGAGAGGCCGGTCCCTCGCCCCGCGCTTGCCTGTCGGGCTGCGGGCGCTCCATCCTTCTTTGGTGCTGGTGCGGGGGCCCGGTGCTGGCTCCGACGGCTCGGATCGGGCTCTTGGAGGCGGGAGAGCGACTGTGCAGAGCCCAGACCGCGCCGTCTATTTATCCCCGGGGCGGGTCACGTGGCTGCCGCCAGACAGCCGATCCACACTTACTGGCCCGACATTGCAACACCCGCGAGGACCGGCGCCCCGCCCGCCCCCGGCCTGCGGGGGTGGAGTAGGCGCGGTCATATGACCCTTGGAAAACAAAGCTATTTAAAACAGGACGTGAAAAGAAAAGAAAAAAAAAAACCCAACAACTTCTGGAAACCTGAGCAGCTGTGCGATCTTGCCACTTCCAGAGCCTCCCACCCAGTGATGGGACTTGAACGCTCCAGGGATCTGAATGGTTCCAGAGGGCTGGGAGGCAGCGCTTCTCAGAGCAGGAGGTGGGGCGGGTGGGGCAACGTCAGGGACTCTCCGACCCCAGAGCCTGCCTGCAGTTCCCCGCTTCCCCCTCCCCAGGCTGCTCCCTAAGTATCACCTCCTCCCGGGTCCCTCAGCTGGCAGCCTGCCTCCTCATACACCCTTTAAATGTCCACTTAGGGCCTTTTTTTTTCTCTTGAGAACCTACTACGTGCTAGAGACCGCACTGTTTTCATGGTTCATCCCTCCAGTTACCCTGTGGGGTAGATCACTACCATTTTACAGACAGCGAAACTGAGGCTGGGGAATGAAGTGGCATGCCCAAGGTCACACATAAAGCAGGAAGACGGGACCCAAGCCCCAGGGTGAGTCCAGGTCGCTGCCTGCCTCCTCCAGGCCTTCTTAGCACTTGGTACCCAACTGGACAGCAATGCTGGTCATCCAGACCACCTCCCTGCTTACCTGCATAGGGGGTTTTTCCAGGACTCATCAGGTCTGATTCATCTCATCCTCAGTGCCTGCACCAGGCCTGGAACAGGAGCTGGCCCTCTGATCAACTATGGAATTAATTATGCAGGAGATTGATCCCTTAGGACTGGGGATAAGGAGGTCACTGGGTGAGCCCAGATGACAAAACAAACAGCGAGGATGATTCCTAAAGCCCCTTCCCAATGCTGCAATACTGGATTCTAGATTAAACAAAACAAACAACGAAGGTAATTTTGGCTCATTACAAGAATGTTGTTTGTAAACAGGGTAGCAAGTGCCCCATTTCTGAAGGAATGTGAGTACAGGCTTGAGGACCGCCCGTCAAGCACGGATTCTCCGACTGGTGGACTACGGTGGCTTAGGCATTCCTTCTCAGCTGTACCCCTGTAGGAGTCTCCAGTGTTTGGAGGCAGTCTGGAAGAACCAGGCAGGTACAGGAGGTCAGTGTGTCCATCCAGTCCAAGGTCAGAGCTCCGGCCCATGATCCACACTCTTCCAGGGTCACTGACCTGAATTTCAGTCACCAAATCAATCCAGTGACCTGGGGGTTGCTGAGCCTCCTAGATAGAAGGGCCATATGCCAAGGAGTTCAGCTCTTGTTATAAATCATATACCCACCTTCTGCTTCAATGAACAGTGATAGCAATACTAACAGCTAATGTTCACTGAGCACTTACTGTGCACCAGACACTGTACTGAACACATGTACTAACTGATTAAATCCTCATAATACCTCCATAAGGTTGGTACTGTTATTGTCCCCGTTTTACAAATGAGGAAGCTGAGGCAGAGAGGTTAAGGGTTTGAACCCAAGCAGTCTGGCACAAAGATTTCAAAATTTAAGGTGCAGTGTCATCTCCCAGAATACAGTGGAGGGGGAGACCACCCGAAGGAACATGGTTATCCCACTACAGCCCAGAAGTCATCTCCAAGGCTGTTCTTGAAAGGCTCATTCTACAAAGGGTGGCATTTACTGGTTCACAAGATTCACAGAGGTCAGACCTAGAACTGGAACTGCTAAAAGATTTCAAAAAAGAGTTGCCAAGAACTTTCTAGAAAGAACAACTATTAGAAACAGATGCCCCCATTAGAATGTAAGCTACAGGAGGGCAGGGGCTTTGCTTTGCCTTGTGAAATCTCCAGAGACTGGAACCATGCCTGGCAAGTAGCAGACAACATTGAATGAATGAATGAATAAATAAATAGTTGCCACAAGATCTCTTTCTGGTAAACATGATAATATTGCTAGGCTGCCAGAAAGGGCTGGAATCAAGCTACAATTACAAATTGCGATCTGAGCCAAACTTTATTGAACACTTACTATGTGTAGAACCTTTACGTGCAAGATTGCATTTAATCCTGGCAACAGCTCTGTCATTTTCATCTGCGTTTTGTCCATGTAAATATTAAGGCACAGAGAGGTTAAGTAGTTTTCCCAAGTCACACAGCTAGTGATAACAGAGCCAGGATTCAAACCATGGCACTTTGAAGCCACAGCCCATACTCCTGACCCCCACACCACATGCTTTCTTACAGGGGGGCTAGTCTGTCCTCCAGGAGTTTAGAGGATAAAAGTGTGAAGGTCTGAATGCTTCCCATCAGCCTGTCCGTTCAGAAATCCCAGAAGGTAAAGCTCGTGTGATCTGACATCTTCGTACTTAACATGGGAGAGCAGAGGGCCCAAGAGGGGAGTGACTTCCCCAGGCTGTGCCCCGTAGGACACAGAGCCTTCAGTGACCCAGCGTTCCTGGCTCCCAGTCCGGGTTTGCTACTCATTCCGGCTTCTTCCCTGGGAGCCCCTGACTCGGTAAGAAGAGACCACCCCTCCATCCCAGAAGACCCCAGGGCAAAGGAGGCCGGGTCAGAGTTGACCTAGTGTCTCGTCTGTCCCAGTGTTGAGCTTGTGGCCCTTCTCCGTGCTGACTCAGCTTCCTGACTTACCCCCCCTTCCCTGTCCTCAAGCAACTGGAATAATGTGAATAGTATTCTTTCTCCTCCTGTGGTAGGCTGAGGTTCACATCCTAATCCCAGAAACCCCGCATGTGTTACCTTACATGGCAAAACGGTTTTTGCAGATGGGATTAAATTAAGGATCTTAAAATGGAGAGACTATCCTATATTATCCTCATGGGCCTAATGTGATCAGAAAAGTCCTTATACGAGGGAGGCTGGAGGGTTACAGGTATGGAAGGTGATGTGATAAGGAAAGCAGGACACAGAGAGATTGGAAGATGCTGTGCTGCTAACTTTAAAGATGGAGTTAGGGGCCACGAGCCAAGGAAAGCAGGCACCCTCCAAAAGCTAGAAAAGGCAAGGAAGTAGATTCCCCCCTAGAACTCCAGAAGGAACGCAGCCCTGCCCGCCCATTTCAGGACTTCTGACCTCTGCAACTCCAGAGAATCAATCTGTGTTGTTTCAAACCACTGTGTTTGTGATATCTGCCACGACAGCTTTGGGAAGCAGGACAGGGATGGATAGAGAGACCCTTCCTGCCATTTCCCAGCGTTACAGCTTTATTGCATCAGAGAACCCACCACCCTCTCTCTGGGATTTCCTTTCAGAGTCAAATGCTTGAGCAGCGGAAACGGGCCACTTTTGTATGTGTGCTGGAGGTACGAAGCTGAAGAGGCTAGAAGCCCACCTTGACAGAATGTGGGTGCTCAGGGTCCTAATGAAGTCTGGGCCTGGGGAAATGATCCAGAAAGGGGGCAGGGGGCACCAGAGACAAATGTGAATGGAAATCGGAAAGAAACACTGGGGTGTGCTCTGAGCCAAGCATTCTCCCAAGCGGGTTCACGTTTCATCCTCCCCAAACCCAGGAGGTGGGCGTTTATCTGTGGTGGGCAGAATCATGGTCCCAAGAAGATGTCCTTGCCTAATCCCTGCAACCTGTGAATATGTTCTATTACCATCGAATAGGGTCATACTTTGCAGATGTAATTAAAGTTACAGACCTCAAAGCAGGGAGATCACCCTCCAGTCTCTGGGTGGGCCCAGTCTAGTCACAGGAGCCCTTAAAAGTAGGGAACTTTCCCAGGCTGGAGGCAGAAGAGACCTGGCAGGAGAAGTCAGAGAGACATGAAGTGTGAGAAGGACTCAGCGATCGTGATGCTAAATCAGAGTCAGGTCAGGGTGGGCCATACAGGCTGGGAGATGTTGGGGGTGGGACGTTGTTTTGGGGCCACAGGGAAAAGGCACAGCCGAGGCCCCAGGTGGCACAGACCCGGCAGGGACAGGCAGCAGCATGGAGGCCAGTGTGGCTGCAGCAGAGAGTGGGAGGGGACAGGGCAGAAGATGGGAGCAGAAGAGATGGGAACAGAGCCTGTAGGGCCTGCAGGCCGGTGCAAGGACCTTCTGCGAGTAGGGGAGACTGCAGGGCTTGGAGGGGAGGAGTGCTGGGGTCTCACTTGGGGTTTCCTGGGATCAATCACTGGTTGCTATGGGTGACACAGGACATGGGCAGAAGGCTACCTACTGCACAAATCCAGGGAGAGATGATGGTGGCTTGGAAAGGACGGGGAGAGAAGTGGCCTAGGACATTCATATTTTAAAGGCAGCGCTACCAAGAATGTCCGAAGAACAGGAAATGGGATGTGAGAAAGAGGAGAAGTCAAGGATAACTCCAAAGATGTTGGTTCAGCCAATGGAATTGTCAGTTTACCGCAGTGGGGGACCTCAGCAGCTCAGTCTTGGACAAATCCATTTTGAGAGGTATGGGACAGGGCTTTGCCAACGCTGTGCAAACTCTTGAGTTGGAAGCTTCTACCCTTTTCTAGAAGTTTCACTTCCTCCTGCCAGCTGTGAAAGCTGCCCTTTCACCAAGCACCCCGTTGGAGGCTGAGGAAGCAGCTGGTGACTCAGCAAAATCTGCCTTTCCTGTCTCCGCCAGTCCCCCCCTCCCAACCATGACACAGCAGAAACGCAGCTGGTGTGAGGGCAACGTGGAAACAGAGACTCAGCATTCCGAAGGCGCCGCCCACCCGCCTGCCTGGAAAACAGAAGTGGTTTGGACTGCAGGGAGGGGCAGGGCTGCAGCTCCCGAGGCTCCAAAGTGAAAAACAGAGGCGAGGCCCCCGCTGAGGCTGGAGGAACACGGGGTTCGAGGGTGGGCGGCCTCTAGCTTCAGCTGGACCGGTATTCCAGGAGAATCGGTGGACCCCGGCCTGGGTAAACAGGGACACTCAGGGTGTCCTGACCACACCCATGCCCCACACAGACCTTGACCCAGCGGGTGTGGGGTGGGGGGGTGGCATGGGGAGCGCAGTAGTGATGTGCAGCCTAAATGGACCGCAGCCTTCCTCTCTGCAAGGCAGACGAGCCCAAGTCCTGAAAACCATCCTCAGTCTGGACTGTAAAACACTGAATCTTTCAGGGTTGTGAGAGACCTCACAAAGAAGGTTGAAACCCCACCAGGAGAATGGGAGGAAAACGTTTGCTCCACGTGTAACAGACAAAAGATGAACATTCCTAATAAAAGAGCTCCCCATGTTATATGTGTATAACTGAATCACTTTGTCCACTTGAAACTAACACAACGTTGTAAATTAACTGTACCTTAATACAAATAAAAATAAAGTAAAAAAGAGAGAGGAAAAAGTAGAGGGCTCCCCAAAGCAGTAAGACGGTCACCAGGAAATGTTAGCTTTTTTTTTTTTTTTTTTTTTTTGGG
>NW_006783590.1:620445-632877 GCF_000442215.2 Lipotes vexillifer
GGGCACGAACCCGCGTCCCCTGCATCGGCAGGCGGACTCAACCACTGCGCCACCAGGGAAGCCCCAATGTTGGCATTTGATAGGGGTTGCTTATCATGACCTTCCTGGGAGGGCTGGATGCCCTCATCCACAAAAATGCAGGAGAAGAGGGGGGGACCTGGCCCTGATGGAACAGCTTTTCATTCCTTATCTCCTGTACTCCTTCTCCTGCCCCTGATTTTGCTGATAAGGCAACTGAAGTGCTGGCACCGCTCCTCTGGTCAACATGCATGGCTATTAGCTCCACGTGGCCCTTGAGATAAAGTGCAAACTCTTTAACCTCTGGCACTCCCAGCCCTCGGCCACGTCTCCAGTGGGAGGGGTCTCACCCTCCTTGCTCCGTCACACCCTACCTCCCCCTGAACTACCGAGGCTCCCACGCCTCCGGTCCCTCTTGCCTAGAATGCTCTCTCCTGTCCCTTTGCTGGGCTGGTCACCTTTCAAGACTCAGCCCAGAAACAGATTATAGGCCTCCATGAAATAGTTAAACCTGTAAAACATATAGAATAAATCATAAAGAAAAATCTTACTGACCTTAGATTTGGCAAAGATTTCTCAAATACAACCAAAAAAAATAAATAAATAAAATAAAAAAAGCACAAAACATTAAAGAAAAAGAACAACCAATGGGACTTCATTAAAAGTTAAGACTTTTGCCCCTTCAAAGACACTGTGACCAAGAAAAGAGGCGTCAGAGACTAGAAGAAAATATTTGCAAAAATATATCCAACAAAGGACTTGTCTGTAGAATATGTAAAGAACCGATATGATTCAATAATAAGAAGGCAAATAAGTGAATTTTTTAAAATAGATAAAAAGTCTGAACGGACAATTTACCAGGGAAGATATGTGAATGCTAACTAAACACATGGAAAGATATTCAAGTTCATAGGCCGTTAGGGAAATGCAAATTAAAACTGGTATGAGACATCACTACACACCTATCCTAATGGCTAAAATTAAAGGCTGGCTCTTCCTGCTGTTGAGAATGCAGAACAACAAGAACACTCATTTACTGCTGGTGGGAACATAAAATGGTACTCGCAGGAGGTCAGAGTGTGACACTCCCCAAACTACCACTTTGGTATAAGTGTTATTTTGAGCTGAAGACAACTGAGAAACAGAAAATGCCAGGAAACCATTCTCTGCTTTCCCCCTTACTTGCTTCAAAGCAGGCTTAGACAACTCCAGACTCTTAGCCCAGGGATGGCACTCAGAGGAATCGGCATAACACACCTTACCAAATTAACCCTTATCTTCCATTAGTTTCCCCCATATATTTACCCTCCCCCAGCTTGCTGACCCCCAAAGCCTAAACTCTTTTTCCTTTTTCTTGTCACCTGTCTACACATTTATTCTAAGATGCTGCATAAGCCCCAGTTCTAACCACTCTTTTGAGTTACTCAGCACTGTGTTCCTCCCATGTGGATGTACGCTGTGTGTGTTAATACACTCTGCTTCTCTCTTATTAATTTCTTTTTTTAATTAATTAATTAATTTGGTTGCACCGGGTCTTAGTTTCGGCTCACCAGCTCCTTAGTTACAGCACGTGACTCCTTAGTTGTAGCATGTGAACTCTTAGCTGTGGCATGCATGTGGGATCTAGTTCCCTGACCAACGATTGAACCCGGGCCCCCTGCATTAGGAGCTCAGAGTCTTAACTACTAAGCCACCAGGGAAGTCCCTAATTTATCTTTCATCGGCTTAATTTCCAGGGCCCCCAGCTGGGAACCTAGGAGGGTAGAGGAAAAAGGTTTTTTCCTCGCCTACAGTACAACCACTTTGGAAAACGGTCTGGCAATTTCTTAAGAGGCTAAACATACACCTACCGTACACCCCAGTGATTCCACTCCTAGGTACATATTTACCTACAAGAAATGAAAGCATATGTTCACACTTGTACATGAATGATCACGGTGGCTTTATTTGCAAAAGTCTCAAACTGGAAACAACCCATCAACAGGTGAATGGATAAACAAACTGTGCTATGAACATACTCTGGATACTCAGCAATGAAATGGAATGAACCATTGACCCACATAACATGAATGAGTCTCAGAATGATTACGCTGAGTAAAAGAAGCCAGGCCCCCCGCAAAAGAGTACTTACTGTATAATTCCATTTATATAAATTATATATGAAATGTATAGAGAACTATATAAAGTTTCAGGAAATGCAAACTAATATAATCAGATGAGTGGTTATCTCATTGGAGCGGGGGATTACGAAGGACCATGAGGAAACTTTTGGGAATGATGAATAAGCCCATTATCTTGATTGTGGAGATGGTTTCATGGTATACATATGTCAAAATTCATCAGTTTGCATACTTTAAATATGTAGAGTTTATTGTACGTCAGTTACATCTCAATAAAGCTGTAAAACAAACGAACTCAGCCCAGACTTTGCTGATGTTCTCCTCTTCGCCTTATGGGATTCCCCCGACTGAGGTCCCTGTGTCCCAGTTGCCCCCATCCTGACCGTGAGCTCCTTGAAGACAGTAAGGACCGTGTCACTTCTATGCCCAGAGCCTGGCACAAGGCAAGAAGTCAGTATGTATTAAATGAATGAAGCTTAGCAGGGTTAAATCTCCTGCAGATGGTCACACAGCTCACCTAGGACTTGAGGCCAGGTGTGTCTGGCTCTAAGGCATGCTGAAGTTCTACAACACTGAGCTGGGCCTAAGGCCGTGAGGGATGGAGGACCAGTACCTTTCTCGAACACTGCCTAGCCTCCATTAGCACAGGTCCAGGGGCTGAAGACCTATGGTGAGACCAGGCAGCAGTCCAGTGTTTGGGAGCTTAGACAGCTGGAGAGTTTGGCCAATATGGAGCCTGACTATGGCTCCGAGACCTGGTTGGACCTGGTTCAATCTGATCACAGCACTTGTAGGTAGTGTAGACTGGTCAAAACAATGAACCCTAAGCAAAGGACGGCCGTCAAATCTGGGATTCATGACTTACCTCATGTGTACACTTCAACCCCACTAAGCTTTTATTTCCTTGTCTGACAAAACGAGGACACATAACTGCGTCAGCTCAAGGGGATGTGGTGAGGATTAAATCAGTTTCGTATCTGTGGGAAGCTCAGAGCCGGGCCTGGCACAGGTAGCCTGTAATGAGTGTTAGGTGTTGTTTGGTCAGAAAGTGGCATCCAGTTCCCCTTTCAGGATCCCCCAGAGCCTTCTTCCTATCTAGAAGTCTCTGGATGGTTCTGAGTAGGGTGGGGTCACTAACATCTGACAAACCTTGCTCTCAGTTGGGAGTTTTGAATATCAGATTCCTCATCTTTATTTTTTTCTCAAAAAGTAATCTTTGAAATAATTCCAAATATGCAGAAGTTGCAGGAATAATACAGAGAATTCCTGTATGTTTTCACCTAGATTCACCAGTTGTTAGGTTAGCATTTGGTCACATTTGTTTTATCATTCATCCTCTCTCTTGATTTTTTATATACATACATACTCTTTCATAAAATATATATTTATTTATTTGTTATTTTTTAATTAAATTTTTTTTAAATTTTATTTGGCCACACTACACGGTGTGCAGGATCTTAGTTCCTTGACCAGGGATGGAACCCATGTCCCCTGCATTGGGACTGCAGAGTCTTAACCATTGGACTGCCGGGGAAGTCCCCATATTATATTTATTTAAAATAAATTTTTCCTGGCTCATTTAGTATGTATTATATCTGGAAGACTGTCTCTTGTAACCTGCAGTACAAGTATAAACATCAGGAAATTTGACTTTTATACAAATCATTATATAAAGCCTATATGCAAATCTCACCAATTGCCCTCAAAGGTCTTTTATAGCCCTTTCCCTCAGTCCAGGCTCTAACCCAGATGCTGCATTGCATTCAGTCCTGCTTCTTTGCCCTCTGCAGCCTCTGTTTCATGACTTTGTCGTTTGGGGATGCTCCGGACTGGCTGTTTCCCAGACGACCCTGCCTTTGACTAGATCCCCATCTCCTAGAGGGGATCATCACGCCCACCCCACGGGGCTCTGCAATCTGCAGTGTGAAGCCTCCAGCACTGCGCCTGGCCGCTAAGAAATGTTAGTTCCCTAAAACAGGGATGAGGCGAGGACAGCAGGCTGGGGAGGAGGGGAAGGGAGGAGGAGAGAAGCGCTCGCCTTGCTGGACTCCGCTGTCAGTGGGGACGTGCGGGATCCTGGGAGTCACCGCCTCCGCCCGCCCGGCAGCGGGGATTTTGCCCAGAGAGATTAAACCGGGAGCAGCTGGAACCGTGACTCAGCGAAAACAGATCTCGGGACCGTGACTCAGCGAAAAGCCGCAGGGGACCGTGACTCAGCTGTACGTACTGGGAAATGATTACTCAGCAGGCCAGGCGGAGCCCGGCCACGTGCGCTGGCGCCCAGGCAGTCCTCAGGAAGGGGACAGGGTCTCGGCCTTGACCGCCGAGTCCTCCCCAACTCCTCACTTTTCTGAGCACCAACAGCCGTTTAACATCAGGGCCAACCGTGCAGGGCTGTTGGGAGGCTTACATGAGCTCTGGAATGGCAGACGTTCACAGGGTACCTTAACAAATGACCTGGAGCCAGTGACACCGCCACTCACTGCCTCAGCAGTGTGGGAACTGCTGCAGCGCCTCGAAGGTGGTTGGCCCAGCCGAGTGATCAGCGATTCCCTTCTGCCTGATTCAGTAAATACTTGGTTGTCTCTCTGAGACTTCAGTTTCCCCATCTAAAAACTGAGGGACAGGGACTTACTTACCTGGTGGCCAGTGTTTAAGAATTCACCTGCCAATGCAGGGGACACGGGTTTGATCCCTGGTCGGGGAAGATCCCACATGCCGCGGAGCAACTAAGCCCGTGCACCACAACTACTGAGCCTGCGCTCTAGAACCCGCGAGCCACAACTACTGAAGCCCACAAGCCACAACTACTGAACACCACGTGCCTAGAGCCCACGCTCTGCAACAAGAGAAGCCACAGCAATGAGAAGCATGTGCACCTCAACGAAGAGTAGCCCCCGCTCACCACTTAGCCCGCATGCAGCAACAAAGACCCAACGCAGCCAAAAATTAATTAATTAATTAATTAATTAATTAAAGAAAAAGAAATTAACAACAACAAAAAAACCTGAGGGACAAGATAAGCTCCCTTCACTTAATGACATTCCATGGGTCTATTATCATCCTTGAAGCTTAGATAAATTTTTAAAATAACCTGATTTACCCACCAGTTATGAAAGTACTGCATGGCTATTTGCAACAGTGAAATCTGTAATCTCACACTTGCAGACAATCAGTGTTAATATGCTAGCATTTTTATAATTGAAAAAATGAAAAAGTGTGTCATACTCACAAAGGAGTAAGTATACATTATGATATGTAAGAAACAGTGAGCACAGCTTAAGAAATAGGTGTCTTTCTTTACAGCCTTTTTCTTTGCAAATTCTATATGTTGTGATCATGTCCATTTTGTGCCTTTTTTTCCCCTTTTACTTAACTGTTTTCCTCAAATATCACAAGCCCCTTGTAAGCATCATTTCAAAGGCTGCATAAAAATCCACTGAGTGGACATATATATTCATTCAACATATAATATACCTAAGTGGCCAGCCCCTATGTTTAACCTTTGGGTTGCTTTTTCCTTTCTTTTCCTTTTTTCCTATCAAAAGGGGAAGATGAGTATTTGAAACAAACAAACAAAAATAACCTCAGTGGATTTCGTATAGCAGGGGAGGGGCATAATTCACGTCAGAGATTTGCCTTTTTGATTTTGGAACACACTTTGCTGCCTCACACCCACCCCACAAGGTCTGAAAGGAGAAGGTGAAACAGGAGAAAGGGTGGAGAAAGGGTGGAGAGGGAGGGGCTTCTGAGACAGGGTCCTTCAGCTGAAGCTGGAAAGTCAGCCCACGGAAGTCAGAATACAGCCCAGCTGCTAAACAGGCTTAGGGTGAGAAAGTGGTGAATGGCCACTGGGCTTGTGGACAGAGGTAGCAAATATTCAACTTTAAGGTGCTGCCTTTGCTGCGTGCCCTGTAATCCTCCTCCACCACCCCAGACCCTCAGTCAAAATCTGCAGTTCACAAAAGTCTCAGGCAGCGGTCTTTGCAGGAATGAAGAAATGGGTTCCCTGAGAAGAGATGGAGGTTTCAGAAGCAAGAAATGCAGGCAAGGGGGCGTGGCCTGGGGGACTGTGAGCTCCCCCAACAAGAGGTGCCTTGTATGGGGGGGGGGCTGGGGACTTTGTATTTGAAAATTACAAAACAGGGTGTTTCTACATAATTCAAGAAGTTGGGGCACCAGGGAGGCACATACTGGGTTACACATCATTGTGAATAACAACGAAAGGAACATCTTCAGGCAAAAAGTGTTTCCTTATATAAAGTAGATAAACAAGGACCTACTGTCTAGCACAGGGAACTATATTCAACTTCTTGTAATAACCTATAATGGAAAAGAACCTGAGAAAGAATATATATGTACATATGTATAACTGGATCACTTTGCTGTACACCTGAAACTAAGACAACATTGTACATCAACTGTACTCCAGTAAAAGAAAGTTTTTTGAAAAAGTGTTTCCTGCATTTTTGACTATGGGTTTCCGTAGAAACCTGAGAGCAGAATTACTGGGTCAAAGCATAAACATATTTTTAAGGCCTCTAGAGTCTTTTACCTAATTATAGGTAAAAGTAAGTTATTGCTTTTTAAAACTTTGAATATTTCCCACATTTTCTATAGTAAATGTGACTTTTATTATTGAAGCGGTGGGGGGTGGTTATTTTCATTTGTTTGAGTGACAGCCTGGGAGAAGGACCACCTCGGGGTCCTGTGAGTGAAGGCAGCGAGGGGTCCGGGACCCACCCCCTCAGGAAAGGAGAAAGGATTCTGGGGCTCCAGGAAGAGGCCTGTGATGCTGCACCCAGGGTAGGGAGGAGCCTCCTCACAGGTCACTTGGCAGCCCTCACCCCCAGTACATCAGTATGTGACTTTGCCCTGAGCAGTTGGCTGGGCAGCTGGCTGTAGCTATGTGTAAGTGTGTGCATGTGCTGGGTGTGCCTGTGCTGTGTGTGCATGTGTTGTGTGTGCACGTGCTGTGTGTGCAGTTGTGTGTGCATGTGCTGTGTGTACCTGTGTTGTGTGTGCACGTGTTGTGTGTGCAGTTGTGTGTGCATGTGCTGTGTGTACCTGTGTTGTGTGTGCATGTGCTGTGTGTGCATGTGCTGTGTGTGCATGTGCTGTGTGTGCAGTTGTGTGTGCATGTGCTGTGTGTACCTGTGTTGTGTGTGCATGTGCTGTGTGTGCATGTGCTGTGTGTGCATGTGTTGTGTTGCATGTGCTGTGTGTGCATGTGCTGTGTGTGCATGTGCTGTGTGTGCATGTGTTGTGTTGCATGTGCTGTGAGTGCATGTGTTGTACAGGGATGCAGTGGGGTGGTGGAGGAGGCCATAAGGAATGGAGAAGCTTGGTGGTGTGTTGAAGGGGGAGGAAGAGCCCTCCTCCCTCCCTCCTCCTGCCTGGAGCTCAGCCTCCGCCTCTGAGAGAAGGGGAAGCAGAATTGGCTGAAAAGGCTGATATGTGCCCCTGTGGAGTATGGGGTGAAGTTCAAGGTAGCATTATGCAATAGGGAAGAAGGAACCTAATTCCACATTGGTTCTGTTTCTTTTACTTGAACCTCTGTATTCTATTGCTTTTGCGACAAGTTAAGAATGTTGCCTATAGCCTGAAATACACAGGATAGCCCATTCTGAGGGCTCTGACCTTTAAAGGGCTAACACTTTTCCATGCATATAGAGATAAAAAGTTGCAGAACAGGGCTTCCCTGGTGGCACAGTGGTTGAGAGTCCGCCTGCCGATGCAGGGGACACGAGTTCGTGCCCAGGTCCAGGAAGATCCCACATGCTGCAGAGCAGCAGGGCCCGTGAGCCATGGCCACTGAGCCTGCGCGTCCGGAACCTGTGCTCCGCAATGGGAGGCCACAACATTGAGAGGCCCGCCTACTGCAAAAAAAAAAAAAAAAAAAAAAAAAAAATAAAAGTTGCAGAACAGAGAATAACATTTGTCTTGTTGGAGGGTTCCAGGAACCTCATGACCTGACCTACCTGGACAGCTGCAAGAACAAAGGATTCTGACACCACGAAGTTTACAACAACCAAACACCCGCCCTCATTGCTTTAGAACAAAAGAAGCCTGAATTCTGTGTTGGGTAAGATGGTTCTTTGGGACACTAGTCCACCGTCTTCTCGGTCAGCTGGCTTTCCAAATAAAGTCACTATGCCTTGCCCCAACAACTTGCCTCTTGATTTATTGGCCTGTCGTGCAGTGAGCAGTACGAGCTTGGACTCAGTAGCACTTAGGGAATGTTCTAGGCAGAACTGTGTCCCCCCAGAATTCATACGTTGAAGCCCTAACTTCAACATATGAATGTGACTGTGTTTGGAGATGAAGTTAACACGAGGCCCTTAGGGTGGCCCTAATCCAATGTGACTGGTGTCCTTCTAGGAGGAGAGATACACAGAGCCCTGGGGTGCATGCCCAGAGGAAGGGTCGTCTGCGAGCCATGGAGAGAGGCCTCAGGAGAAACCAGCCCTGCTGACTGTTGCACCTCCAGCCTTCAGAACTGGGAGAATGAATGTGTGTTGCCACCCGGTCTGTGGCACTTGGTCCTGGCATCCCTAGCAAACTAGCATGGGGTCCCGGACTCCATAAACCTGGAGGGACCCTGAGAGATCAGACTTATCCAACTCTGCCTTCCTCTCTTCTCTTTCTCCCTTTTTATTGTGAAAGCATTTCAGACCTTCCAGAAAGCTGAATGGAACAGCATGGTGAGCACCAGCACACCCGTCCCTGAGGTCACACACTGATGACACTTTGCTGCTTTTGTTTCTCTCCCTCCTTTTCTCTTTTATAGGCAGACCTTGGAGATATTTGCAGGTTCGGATCCAGATCACTGCCATAAAGCCAAGATTTCAATAGAGTCACACAAATTTTTTGATTTTCCCAGTGCATATCAAAGTTGTACTATACTGTAATCTAAGTGTGCAATAGCATTATGTCTAAAAAAACAATGTATATACCTTAATTTTAAAATACTTTCCTTATCATACTAAGTGAAGTAAGTCAGATAGAGAAAGACAAATACCATATGATATCACTTATATGTGGAATCTAAAATATGACACAAATGAACTTATCTATGAAACAGAAACAGACTCACAGATACAGAGAAGAGACAGGTGGTTGCCAAGGGGGAGGGAGTTGGAGGAGGAATGGAGTGGGAAGTTGGGGTTAGCAGATGTAAGCTTTTATATATAGGATGGATAAACAACAAAGTCCTACTGTATTCAATGTCCTATGACAAACCATAATGGAAAAGAATATTTTTAAAAAGAATATATATCTATATATCTATATCTATCTGAATCCCTTTGCTGTGAGCAGAAATTAACACAACATTGTAAATCAACTATGCTTCAATTAAAGAATTTAAAAAATAAAAATATTTTCTTGCTACAAAATGCTATCATCTGACAACACAGCGTTGTCACAAACCTTCAATTTGTAAAAAAAAATGCAGTATCTGCAATCACAGTAAAAAGAGGTATGCCTGCATTCTTTTTTTCAGTACTGTTTGAAAGTAAATTGCAGACATCATAACCCTTCACCTGTGAGAGAAAGGGCTCATGCTATTATCATCACACTAAAGAAGGTGACCGCTGACTCCATGATGTCCTTCACCATCTGTCCACATTCCATTTCCCCAGGGATCCCCAAAACAGCTCTTTAAAAGACACCTTCCTCCCCCGTAACCCAGTCAATTTTCACACCTTCCTTTTGCTTGTCATGTCTTTTAATAGTATCTTTTTTTTTTTTGCAGTACATGGGCCTCTCACCGTTGTGGCCTCTCCCGTTGCGGAGCACAGGCTCCAGACGCACAGGCTCAGTGGCCATGGCTCACGGGCCTAGCCTCTCTGCAGCATGTGGGATCTTCCCGGACCGGGGCACAAACCCGTGTCCCCTGCATCGGCAGGCGGACTCTCAACCACTGCACCACTGGGGAAGCCCTTAACAGTATCTTTTGACGTTAACTTGTGAAGAATTGTTTTGAAAAGTTAGGTCAGTTGCCTTGAAAATGTCCCATGTTCAGGACTTCCCTGGTGGTCCAGTGGCTGACTCCGTGCTCCCATTTTAGGGGGCCCAGGTTTGAACCCTGGTCAGGGAACTAGATCCCACATGCTGCAACGAAGATCCCATGAGCCACAACTAAGACCTGGCATAGCCAAATAAATAAATAAATATTAAAAAAGGAAAACAATACTCCCATTTACCATTGCAACAAAAAGAATAAAATACCTAGGAATAAACCTGCCTAAGGAGGTGAAAGACTTGTATTCAGAAAACTATAAAACACTGATGAAAGAAATCAAAGATGACATAAACAGATGGAGAAATATACCATGTTCTTGGATTGGAAGAATCAATATTGTGAAAATGACTAAACTATCAAAAGCAAGTTACAGATTCAATGCAATCCCTATCAAACTACCCATGGCATTCTTCACAGAATTAGAACAAAAAGTCTTACAATTTGTATGGAAACACAAAAGACCCTGAATAGCCAAAGCATCTTGAGAAAGAAAAACGGAGTTGGAGGAATCAGGCTCCCTGACTTCAAACTATACCACAAAGCTACAGTAATCAAGACAGTATGGTACTGGCACAATAACAGAAATATAGATCAATGGTACAGGATAGAATGCCCGGAGATAAACCCATGCACATATGGGTACCTAATTTACAACAAAGGAGGTAAGAACATACAATGGAGAAAAGACAGCCTCTTCACTAAGTGGTGCCTGGAAAACTGGATAGCAACATGTAAAAGAATGAAATTAGAACACTACCTAACACCATACACAAAAATAAACTCCAAATGGATTAAAGACTTAAATGTAAGACCAGACACTATAAAACTTTTAGAGGAAAACATAGGAAAAACACTCTTTGACATAAACCACAGGAAGATCTTTTTGGACCCACCTCCTAGAGTAACAGAAATAAAAACAAAAATCAACAAATGGGACTTAACTAAACTTAAAAGCTTTTGCACAGGGAAGGAAACCATAAACAAGACAAAAAGACAACCCTCAGAATGGGAGAAAATGTATGTGAGTGAAACAACAGACAAAGGATTAATCTCCAAAACATACAAACAGCTCATGGAGCTCAATATCAAAACAACAAACAATCCAGTTAAAAAATGGGTGGAAGACCTAAATAGACATTTCACCAAGGAAGACATACAGATGGCCAAGAAGCACATGCAAAGATGCTCAACATCACTAATTATTAGAGAAATGCAAATCAAAACTATAATGAGGTAACACCTCACGCTGGTCAGAATGGCCATTATGAAAAAAGCTAGAAACAATAAATGCTGGAAAGGGTGTGGTGAAAAGGGAACCCTCCTACACTGTTGGTGGGAATGTAAATTGATACAGCCACTATGGAAAACAGTATGGAGGTTCCTTAGAAAACTAAAAATAGAACTACCATATGACCCAGCAATCCCACTACTGGGCATATACCTTGGGAAAACCATAATTCAAAAAGAGGCATGCACCACAATGTTCATTGCAGCACTATTTACAATAGCCAGGACATGGAACCAACCTAAATGTCCATCGACAGATGAATGGATAAAGAAGATGTGGCACATATATACAATGGAATATTACTCAGCCATAAAAAGAAACGAAATTGAGTTATTTGTAGTGAGGTGGATGGACCTAGAGTCTGTGATATTTAGTGAAGTAAGTCAGAAAGAGAAAAACAAATACTGTATGCTAATGCATATATATGGAATCTAAAAAAAAAAAAAAAAAAAAAAAAATTGTACTGATGAACCTAGTTGCAGGGCAGGAATAAAGAGGTAGACATAGAGAATGGACTTGAAAACATGAGGTGGGAGGGTGAAGCTGGGGCAAAGTGAGAGTGGCATCGACATATATACACTACTGAATGTAAAATAGTTGGCTGGTGGGAAGCAGCAGCATAGCACAAGGAGATGGCTCGGTGCTTTGTGATGACCTAGAGGGGTGGGATAGGGAGGATGGGAGGGAGTCTCAACAGGGAGGGGATACTGGGACATTTGTATGCATATGGCTGATTCGCTTTGTTGTGCAACAGAAACTAACACGGTATTGTAAAGCAATTATACTCCAATAAAGATCTATTTTTAAAAAAAAGAAAAGAGGGCTTCCCTGGTGGCGCAGTGCTTGAGAGTCCGCCTGCCGATGCAGGAGACGCGGGTTCGTGCCCCGTTTCGGGAGGATCCCACGTGCCGCGGAGCGGCTGGGCCCGTGAGCCATGGCCGCTGAGCCTGCGCGTCCGGAGCCTGTGCTCCGCAAATGGG
>NW_006783590.1:632904-663968 GCF_000442215.2 Lipotes vexillifer
AAAAAAAAAAAAAAAAAAAGAAAAGAAAAGAAAAAAAGGAAAAAGAGAAAATGTCCCATGTTCTAGATTTGTCCTTTTTCTCCTGATTAGATTCTGGCGAAACATTTTTGGCAAGAATACTATGTGGTTATGTTAAACCTTCTCATAAGGTAAATAAGGAAACTGAGATCCAGTTAGCTGGTGGCAGAGTTTAGATGCATTTTATTACCAGATTTTTAATTTGCCTTTATTAGGCCTATGACTGATTATGTAGGACATTTAGGAAAAGTGCCTTTGTGTCAAATGGGAGATGCTCACTAAACAAAGGGAAACAGACTTATTGATATAAACGAAGCTATTCCTTCTTTCTAAAGCCTGGTGGTTAAACACATCTAGACCTGGCTTTGAATCCCATTAGTAATAAGCCGTGTGACCTGGCCAAGTCTTTTACTGTCTCTGTGCCTGGGCTTTCTTATCTGTAAAATGGGGATAATTATAGTATCTACCTCCTAGCTTGTGTGAAATGAAATTATCCATGCCAAATATTTAGCATTGTGCCTGGCTTGCTATAATTGCGCAATAAAAAGTAATTATTTCCGTGGATATGTTTTTTTAAAATGTGTAACTGATATTTTCTTTTTAATAAAAAGTGACATATAAAAAACAGAGTTTTTAAAAGAAGCTTTTCCATGTGATTTGTCAACTATTCTTTTTCTCAATCACTTCATTCCTCTAAGCTATTCTTTTTTTTGTCTGTTTTAATATTTTAAAAATTGAAGTCTAGTTGATTTACGATGTGTTAATTTCTGCTGTACAGCAAAGTGATTCAGTTATACATACAGATATACATCCTTTTTAAAAATATTCTTTTCCATTATGGTGTATCATATGATTAAAAAAATATATTTATTTATTTTTGGCTGTGTCGGGTCTTAGTTGTGGCATGCGGGCTCTTTGTCGCATTGTGCGGGCTTCTCTCTAGTTGTGGCTCATGGACTCCAGAGCGCGTGGGCTCTGTAGTTGTGGTGTGCAGGCTCAGTAGGTGCAGCACGCAGGCTCATTTGCCCTGTGGCATGTGGGATCTTAGTTCCCCAATGAGAGATTGAACCCATGTCCCCCGTATTGGAAGGCGGATTCTTAACCACCGGACCACCAGGGAAGTCCCTATCATAGGATATTGAACATACTTCCCTGTGCTATACAGTAGGACCTTGTGTGTATCCATCCTGTATATAAAAGCTTACATCTGCTAACCCCAGCCTCCCACTCCATTCCTCCCCCAACCCCCTCCCCCTTGGCAACCACCAGTCTGTTCTCTATGTTGGTGATTCTGTTTCTGTTTCATAGGCAGGTTCATTTGTGTCATATTTTAGATTTCACATATAAGTGGTATCGTATGATATTTGTCTTTCTCTTTCTGACTTACTTCGCTTAGTATGACACTCTCTAGTTGCATGTGGATATGTTTTTATAATTATGATGATTGAGAAATGAGTGCCCTGGTCCTGCCCCCTGCCGTCGTCTCCTCTCCCTGAAGTGAGTGAGCAGGAGGGAGGTAGAGGTGGGGAAGAGCTGGAACTTGAGCGAGCCCCGCACAGGAGGAAAGGCATGGCCTGAATCTGGAATGTCACAGGATTCTCTGCAGGGCACAGGACTCAGGGCTTGGGGACACTGGGGCACAGTCCACGCCGTGGACCATGTGAACGACATCTGAGGAGGTTGCTGCTCTAAGCCTGGAGCCATGATCTTCCCCCAGAGCCCCTGGGAGGTTGGGCATTCATTGTACACCTGAAACCAGTACAAACTTCTATGTCAATTATATGTCAATAAAACTTGGGAAAAAATGAGTAAAAGAGTGGAGTGGCTGAGAGGAGGGATTGTTTCTTACCTCAGCATCACCCGGCGCATCCTGACTGGCGCCCCCATAACCATGGCTGCTCTTTCCCAGGTCCCTCTTCTTGTGGCGTCTGCCTCGTCTCTCCTTCCTCTGTCCTCGTCAGCCCACTTCCTTCCCACGCTCCTACCCAAGTGCCTTTCAACTTGCACACCTGCTGTTTCCTACACACGCGGGGGAGGGGACCTCAATTCTGCCTGCCGCGATGAGGACCCCCACTTTACAGATGAAGAACCAGGGCTCCCAGAGCTGGAGAGGCGACAGGGAGTCAAGGTTAGACCAGGGGACACAGGAATTGTGGCGAGGGGTGAGGACCGCGCCTCGTTCGTCTGTGTCCCCTTGGAGTGGGGCACGTCTGCAGCTGGACGGGGTGCCTGACTAGCCGTCTTCTCAGGTTTCCCAATGAGCCACCTGCTCGCCTCACCACACAGGCAAGCCCACTTTGCTGACCATCAGCAGAGCCACTCCGGAGGCTCTTTGGAGGGTTGCGGTGGACGCTGGGTGGGCCCCCTGAGATTCTAGATCTTTCTGGTCCCAGATGAGTTACTTACTGGGAAAGTCACTCCCCCTCTGGGCTTCATCAGACTCCTCTGTGTCATAGAGATGTTGGATTAGATCAGAAATCCTGACCTCAGAGGCCTCCAGGGGCCCCGGCAGGCAATGTGAGTAAAGGGAAGTTAAGGGGTAGGGACTGTGGGGGCCCATGGGTGCCGTCCAAAGGGAGCAGTTGGAACTCAGCTCCAGCCAGCTCTTGCCATGAAAGACACCCTCTTTTATTTATTTATTGTAAAAAGAGAAATGAGAAATTTCACAGGTTTTTTTTTTTGGACATTGACAATAAACTCAATCGAAAAAAAAAAATCCCCTTACAAGACTTGACATGGCCCGCGAGCTGCCAGTGTGAGCCCTCTGGGTTATCTGGGTCTTCCACTCCTTCCTGTTCTCCATCCGGTTCTCTGATTGTTTGGTGGGTCTGTGATTCCTGGGGGGGTCAGGTGGGGTTGATCTGGGGTGAGATTTCAGAGATGGCAATTCCTGCCTCCTGTCCTTCCACACATCCCCACGCTGTCATGTGTCACCCGACATTCCCAGGAGGCCACACATTGCACCAAACAAACATTCCGTGTGCTGAGTGCTCAGGGACCAGTGTCATCCTGTGCCACTGTCATCATTCTACCCAGGTGAGGTCTTCAAGGATGAATCATTGTGGGCCAGCCCTGCAGGTTTCACAGAGCCTGGAGCCCTTGTAGGTTTTTACTGACAAAAAGAAAAGAAAAATTCTGATTGTTCCCTGTGTGTCTGGGAGGAATAGGGCTCTGACTTATTCCTTGACGCATCCTCAGAGCCTCAGAGCCTAGTACATAGCAGGCTCATAGCAGGGGAGGGTCACGGTGACTATAATCCCTGCAGGGGCAGAGGCAGGACTTGAAGGTGGAAATACTAAGCCCAGATTTCTGAGGCCTGAATGAAAGCAAATCAGGATCAAACAGCATGGGGCGCACTAAGAGTTTGCCTTAACTATTTTTTTGTTTGTTTTTAAAAATTTTATTTATTTATTTATTTGGCTGCATTGGGTCTTAGTCACGGCACGTGGGATCTTCGTCTCGGCTCATGGGCTTCCCTCTCGTTGTGGCACGTGGGCTTAGCTGCCCCACGGCATGTGGGATCTTAGTTCCCTGACCAGGGATCGAACCTGAGTCTCCTGCGCTGGAAGGTGGATTCTTAACCACTGGACCACCAGGGAAGTCCCTTAACTCTTAATTAGATTTTTTTTAAGAGTAACCTTTAAATGGTTACTTTTAAAGTACTCAAAAAATGGTATAGATGATCTTATTTGCAAAGCAGAAATAGAGACACAGATGTAGAGAACAAACGTATGGATACCAAGGGGGAAGGGGTGGGTGGGTGGCATGAATTGGGAGATTGGGATTGACATCTATACACTATCGATACTAAGTATAAAACAGATAACTAATGAGAAACTACTGTTTAGCACAGGGAACTTTACTCAGTGCTCTGTGGTGACCTAAATGGGAAAGAAATCCAGAAAAGAGGGGATATATGTATATGTATAGCTGATTTGCCTTGCTATACAGTAGAAACTAACACAACATTGTAAAGCACTTATACTCCAATAAAATTAATTTAAAAAATAAAATATAAATAAAAGTACTCAAAGCCACACAAGCTTGTAAATTTTGAAGCCCAGAGCACTTTGTTTTTTAAAATTATGGTAAAAAATACATAACATAAAATTTACCCTTTTAACCTTTTTTTTTTTAAAGGGTATTAAACTGTTTATTTATTACACATGATAATGGATGATACACAAGCTTCATTCCCATCTATATCTGGTACCATAATCCAATTTAGATATATTGCATAGGATGTGCCAACAATCATATTAATAATCAGAAAACTCCATGACTTTGCTTGGGTGACCCTTTGCACAGTGAACTCCAGGTCACCATACAGTAACTGTCAGTTCAACTACACCAAGGTTTCGGAGGACAATAGCTTCTCCACCAAAGCAGGTTGTAAATAAATTTTGAATGGAACCTGGCATCACCCTGAAGGAGCTCTAACTTCACACTGTTGGGGTAGTTTTACCAAAATGGCTTCAGAGTAGACTAACTTTACACAGCACATTTCAAAAAAAGACACATTTATTCAGTGTCATGATCAGACTATCACATTTAGCAATCAACAGCAGGGGTGCCAAAAAAAAAAAAATCTACATTAAAACCCTTTGTTGGAATGCTTTACACTTTCCACAGAACAGAAACTAAAATAAACTGTTATACAATTAGTCACAAATACAGTCCTCGAGTTTTTTTTGCCCATACACATGAGTATTGTCTAAAACATGTCTTCTTTGTAGCAGCTAGGCCCTGCCACCACTGTGCTTGTCTGACTTCACAAATCTGTTGTAAACTGCAGCTTCCCTGTCACTTCTCTGGCTCGCCTCTCCTGCTAAGCTTTGTTTCCTGGCAGTAATCAAAACCTTCTGCCACTGCCATAGCTACTGCTGCTGGTAGAACCGCCATAGCCACCTTGGTTTCGGGGTTTGGCCACCATAGGGGCCAGAACTTCTGCCTCCAAAGTTTCCTCCTTTCATGGGTCCAAAATTTGAAGATTGATTGTTGTAACTGCCAAAATCATTGTAGCTTCCACCACCTCCAAAATGGCTTCCATTGTTACCAAATCCATTATAGCCATTTCCACTGCCACCATATCACCTGCCACCACGGCTGCCACCAAAGGCACCTCGACCACTGCAGTTTCTTCCACGACCACCACCAAAGTTTCCAGAACCACTTTGACCTCTTTGGCTGGATGAGGCACCAGCCATCTCTTGCTTAGATAGGGCTTTCCTTACTTCACAGTTGTGGCCCATACACAGTGTGGTATTTCTGAATGACAATCTTGTCTACAGTCATGGTCACCAAAGGTTACGAAGGCAAAGCCTCTCTTTTTGCCACTGCCTCGATCAGTCATGATTTCAATCACTTCAATTTTCCCACACTGTTCAAGATAATCTCTTAGGTGATATTCTTCAGTGTCTTCTTTAATGCCACCAACAAAAATCTTTTTCACAGTTGAGTGGGCACCAGGTCTTTGAGAATCTTCTCTTGAGACGGCCCTCTTTGGTTCCACAACTCTTCCATCCACCTCGTGTGGCCTTGCATTCATGGCCGCATCCACAGTGGCATATGTGGCATATGTGACATATGCCACAGTGGCATATGTACAACCCCGAAGCCTCTGGAGCGCCTGGTGTTTGGATCCCTCATCACCACGTAGTCTGTGAGCGTTCGCCACTGCTCACAATGGCTCCTCAGACTGTCATCGGTTGTTTCAAAGCTCAAACCTCCGATGAAGAGACTCCTCAGCTGTTTGGGCTCTTTGGGTGACTCTGACCTAGACACGACGGTAGTGGAGGTGGGGGGAGACGTCAATGATGCTTACTCGGCGGCGTCCATGGGCAGAAAGGCCATTTTAACCATTTTTAAGTGTACCTTTCAGTGGCACTAAGTACATTCACATTCTTGGGCAACCGTCACCACCACCCATCTCCAGAACTTTTTCATCATCCCAAACTGAAACTCTGTTCCCATTAAACAATATGCCAATTAGATTTCATGACTTAATGATGGGTCGGTGCTGGGGGTCTGGTCAGGTGAAATGGGCTTCTATGGGAGCTGGTGGGTTTCCCATCGCTGGAGGTGAACAAGCAGACTGGTGTCAGATACAGGGATTAGCTGAATGGCACTAGTCTATGACTCTGTACTGGTCTTTATCAGGATTCTGTCGGAGGATGAGACAAAAAGCCTCACTTGTTGCTGAGGTGGGAGGTTTTGCTGTGTGGGTTTTTTGTGTGTCCCAGGGGACATGATTTGACCTGCAGTTTACCTGTATTAAAAAAAAGCTGTCCAATAATGACATCATCATACCTCACACAGCCCACAATCTCATCAGGCCAGTCTGAGTCCAGACCTGAGACATGCGAGTTCATTCATGCTTCTGCCCATTCCATCACCTTCCAGAATACATGATAGCCCCCCTCCACCCCTGCAAGAGGGTGCAGACACTGTTGGTTGTCTACTTAACAGCCATCCCCCTGCCCCATCGATGACAGACCTTCACTTTGTTCGGGATTCAGACATACTCAGGGAACGTGTGCCCAGTACCAGGGCATGACTCATGATTGTTCTAAGGTGTGGACTCTGAGCCATGTTGTGGTTATTCCATTCCTTTTTGCCACTGTAATCGTGGCGGTAAATTCCAGGTTGGATTGATGACTTGGTCAGGAGCTCAGGAGTGGCTTGTCTGAGCTGAGCCCTGAAGGGTGAGTGAGTTAACTGGGGGTTGGGGTTGGGGTGGGGCAGTTCTAGAGAGAACAGCATGTACAAAGGCCCTGTGGTCAGTAGGGTATGAAACTTCTGAGGTGAGAAAGCCAGCCTGTATGTCTAGAGTGCAGAGAATCTGGAGAGTGTGGCAGGGCCCAGACTCCAGAGGCCTTGTGGGCCGGGCCAGGAAGTGGGCCTTTAACTCAAGAACAAGTGAAGGGTTTTAGGTGTGTGTGTTGGGGCTTGGGGGTGCAGGTGTTATAAAACATGGTCAGATTCGCCTTTTGAAATTTATTCTGGTTGTGTGTGAGGAAATCACTGGGGGGAAGGCAGAGTTGATGCTTTAATCTTCTAACTTTATGTCCAGTGAAAGTCCAAAATCCTCCAGTTTCAGAGATCCCTGGACACTTATGTTTTCACCACTTCCCCTGCCATTCTTGCTTCTTCCTGAACAATTTCTGCTTGGTACTGTGCTGACTCAGATGTGAAACTTCACCCCTTCTCCATTTCCATAAAACCCTCCTCTTGACAAAGACTGGTGAGTGGAACATAGATCTTGGGGTCATAGAGAGGGGAGATATCAGGTCCCACACAGAGGACACTTTACAGGGCATCTTAGATAAGTCTATTCTTCCAGACCTTTTGGGGATACTCTGTTCCCTCCCCTCCCCCAGTCCAGTAGTTCATCTCCAGATCTTCCCCCAACCCTTTGCCTGGTCACCCCGGCTCCTCTCTCCTCCTCCCCTTTGCTTGTCTCTCAGCTCCCCTCCCCTCTCCCAGGGGGCATTGGAACTGTAGGATTCATCTCCCGCTGACACACAGAGCAATTCCGCTCTCCCCAGCTCCCTCTCCAAGCTTGCAGATCCCAAGTCACAGTTCACAAACCTGACCATGACTTCTGTTCGTTTTCTCCTACGCCTGCCTTTGATGGGGCCCAGCCTCCCATTTGCAGCCTTTTTGCAGCCTTTTTGACACCTCTGGCAGTTTTGTTAACTTTCTTGTTACTTTCAAGCATGAAAAAGTCCAAAGTTAAATCTCATATCTGATTGAACACCCACCTCCTCAGTTCCCAGGGCCTTACTGGAGGGACTTGGAGGGGGTGGGGTGGCCTGCTCCTTTACCCCCCTTCCCCCTGTCCTTTGGGTCCCTTTCTTCTCTGGTGGGCTATGGTGGGGACAAGAAACACAGAAAGGGCCTCATCTCTTATCAGGTGGTGCTGCCGTGGTCCTTTCTGTGTGATGTCCCTGCTTCTGTGGCCCTCATTGGTGGCTCTTGATGTCCCCTGTGTGGCAGGTGTCTATGCAGTCTGGATAGACAGGCGATGGAAGGAAGGAGGCTGTACTGGCATTTGTGTTGGATGAATGAGTGGCGGGATGGTGGATGGATCAGTGGTGCACAGGTGGGGGGAAAGGGACACCGAGAGATGGAGGAGGGAATGGAAGGCATTGGGCGTTCGCACCTGGAGGTCTCTGACTGCCCCTGTCTGGCCCTCAAGCTCCATGGCAACATCTGAGAAAGCTCAGCAGTATCCGTTCTTGATCCTCAGTGGGTGGGCAATGGGTAGAGAACGTGGTGGGAGAGTAACTGGGGAGGGGTGAGGGAGAGAGGGGATGGGTCTTCTCACTGCAACTTGGGGTCTAAAAGCTAAGATTCCAAGTGCCAGGGAGGGTGGGGCAAATGGGACTCAAACAATTTGAGAGTCTGGGTTTGCAGCTGTCAGAGGGAAGAACAAATCTGACTCCATATTGGATCTGTTTCCTTTAACCTGTGTATTCTATTGCTTTTGCTACAAGTTAATCACTCAAAGAATGCTGTCTATAACCTGAAATATACGAGATAACCTATTCTCAAGGCTCTGACCTTTACAGGTATAACACTTTTCCATTCATATAGAGCTAAAAAGTTGCAGAACGGAGAATAACATTTGGCTTGTTGGAGGTTTATAGGAACATCGACCAGATCTATAAGCTGCAAGAATAAAGGTTTCCGGCACCAAGAAGTTTACAACAACCAGCCGCGCCCCCTCCCCTTTTAGTATAAAAGAAGCCTGAATTCGAATCCCGGTAAGATGGTTCTTTGGGACACTAGTCAGCAGCTTCTCGTTCTGCTGGCTTTCAGAATAAAGTCACTATTCTTTGCCCCAACAACTCATCTCTCGAGTTACTGGCCTGTTGTGTGGTGAGCAGTATGAGCTTGGACTCAGTAACAGAGTTGAGGTGGGAAGTGGGAGCAGACTGTGTCCACAAGGGAGAGACCAGTGCAGAAGCCAGGGGTCAAGAATGGCCACGTGCGCAGTGGTTGAGAATCCGCCTGCCAATGCAGCGGACACGGGTTCGAGCCCTGGTCCGGGAAGATCCCACATGCCACAGAGCAACTAAGCCCGTGGGCCACAAATACTGAGCCCACATGCCACAACTACTGAAGCCCGCGCACCTAGAGCCCATGTTCCACAGCAAGAGAAGTCATTGCAAGGAGAAGCCCGCACACTGCAACGAAGAGTAGCCCCCGCTCGTCACAACTAGAGAAAGCCCACACGCAGCAACAAAGACCCAACACAGGCAAAAAAAAAAAAAAATGGCCACGTGTGGTGAAGGTGAAGGCCGAGGCCTGGCGGGTGCCCTGGCTGATGGTGAGCTCAGCTGTCCTCATCCCCTGCCCCTTTAGGTGGTGGGACTGCCCCAAACAGTGGGCAGGCCCAGTGGGGCTGGACAAAAAGGCTGTACAGTTAGTTCCCAAGAACGAGCTGCTGGGGTACGTCTGGCTGGAATGAGAAACTGCCTTGGTAGGCGATGCAGTCTGATTATGATGCACAAAAGGTAAAATATACTAACTCCCCGTTGCATTGCAAAGTGTTCTGTAGGCAAAAAACCAAGACCAACAAAAAACATGCAAATTCAGGTCCTGGGGAAACCGTGATAAAGGAGGTCCTTGGTGAGAGAAGGTTTATAACCTGCAGACCAGTTGGGGAGCATTAACATTCTGGGGGAGCCAGGGGTGCGTACAGGGGGCCAGGAGGTGTTTTCACAGAGGGACTCCCAGCTACCATCCTTTCCCCGCTCTCTGCTGGGCAGGTTCCGTGGGGGACCTGGATTCTAGTCCTGATTCTGCCACAGATTTGCTGTGTGGCTTTGACCAAGTCTCTGCATCACTCTAGGCCTGAGAAGGGACCCTGCCCTGCTTCACCCTGGCAGCCCCCTTCCTGCAGGTGACCGGAAGCTCCTGCAGACTAAAGGGCACGTCCAGCCCGAGCTCCCCAGGGGGCAACCAGTGTGCTAGCAAGGAGGTGGCCCAGGGCCTTCCATGTCTGCTGACCTGGCCAGCAGGCATTTTCCCACTCCTGTGGCTCCTGCGAGCGGCAGAAGAACCCTGGGACCCCATGTTGCCACTTCCATTACGAGGATTTGTAGCCTCACGTTTTTTTCCCAGAGGGAGGATTGTAGAATTTGGGGGTTGAGGGAGCAGAAGAGCAGAGTGGGAGGAAGCCTCAGGGTCACTTAATCAATCTCCTTGGTTCATAGTTGGGGGAAATGAGGCCCAGGCAGGAAAGGGCTTGTCTCAAGTCAAACTGTAAATCAGTGGTGGTGTGGGCCAGAAGCTGTGTCTGCTGATCCCCCGCCAGGGCTTGGGGCCACACAGCCTCTGCCGGACAAATAAGGCCTCCGCCCTGGCCTCGCTGAGCTCTCAGGGTGGGCTGAGGGCTGCCTCTTCCTGGGCAGGGAGGCCCCTCCCCTCCCTGGGCCACTGTTTCCCTGTCTGTGATACCACAGGGGCCCAACCTGGACTGTGGGGGAAGAGGGGTGCAGGCTGCCCTAGGGCAGGGGCAGGGAGAGGCCACAAGAGTCCTGAGCCAGAGGCAAAGGGAGAAGATGGGGCCATGCGAGGCTGCTTCCCTAGCCTGGCCCTGCTGCCCAGGGCGGGCAGAAGAGAGCCCTGCCAGCTCGCTGCCTTGGATCTGCTCTAAAACATAGTAGGTGGCAGTGGGGACCAGGACAGCCCCTAGCCCAGGCTCTGGGTGCCTGTGGCCTCCTCGCCTCCACCTCCTTCCTGTTCTGCTCTGCTCCTGGCCCCAGTGGCTGGCCCTTCCTGGGCTCCCAAGGCCAGGTTAGCCCAAGGATGGATCAAACCACCCTCAAATCCCTAACAGGGGTGTGGAGGTGGGTGTTACACGTGGTCACTCCTCTGCAGAGCCAGTGTAGGTCAGAGGTGATGCTGTTCTATGATGGGGTCCAGAGGAGACCTGGGAGGATGGCCAGAGGGGCCAGGACTTTGTCTATCTGACCAACTGTGGACTGAACTGTGTCTCCCTCAACTTGAGCTGTTGAAGTCCTAACCCCTAAGACCTCAGCATGTCACTGTATTTGGAGATAGGGTCTTTAAAGAGGTAATTAAGGTAAAGTGAGGTCACTAGGATGGGCCCTAATCCAGTATGACTGTGTAAGGAGAGGAGATGAGGACACAGATACACACAGAGGGAAGACCATGTGAAGACACAGGGAGAAAACGGCCAACTGCAAACCAAGGAGAGAGGCCTCAGGACAAACAGCCTGCTGGCACCGTAACCTCCATGCCCCAGAATTACGAGATAATACACTGCTGTTGTTTAAGCCCTCAGTCTGTGGAACTCTGCTATGGCAGCCCTAGCACACTAATACACTGGCCAAGGACTTTTGTGGTGTTTTCTGATGCAAGAGGTAGGCAGGGGTAGTTTGGAGGTGTCAATACGCGGTTTGCACAAACATTTGGTTTGAGGAAACATTGGGACTCAGACATCACTTTGGAGTCTGATCATTCTTCTTAATGTGAAATCTCCTCTTCCTCTTCCACTCCTGTCCTGAATAATTGGTTTAAAGCCATTAGATGGGACCAGGCAAGGCAGGCAGATGCCTTGAGGCGGGGCTGGGCTGCAGTAGCCCCGAGTGGGGTGTTGGAGCCTGCACTGGGTGAGGAAAAGTCTGAGCAGGGGCTCTGGTGGTCCATCCAGGGATGTCGCAACCCAAACAAGGTGAGGACGCCTACGGGGCCGGGGCAGCGGGGGCAGTGGGAGACTGGCTACTGATGGGACTGAGCAAGTAAGTCTGTACACAAAAGGGCAGCAGGAACCAGGCTTCTCACTGTTATCGAAGCGGGTCATAGGGAACGGGGAAAACTAGGAGTCTCTGATTTTGGGTTGTGATTGGAGCTGTTGGTGTAAACTTGTGCTTTTCTGCCTATACAGGTAGAAATAGACATACACAGGGGTCTGAACTCGGCGTCCGCTGAGCAGGCCCACAGGAACGAGTGCACCCCGGGCTTCGCAGGAGGCACTCAGAGCTCCCTTTTGCCGGCCCTCCCGGCTTGTCAACTTGGTGGTGCTGGCCCCACTGGCCCTGCTACATGCAGCGCTGCTGCCATCTCGTGGTCGCTGTGGGACACTGTCCTGAGCCAGGGTCAGCCTTGGAGAAGGGGTTGGGGGGCTTTCCCAAAGCTCCCCACTGTGCGTCAGCAGAGCCCGATCCAGGAGCAGTGGGCAGATCCTGCCTCTCTCTCATTGCCGGGATCAAGACACTCTGGCCCCACTCAGGGGTAGCAGCTCAGAGGGGCACAAGGGCCCTGTTGCTGGAACTGCTGTCTGGGAGGCAGCGAGCACCCTTGAGAGCTGGAAGAGCAATACCGGAGGCTGAGCTGGGGTCTCCGAAATTACTCAGGAGTTGGCGGGGCAGTGCCCCTGGCTGGGTGTCAGATGCAGAGGCCGTTCTGGATGGAGGGGGTACCATCTATGACAACATGTTTGGAACATTTCCTTGACAGATGTTGTGCTACTGGTCCTCTCAGTTAACCCTCATAACAACCCTATGAAGCAGCAACTGCTATTAGCTGTTGAGGCACAGAGAGGTTAAGTAATTTGCCTAAGGTCACACAGCTCAGAAGGGTAGCATCATGATTTGCTGTTGTATGACAACTGGAGAGGCTGGATGTTGACACTGGGATTGTGGGGTGGGGTCAGCACCCAGGCCCAGGGTTGGGTCTTGGTGGGGGGTCAGGGAAGCCGGGAGGGTGCAAAGCAGGTGGAGGCCCTGCTAAGGGGCTTCTAGGCAGCTCTGGTCAGACCTTCCTCCAGGCTCCAGGGACTGCTTCCCAGGCGGCCCCTCCCTACCCACCTGCCTGCCTCCACTCAACCTCCCTACACCCCTGGCCAGGTGCCATTTCTGAGGCAGAGGGCCCTGCAGGAGCCACAGGCGCCTGGTTAATCCTGACATGGGGGCCGCAGCCCAAGGCTCCCGCCTGCAGCTGGTCCTCTTTTACGTGGGGCCGCATGACTTCCCATTGCTGTGATTGGCCCAGGACCTGTGGCCTCAGACACTGCCTGGTGCCAGGAAACCCAGCCTGGCCAGCACCGGTGGCTCCTGCCGGGGCTCCCTCGCCCAGCCCAGCCCAGCCCAGCCCCAGATGCCTTCTCTCTGGAGGGGTCCTCAAGGTGGGACCGTCCAGAGCTGCGCCCTCCGGGGAAGCCTGGACACCTTCACGGCAAGGTTCTTTGGGCAGGCCTCACCTCACTAGCCTTGGGTCCTGGTCAGAGGCCCTCCCCGGCCTCCTAGCCCGTCACTTGGCATTAGTCTCTCTTTCCTTCATTTCAGAGCAGGTGGCACATTTGCAACTTACACCTGTCTATATTGCCCCCTTCCCTCCACATGACCCATTCACCTCTGTATTCTCAGCACCTAGAACCATGCCTGGTGTGCAGCCGGCGCTCCTACCCACACGCAGCAAAGAACAGGTCACTTGGCAACTTTAGCCATTCACAGGCCACGAGCCCCTGAAGCCACCCACTGAGGGTTCCCTGGCTCACCGTCTCTCACCTGGAGGAGGGGCAAGCAGAGGGGAGAGGCAACGGTGCCGAGAGGAACAGGTCCCCCTCTTCCCTTCCTGGCGTCCCCCGGCCTCAGTTTCCCACTTGTAAGCAGTGGTCAAAACCATCAACCCCGCAGGACCATTGTGAGGCATGGAAAGGCCCAGGCCAGGTAGGGCCCACAGCAGCCATGTGGTGGGGATGGAGGGGAGGACCTGGGAGAGCTGGGGGGCTGCAGGGAAAGGGGAGAGGCCCCCAGTCTCCCAGGGGTTCAGGTCAGGTCCCAGGGCAGATGGCTGGAATGGCCGTGTGAGCAGGCGGGACACCTGTCTGAGCTCAGCGGCACAGCGTGCACCACCGCGCGTGTGTGAGCACGAGTGGCAGCCGTCCAGCCTAGCCAGCGGTGGGGGTGGGCAACCCACCGAGTATCCCCCATAGTCCTCTTGTCTGACCGCCAGGTGCTGCCAGCCTCATGATACAGGTGCACATTGTGAAAAAGCTGGTCACCAAACCCAGGTGCTTTAAGGACCCTCACAGGCTATGTAGTCAAGCACAGACTTCGGCTCCCAGCTCCAGACGCTGGTGGTCTGGTGTGTGGTGGCTGGCCATCGGCCAGAAGCGGCCAGAAGCAGAGGGGGAAGGGGCCTCTGGAAGCGACCTGCTGTCATGAGTGCTGACGGGAGGAGGCGGCCGGGCCAGCAAGATAAAGCAGTCTGGGGAGTCGGGCTGCGGTCCCCAGCACCCAGCTGCCTCTGCGTGACCTAAAGCAGAAGATGGTGGGGGTGCTGGTGGCCGTGTGACAGCACGGTGGTACACCAAGTTGGGCTTCTTCCCAATTTTGAGTCCCAGCAGCCTGGGTAGGGCTGGCAAGGCTCCACCACCTCGGCACAGGCGTCACTGCTGAGTAACTAGGCAAAGGTGGACCATGTCCAGAAGATGCTTAATACCTCGTTAAAACCACAGCCTTCCCCTTACCTGGGCGAACACAGCTAATTTACGCAGGATGTAGACGGTAACCTTGAGTTTGGACCAGCTGAGCTTGTTATGACTGACGGGTGAGGGCCCAGGGCGCCTCCATCTCCTGAAAAGCTGTCCGACCAGGCCGATGGCTGGCTACCCAGGGGACAGTGATATGGCTGCTCCCCTTGGGCAGGGATGGCGGGGAGAGGAAAAAAAGGTGGTTTAGGTTGGGGAAATGGGTCAGATGTCACGTTCAGCCGCCTTTCCTCCAGGCTGGCTCCTCTGCAAAGCTCTGAATCTCGGCCTAGACGATAAGGCCCCTCCTCCCTGCTTAGGGGATGGACAAGCCTCCCATCCCCGTCCCGTTGTACCCGCCTCCCAGCTGCTTCCCTTGCCCCAGCTCCACCTGGAGGGCTGGCTGAGCCTGGTCTCCTGTGTGCACGGCTCTAGGCCACGCCTCAGAACGCACGTACAGCCCGCCCGCTGCTGATGGGAGCTGGGGGCTGCTCAGAGACCCAGGTGAGCCCCACTCCAGCTGCCCAGGTCCCCTGGACCCAGGCATTCAGACTTCTGCTGTCCTTCATGGGCTGACCTTTCAGGCAGATCAACTGTTCCAGCCCCCTTCCTTCCCACCACCGAGTGCTGGGCCAGGGGGCACCAATGTGCCTCAAGCAGTGACTCCCGGGGAGCCTGGTGTGAAGATCCCAGACCAAAAAAGGTGGTACCCCGAGACCTGGGGTGGCTGAACTGCCACGGAGATAAGAACTGACACCCGCGCCTGACCTGTGTGCCCAGGCATCCACACTGAGCCTCAGTGTTGTCATCTGAAAAATGGGGACGACGCACTGATGCATGAGGAAGTGCCCAGCACCTGATAAACAGCTGCACCTGGGGCGGCTCACGTGACCCACTGAGTCACAGACTCAGTAAAACAAGATGCAACTCTGCTCCGCCCAGGGTTGTCGAGACGATTCCACGAGCCCACGTATAGCCTGGTACAGCGCCTGGCACCTAGGCCTCAGATGGGATGGCCGTATCCTCCCTGCAGGCTCACTGCCCCACCATCCCCACACCTGCTCCGTCTCTGTGATCACAGTGCTACTGCTGCTGGGCAGGAGCTGGCCTGAGTGCTGACGGCAGTGTGAGGTGCTGAGGATGCAGATGCGTCACTCGTGGAGAGCAATGGGGCCACTTGGCAGGCAACGCGTGGTTGGAGCCTGTGCTGGTGTGAGCTGCGGCTGGGTGCCCAGGCCTGCTGCTGCACCTGCCTCGCCTGCAGATGCCCATCTCATGGGCGGCCCCCAGCCCAGCCCAGCCCAAAGGAGTCCCTGCCTCTGGTGAGGCCAAGAAGTCACCTCCTCCTGGAGACTGAACACTGCTAGCAGGATGCTTTTCTACCTTTAATTGGGGATACAAAAGGCACCTCTCCCAGGACAAGAGGATCAACCAACAGGTGCGGAGGCCCAGTGCCTGGTGGAGCCCTGCGTGGGAGGAACAGAGGAAGGACGGAGGGCAAGGAAGTGGAGGTCCTGGGGGCCACAGGTGCCCCAGGCATCCCTGGAAGCCTCCCCTGGCGGCCTGGGCCTGGTGAGGTCTCCCCCAACCACGTGCAGCTTCACATCTGGACAGTGTGCGCTCAGCAGAGGGCCACACGCCCTGCCCTCAACAGCTGGCCAAAGCCTTCGGGCTCCAAGGCAGGGCCTGGGGAATGGACCTGAGGCTGCGACAGAAACTTCTGCTGTCTCCAGCCCATGGCCAGGCCTCGACTGTCAGTGTGGGCTCGGAAGAGGGCTCCTCTGGGCATGGGTCCAGGGAGGGGCAAGGGGGACTCACGCTGGGGCAACCAAGCAGCCGGCCTTGTCTGTTCCGGGGCCTCCGGGTTCTCAGCAAAGTCGCAGTGGTCAGTTGGGGTGGGAGGGGAGGCAGGGGTGTCCAGGGTTCCGAAGTGCAATTGACCTGTTCCCCCAATTCATCCGGCTGCCCCCCACACCCCCAGGCAGCACGGCCCCAACCTCAAGGGGGAGAGAAGGGCATACCTAACAAGCCACCCCCAAAGCAGCCGTAACACTGAAGGAGAGACAGGTCCCTGCCGCGGGATGTGGGAGCAGCGGGGGCTCGGGCTGCAGGGTGCCAGACCCCACACTCATAAGGCAAACAGCATGTCGTCATCTTTCTCCTGGGTCTTCTTTCGAGGGGCACTGCCAGGCGGGGGACCCGGCGGCCCCTCGGCTGAGGGGCTGGAGACGTTGGGCAAACGGTCGGCCACTTTGGCTCGTTCTTCCAGGAACTTGTCAAATTCTGGAGGAATGAGAGGGAGGCTGCAGGTGGGCTCGGAGGCTGGAGCGGGGCAGGGGTGGGCAGGGCCAAGGTCTACTACCTTCACTGGTGACGCCCTTGGGCTCCTCCGCATGGTTCCCCTGATAAAGCAGAAGGTGAGGTTAGCTGCAGGCACTGCGAAGCGGGCTGGGGCGCAGGCTGCTGACCCCGAGGGGTCCAGACGTCGGCCCCACCCCTTCCTGAGCCCCAGGCCTTGGCCTGAGCCACTGGACTTCTCTGAGCCTCGCTTTTCTGCTTGGTGGCACTCACAGGGTTGTCGGGAAGCTTTAACAGAGCAGTACTTGCAGAGGGCCAGGCACAGGGTAGGGTGCCTGGTGGGCCCCTGACAATCGCTAGTCCCTTCCTTCCAGTGTCTAGAGGGGTGGGCAGACTCGCCTCATGGTGGAAAGGCTGACACCCAAGCTTGAGGCCACGCACGCTCACCCTGGGGGCTGGGGAGTGGATAAGCCTTCACCCACCAGATGAAACGGATGGACCTTCTCCTGACCTTGGGCAGAAACATGGTCTTGGCCACTTGCAGAAGGAGGCCCCTAGGCCTGGAGGTGCCCAGGCACTTGATCCTTGGTGCCAAGAATGGGGGTGGGGCTCTGGAGACTGCCGCCCCCCACCGCAGGCGTGGCACCACTCACAGCTGTCTATCAGCCTCCTGACCTGCACGAGGGGGCTGCCGAGCTTAGTGCTCCCATGGTCCCGGCTGCCCTCGGCCCACCTGTCCTGCCCACAGTGGGACCTCGATCGGCAGCAGGCTCGGGGGAGGGAAGGCTCCAGAGGCTGCGAGGGGTACGGGGCCGGGCCCTCCTCTAAAGGGAAGAGCTGGGGGAGCGGCAGGGGAGGGGACACCAGCCCCCCTAACGCCCTCTCCTCACCAGTCGCTCATCCTGACCCCGCCCCCCATCACCTCCTCATGAGACAACGGGAGCCCCGGGTCAGGTGGGCGAGGAGGGGGCCGGACTTACCACGTCCGTGGACAGCCACTGCTCGATGTCTTCCATGAGGCAGGCCTGGGTGACGGGGATCTGGAGGGAAGGGCAGCGGGTGAGGGCAGTGCGCCTCGCCGGTCTGGGGCCCACTGGCCGCGGCCTGGGGCAGTTGCCCACCCCTGGGACTCCTCCCTCATGCGATGGGGCCAGTCGGACCTGCCCTGCGCCCCCGTCCCCGGCAGTCCCTCCAGGATGGCTCCTGCCCAGCTGCCTGGGACCCCAAGTTCTGCCCGCTGTGCCAGGCTGTGGGCAAGGGGGAGGTGGGGCCAGCAGGCTGAGCAGGGGATGGGGAAGGGCTCCTGACAGCTGGAGCAGGGCCACAAGGAGAGAACGGACCCCGGCTCCTACAGGCCAAGGGTGCGGGCTTGTTGCGCAGGCCCAGGGCCGGGACCAAGCACAGGTGCTCAGGGGCATCTGACACAAGAATATTCACAGTCCAGGGAGCGGCCAGAGAGCAAGGCTGAGGCAGGGGGCACGACTGCATGCTGTCCCCCTACACCTCCGCAGACTCAGCGTTCGTGGTGGAAGGGGGCAGAGGTGGGCCGGGACAGAGGGAGGGGCCGAGACCACCAGACGAGGCCAGGCCGGTGCATCCCGAGGGGCTGCGGCTATGCACGGGGACGCGGCACTGTGGCTCCACCACACAGGCTCCTGCACAGAGGCGGGGGGCTGAGGGCTGGACTGGGGCAGGGCTGGGGCCTGGGGGCTTCCCATGCGAAATGCGTCTACAGCGGGAGAATCCAGCTGGAGGTTAGGGGCACAGACTCTGGGATCAGAGAGACCAGAGGCTGGCCGGACCCCTGCGACTCGGCGCATGTTACTCAGCTTCTCTGACCCTTACTTCGCTCATTGTTAGAGAGGATGACAGTACCTACCGTCCAGGTCCAGATCGCTGTGAGGATTAAACGAGACGAGGGAGCTAAAGAGCTCAGCACAGCGCCCGGCACAGCGTAGGTGCTCAGGGAAATGCGCTTACCACTTAGCTACTTTGGGAAACAGAGGGAGAGCGAGTCTTTCTCCAACCAAAGCCAGGTCAGTCCCCAGGCCCCGTCCTCAGCACCGAGGGCCCCAGGGGGCAGCAGCAGCACCCAGAGAAGAGGCAGGAGCTGACTTCCCAGCAGCGGCAGCAGTGACTTCTCTGGGCTGCCCGCCTCAGCCCCCTCTGCAGGCACTCGGCCCAAGCCCAGGAGAGCCCCGGTCGCCTCCCGGCTGCCACAGGGGCTGCCCGGGCCTTGCTTCCAAGGCAGCACCGAGGGGACGTGGAAGCGAGAGCAGAGGGAGCCAGACCGTGCTGGGTGGGCACCCGCAGGCCCTTGGCTGCCCATCCTGCTCTCCTCTGGTTCTGACGGACAGTACCGCCTGGGGGTGCCCCCTGCACGTGTGCCCGGCCCCTCCTCTCCGTGCCTGGTCTCACCATCCAGTCACTGAGGCTCTTCTCGCTGCCGCCTCCCATCTGGGTGAGAGAGGGTCACGCTGAGGGTGGCGGGAAGGCCAGGGCCAGGGCCACCGGTGCGCTGGGGGCCTCCTCCAGCAGGGGCCTGCTACCGCCTCAGGAGCCTCTGTGCGCACATGTGTGTGCGCGCGTGCCCATGCTTGTGCTGGGCTGGTGGGCAGTAAAAGGGGACAGGAAGCAGCAGAGGGTGTCTCCCTGTGGGGACTCCGGAGTCCTGGACGGGCAGGGCAAAGCTTCTCCCCTACTCTTCACCCCAAGGGTCCCTGGGGGTGGGGAGCTGAGCAATCCTGGGATGGTGGAGTAGGCAGCCATTAGCCCCTCACTGGTTCTCAGGGGATTCTGATGGGCACCCAGGGTTAGGAGCATTGCTCTACCTGGTCCCCTCGTGTTTACTGATGGGCAAAGAGGAGATCCCTAGGGCCCCAGAGCAGACCGATGGTGGAGGAAGCCTCGGGTCCTGGCTCCCAGCCCATCACCCTGTGACTGCCTTCCCCGCCTGGACAGACCCAGCCCGGGGCCTGTCACATGCCATCCAGCATCCCCACCTCCCAGGACTCACTAACCCCAGGGGGCAGCCACTGGCTGCCCACAGAGTCGGCACTTGATTCCATTCTGTACATTGCTGCCTGGGATCATGTTCTGACAACCGAGAGGGAGAAAGCCTTACCCCCCAGCCAGACGTAAGCACCTGGGAGCAGATGTTCATGACCTGGTTTTAAGGAAGTCACACCCTGATTTGGTGGAAGTCACTTAAATCTCCCAAGTCGTCAGAGATGAATGAGCAGAACTTAGTCAGCGCCTGCTTTTCTGCAGGCAGTGGTGTGTGCGTGTTTCTGCCCCATGGCCGCCTGCCGGGTGGGGCAGCAGTCAGGAGACCTGCATCTAGTGCTCCTCATGCCCTTGTTGCCGTGTGCCCCTGGGCAAGTGACACCCGTCCTGGGCTGCAGCGGTCAGCACAGCCGGGCTATTCGGTCAGCCTCCGCCCCTGGGAGGTCAGGTGGCGTGGGAGGGAAGGGCTTCCTGAGTGTCCTGATTCATTTGGAGTCCTGGAGCCAGAATGATGGCCCCTGGGAAAGGAAGGCTGAGCAGCAGGGGAGCACCTCTGCTCTTTAGAGCTCCACAGGCCGTCTGGGGTTCTTGTTATCAGCACTGGCTTCCAAGCTGGACAGACCAACAGCTGTGAGATCATGGGCAAACGACCTCAATTCTAAGCCATGGTGTTCTCCTCTGTGAGTGGGAAAAACCACACTGCAGTGATGTAAAGGTTAAAAGCTTCACTGCGTGCCGGGTACTGTGCTAAGGATGTGACATCTGTGGTCTCACTTAACCCCCCTCTGTAATTAACCCCTCATCTGTAAAAGGGGATACCTTAAGGGTTTGCGTGATGACTCACTCAGTAAGCTGGGGTCGCAGAGTGCTTAGCACAGGGCACAGGCTCAACAAATGACTGCTTACAAAGAAAAATGGTGGGAGGCTCTGAGACCAGGGCGTGAATGCACTCTGCATGGCAGCAGGTCCACAACGTACACGGGAGGCATCTGAGTCCCTGCTGGTCCCACCTCCACAGTGTTCCAGGTCTTGCCCTGTCTGACTTGGGAATGACTCCCGGGATGCTGGGGACGCCTCTGGGGAGTCTCTGGGGATCCCTCCTGCACCCCCTGCCCCGCGCCCCACTCCAGAAGACTGGGCAGCTTCCACGGCCTCCTGACCGCTCTCCCAGCCTCCAGGCTGGGTCCTTCTAAAACGGAAGCCAGATAAACGTTCCCCTCTGCTCAAGACTGCTCAGGGCTCCCACCTCACGTGGCATAAACCCAGTCCTCCCAGTTGCCCCTCGGGCTCCGAGCACCCAGTCCCACCTCAGCCTCTGAAGCCCTACGCTGTCACCAACCCTCTCCTCTGCCATGCTGTTCACTGCCCCTGCATCTCCAGCTCCCAGGTCCTGCACTTTCTAACCACCTCCCAAGGAGCTACTCAGCCCACTTACTGGGACAGAAATTCTCTTTTCCCTAAAGGCATCCAGAAACAAATTCAAAGGTGTAAGGACTGTACTTGGAGCTCTTGCAAGGGGGAGGGGTCGCCCACAGAGCCTGCTCAGAGTGGGCATGTGGCTATCACTCCACACAGTCCAGAAGTTAAATGGAACAAAAATGGCACCCTTGGATGCCTCCCTGTGGTCTTAGGGTCTGTTCTCCCGTCCACCTCTGTCCACACTCCTGCAGATAACAGGTCTCTGGAGGGGCAGTGAGGCCGAATACTGACTCAGCTCCCATCTGCCCTCTCAGGCTGCCTATTATAAACCACCGTGGGCATCGCTGGGCAAGCATCCCCTGGCCCTCCTTCTGGACAGGCCCCAGGGTGGTGGCAGGGCCCCTCTGCTTACCGCTCCAGTGCTCTGCTGCCGGGCATCCAGGGCTCCAGCCAGGCCATCTGTTGCTTGAGGGGCTTCGTATTTTACCCTGAAACACAGAGGCCACCGTGGCCATTACGTGCCGCCCTTGCCTTACCAGGCATGCCAGCTGACGTGAGGACAGAGGCGGCTGAGTGGGGATGAGCTGGACTCACAACCCGTGTGGACTTGGGACACGCCTGGGCAGGGGCGGCTCAGACCTCAGGAAGTGTGCCAACTCTGCAGGCCTGCCTGAGGATGGTAGGAAGGGTCTCATTTCCTGCCTTTGGGAACCGGGATCAGACGTGTGACCCGCATGACAGGCAGAGCAAGGCTGGAGAGGGGAGGGAAGGTGTTGGGGGCCAAAGACCAAGACCACCAACCTCCTGTGACCAGATCTGGGTGAGAAATAGCGTCACTGACCCCACAGCCATAGAGAATTTGCATCTAGACCCTTTTCCGAGCTGCTCCCATTCCATAATTTCAGAAATCATGGTTCTGTGCAAGGCTGCATTTGAATGGGGGAATCCCATTCTGCAGCTGAAAACAAACATGCAGACTGCGGGTGAGGATTCTGAATGTCCTCTGGGGGAGGCCGGCCGGCAGGTACTGGGAGGAAATCGGAGCTGACACCACAGCTTCCGGGCAGAGGAGGACGGGGAAGGAGGTGCCTGTGGTGTCTCAGGTGAGGTTCCAGGGGGAGCGAGAGAATAAACCAGGAGTGGGAGGAAAACCTGTGCTAACGAGGGGGCTGGGTGTCTCTCTGACTGCTACAGAGGGGACATCCAGGGGAGGCTTTGGGGACTCAGCCCCGGCACTGGGAAAGAGCAGGTATCCTCGCCCTGAGCTGCTGGCAGAGAGGAGGTGAGACCGGGTCAGTCATTGAGGCACAGACGAGGGCCCGGAATTCCAGCCTCAACGGGAAAGCCAGTACAGATAGAGACGAGGGCTCTTCTTCCAGGTGGGGCGGGTTGGGGAGCATTTCACCCTCTGCTGGAGCCAGGGCTGGTCCAGCTCGAGGCTTCAGGAGCCGAGACCATAGCACGGGTGACTCTCACAACGCCAACCTGCCCTCCTGGGGACTGGGTAGACTGGCACTTAAACAGGCCTCTTGAGCAAAAGCCCCAAATTCTCAGGCAGCCTCTCTGAAGAGCAGCCGTCCGCTCCACCCACAGGACCTGGAGGCAGCCAGGAGAGTGCGCTCATCAGCGAGCTCACCGCCCCCCACCCCCCAACAACTGGCGCCCATGCAAGTGGCTGCGGCCAAGCTGAAGGCCGGGCGGCAGGCGGGGCTCTGGAGGGCAGCTTAGCACCCCTGGCTAATTGGGGCAACAAGAGCTGGCGAGGAGGAGGAGATGCCAAAGCCTGAGCAGCGCATCCTGACTCAGGGAGGCCCGCTGACTCTGGGGTGGAAGTGGCCGTGCACCTAAGATGCAGTGGGTGTGCTGGGGCGAAAGGCAAGGATGAGGCATGCCCAGCCCCAAGAATGTACAGAAAACGACGATGCCCTTCATTCAAAAGAACCATGTGTTCCTTCCTAATTACTGCCCACCACCTCGGCTTTTCCATCTCTCTCCTGCTCTCATACAGCCCCCAAGGCCAAAGCCTGGCCATCCCTGGGGGCCGTGCCTGCAGCGGTGGGGCCCACACGACGCGCACGGGACTGCCGGCCCTGTGCCCAGCGCAGGAGGGAGGAGGGCCACCCCTCAGGTGGTCTCAGTGAGGCTGGGGGGCAGGGGCTGGACCCGGGGCCACTTGGGGTGACACTTGTCAGTGCCTGAAGAAGACACAGCGGCACTGGGGAGCAAGTAAGCGTGGAAGACGTTGAGAAAGAGAGCACCCTTGGGCTTCCCTGGTGGCGCAGCAGTTAAGAATCCGCCTGCCAATCAGGGGACACGGGTTCGAGCCCTGGTCCGGGAAGATCCCACATGCCACGGAGCAACTAAGCCCGCGAGCCACAACTACTGAGCCTGAGTGCCACAACTACTGAAGGCCACGCACCTAGAGCCCCTGCTCCGCAACAAGAGAAACCACCGCAATGAGAAGCCTGGGCACCGCAACGAAGAGTAGCCCCCGCTCACCACTTAGCCCGCATGCAGCAACAAAGACCCAACGCAGCCAAAAATAAAAATAAATAAATTTATTTAAAAAAAAAGAGAGCACCCTTGCTTCTGGCCAAACCTGGCTAAGGCGACCCTAACTCTGCTCACTCAGATGTCCCCATGGCTCTACTTGGCATCCTGAGTGGAAGAGCCTGGTCAGCTGGTGAGGCCGTGATTGTGCCGGCTGTGGTTGGCACAGGCCAGAGGGAGGCATGGGACAGACACTCGGTGGGCAGAAGAGGTCTTGGAGGGTTCAAGAGCCCCAGGGTACAGGGCAAGGTGGGGAGTCCAAAGGCCAGCCAGGTGACCAGGGCTAGAAGACCCAGCTGATGCATCAGAGAGGGACGGCCAGGCAGGCTGGCAAAGCAAAGAGGAGGCTCGGGCACACTCCCATCCCGCAGGGCACTTTCTGCTGGGGTGGAAACCCCTCCCCAGGGAGGGCCTGCAGGAGGACCCATGACCTGAGACGGTATGTGCTGCCCTCGCAGTACGTCTTCCCTGGCCCCGACGTCTCACGTTCTCCCCTGTCTCTGACCCTTTGCACGTACTGTTCCATGGCCTGAAGTGGCCGCCTTGACCTCCCCACCGCGTGGTCCAGTCCTGAGTGCCCTCTGGAGAGCTGCACGCCCCTCCTCCGAGTCCACAGTGCTGGGTACGCCCCTCCAGGACGGCACCTGGCACTGCACAGCAGTGGTCCACATGCATGTCACTCCCGCTGTGAGACTGCGGGCCCCAGAGGGCAAGCTCGGGGTGCGCTTTTCTCTGTTCTTCAGGACCCCGCTCCCGAGGAGTGACAGTGCAGCAGCAAACCTCAGCCAGGTTGGGGCTCTCAGGTAGGCTGCCCTCCAGGCTGCAAGTCCCACCAGACTCATTAGCCTGCAGCAATACAGCAGCCTCAGTGTGCCCCTAACTCCGAGGTGACCGTGAGCCACTGGTCCTGGAGTACCTGGGCTTGGGAGTATAGGCTCTGCCCCAGCCTAGAGGTGCGGCTCACAGCGCAGGGCTGGTTAGGCTAGTGGGCAGGGCTGCGAGCAGCCTGTCAGGTTCCACCTGGATTGGCCAGGGTGGAGAGGGGATCCCTGGGCCCTCTGGAAGCCCATCAACAGTCCTCCAAGACACCAGAATGACCACTAGGGAGCTCGGGAGTCGGCTGGGAAGGTCCCTTAATCCAGAGCTTTCCTTGGCTGTACCTCCTGGTTGCCCTGGGGCTATAAGCAAAGGGGCTGATAACAACCTCAAGCAAGCTACTTCCAGCCTGTATGGAGCCGGTCCTGGGAAGCTGGGCCTGGTGGACACTCGGCCGCGTGCCTCGGCTGCTGAAAGCATCTCCCCGATGGAGATGGACAGTCCCAGAGAAGGACAGAAGCCCAGCTCCAGCGCAGAGCAGGTAGACTTGGGTGGGGTAGCAGGACTTCTCTGACTGGTTACGGAACAGCAGAAATGACTGGACCAGCCCCCGAGGGCTTGGTACACAGCCTACAGTGCAGTGGAGAGCTGGGCTGGGCTGGAGGCACTGTGTTTTGGAACCAGGTGGCCCTGGGTTCCCAACCTAGTGCCTCCAAACATTAGCTGCCTGACCTGGGGCAAATGACCCAGCCCCTCAGTGTCTCGGTTTCCTCATCTGAGTGGATGATGTAAGATCCTGGCACCTAGCTGGTCATCAACCTACGGGCATCCCTCCCCGCATCCATCACTGCCTGTAGGGCACAGGGTTCCCCGGGCCTCGCAGGATTGGCTCGGGGGAAAGAACTCTGCTACCCTGAGGGGGTGCAGGCAAGGGCTGGTGTGCCCACCAACAAACTGGGCTCAGGGACCTGGAGAGAGGCCCTCCCCTGATAGGGGGCGACCCAAACTGCAGGGGCCCAGGGCGGGGCCCGGCCACTCACTCTTTGCGTTGGTCAGCCAGCGAGCTGCCCCGTGTCAGCGCAAACATGTCAAACTCATCTTCCAGGCGGCCAGAGGTCTCCAGAGACTGCAGGCCAGCCCTCACGCTGCTGGAGCCCAGGTCTGCGGGGACAAAGAGGCCACGTGAAGGGTCTGCCTGGCTGTCCTGGGACCCTGAGCCATGGCTGAGCTGCTCCCTGCCGGGCCCAGGTCGGTTCTGGAGAAGCAGTGTGGCCTGGAGTGGCGGTGGGGTCGGGGCGCGTGGGGCGGGCCACCTGCTGGCTGAGGGGCCAGGGGCAAGTCACTTCCTCTCCCTCAATTACTTCCAAGGGCATGAAGCAGGCAGCCAATAACGCTAATCATGGTGACAACGGTGGTGATGGCTAATGCTTACCAGGAGTGGACTCTGGGCCTGGCCCTGGTCTAAGCCCGCTCTGTGCAGAAGCTTATCCAGGCCTCACGATGACCTGTGAGCAGGGCCCATTCCTGCCCTCTGTAGAGGAGGAAAAGGGCCCAGGATGTCCAAGTGATGTGCCCAGGTTCACCAGATTCAGGCCAGGGGGAATTCACTGTGTTGATGGGAAATCACACAACAGTGGGATTTCTGAGATCTGAGGGGGCTCAGGAGTTGTGAGACTGCAAGGGAGGGTCCCCTGTGTTTTGTCCTGGCTGCTCAGCCTTGCAGGAAGATTCAGCACTGGACCCTGGCGAGGAGGGGTCTGGGCCAAGATTCTGCTGTTGACACTCCAGCTGCAGCTGTGTAATGGGACGGCACCCCAGAGCTGCAGGGGTGTCCGCAGTATGTAAGGTACCCTCAGCCCAGAAACCCGCACGCTGCACTTACTCATTCCCGCCAGCTGGGACGAGAGGCTGCTGGTGGCTGCAGGGTCAGGGCCCATGTCGATCAGGTCAGCGGCCACCTCGGCCTCGCTTGGGGCCTGGGGGCAGGGGAGAGGCCACTGTCATCCTCCCAACCTGACCTGCAGCCTCATTCCCTTCTGTCCTGAAGCACTGGCGCCTTCATTCTTTGCCTGAGGATCTGTCACCAGCAATACCCCCCCCCCCCCCCCCCCCCCCAGCCACTGAGAACCTCTAATCTACTTTCTGTCCCTATGAGTTGCCTATTCTAGAGGTATTTCATGCAACCCCAACACACACCCCGTCCCTGCAGCAGTGATTGGGAGTCAGGGAGTCTTTCTCCCTCCCCTTGGCCTATCTAGCTCAGCTGGAGGCCTGGGAGGCTCAGAAGACCCTGGGGCATCAGCTGGTGGCAGAACGTTATCTACCCTAATGGCACAATGACATAAAAACTGAGAAGGGGCCCTGTTGGAGATTCTGGCTAAGAAGGCACACCCCAAGCAGGACACCTGGGGAGGGAAGCGGGGGGTGGGGGGTGGGGGGGGCCCAGCCCTCCTCTTCCCATTATCATGGAGAAGCAGCTTCTCACCTTGGCAGTCTGGCCTGTTCGGAAGCGTTCAAACCTACGAGACAGAAAAGACCTGAGTCAAAGAGAAGGACCGCGTGGCCCCTCAGCACAGCCAGGCCAGAGCTTTTCCCACTGCAGGTCTCAAAACCAACAGAGTGGGTCACAAACAGGGTGATGACACGGCCTGGTTTAGCCTGGACAGATCCGGTTTATGCCTGCTGCCCCAGGAAAGTATTAGTAGGGCCTGTTTTTCACTTGCAAGTGTCCCAATTAGATTATCAATTATCTGGTCACCTTAGTCACCATCAGCATTAAATAAACAGGAATAGACTAAAGCAGAAAAGGAAGCGGGGGTGCGCGCACACAGCGAATGTAGGTACTGTTTTTTGGAACTTGTTTGGTAACACATTTGCGTGTGTGCATGTGTGTCTCTAAAGCGGTGTAAGGAAGACACACCTCTTACACTGCTCTATGGAGCCACTTAAAACCGCCCTAGACAGGTCAAGGGGCTGGTGGGCAGACTGAGGACTTTGGTCTGAGATCTGTTCCTGACCTGGCCCTGTCCCTCACCGTGTGACCTTAGGTAAATCACCTCACTTCTGAACTTCAGTCTCCTGTCTATTAATAAGCGGGTGACAGTGGAACCTGCCTCCCAGGTGTGAGGATCAAGTGAACCACCCAACAAACGTTAAGGTCTGATGAATAGGTGTCAGAGGGGTCCCAGTCACCCCTAGATCGGGCCCTTGGGCCACCTCACGGCCCGCACGGCAAATGGCAGGGGCACCTTAGTCCCACCAGGTCAGCGAGCAGAGAGAGGCCGGCCTGCCATGGCCCCGCCCCTCACCTGATTCAGAATCACTCAGCAAGTGTTTGCTGATGGATAAAAACACGAAATGAACCAGGGGCTGGAGGCGGCTGGCATAACTGGTACCCTGTGCCAGACAGCCTGACCATCGAGTGCTTTATAGGCATAACCGCACGGGCCCTCAGTTAGCTACAAGGAATCATGAGCTCCGTTTTACAGATTCAGAGGAAGCGTGGGGGACATCATTTCTGCAGGCCCAGCACCTCTCCCTGCCTTTGTAACAGCACCTAAGTGCTCCTCTGGGGAGCTGCTCCCCCCATTTCCTGTGATCCCGGCGGGACTGTGGTCAAGGGGGCCTGTCCCCTCCCACACCTGTGTCCCACAAGGACGCTGAGCCAATCAGAGTTTCTCGTGGGGAGCTGACTCTTGGACAGAATGGTACAAGGTGGGCAAGCGTTTGGAGCCCATGTATTCATGATGACACCCTGGGGTCACGGTCCAGGAGTTTCTGCCCCAGAGGCCCCTGAACTGCCCTGGCATCTGTCCTTCCTGCCCCACTGGGAGGCCTGACTTTTATTCTTCTTTGGATTCTGAAAGCTATCCATTCAATAAAGGCTGTTCTCCTAATGACTTCTTTTTCTGCTTAAGTTAGAAAGCTTAAGCTGTGATCCTGGATGCAGGGACGCAGGCGGCAGGAAAGGAGGTGTGGGGTGAAGGGTGGGTGCTCCTGCCTATGCTGGACGAAGACAGCTGAGGGCACGTGTGCCGGGCGGCTGACCTGGTGTTTGAGAGGGACGTGAGAAGCCAGAGGGTGTGAACAGGGGAGAAGGGAAGGAAGGTGGGGCGGCTGGCCCGGGGCGGGGCAGACAGCGGGGCTACCGTTCGTGGCGCAGGAAGACGTTGTTGAGGTTGTCGTTGACGATGAGTAGCTCCTCGGTCAGCTGCTCGTTGGCGACGCGGGGGATGAGCTCCAGGACCCGCTGCTGCATGGCCCGGCATGTCCGGTTGAGCTCCTGCCAGGGGAGGAAGTGAGACAAGCACGGCTGCTGGACCCGGCGCGAGGCCGTCTCTACCGGACGCCCGGCCCTGGGCGCACCTTGGAGGCGCAGAGGCTTCCAGACTGGACTTCAGGTTGCACAGAAGAGCTTTCGGGGTCCTACGGACGAGCACTGGCGTCTCATTTCTAAGTGTTTAGCACACAGGAGACGACCAACGTGGGGGCCGTGCTGTGGGTTTAACCTGGCTGTGCGGCCCTCAGGGTGAAGCTCCTGCCCTCACCTCCTCATCGCGGAAAAATCAAGACTGTGAGGTGGCTGGTGGAACACCTGCCACTTCTCTGGGTGCACTGAGGTTTTTTGTGACCGAAGCATAAAAAATAAACTGGATGATCCGACTATTATCCCAACTCTGAATGTTTGCCTCATTACTTTTTTTTTTTTTTTGCGGTATGTGGGCCTCTCACTGCTGTGGCCTCTCCCGCTGCAGAGCACAGCCTCCGGACGCGCAGGCTCACGGGCATGGCCCACGGGCCCAGCCACTCCGCGGCATGTGGGATCTTCCCGGACCGGGGCATGAACCTGTGTCCCCTGCATCGGCAGGCGGACTCTCAACCACTGCGCCTCCAGGGAAGCCCTCTAATTTCTTTTTTAATGCTTTTTATTTTGGAATAATTTTAAATTTACAGAAAAGTTGCCAAGATAAGACAGCACAGGGGTTCTTCACCCAGCCTCTCCTTAGTTCGGCATTTGTCAAAACTATGACATTAATGTGGGTACAATGCTGTTAACTAACTACGGACTTTATTCAGGTTTTACCAGTTTTTCCACTAATGTCCTTTTTTTCTCTGTTCCCACATTGCATTTAGTCACCACGTCGCCAACTGACTTTTAATCAGTTAGTGTTATGTATTTAAACTTGTTTGGGAAAAAGAAAAAAAAATAGAAGCCGAAGCATTTACAGGCTTTTTATTTGTAGGACTGAGTGTTTCCGTCCTCAGGTGCCTGCCATCAGGTGGACAGGGGCCCGGGTCACGGTCCTGAGGTCCCAACAGATAGTCGGGCACTGCTGACTGTGGCCACGTGCCAGCACTTTTCTCCTGGCATCATGAAGACCACTGATTTTGGTTCTTTTCAGACCCTGCTGCCCCCGCCTCCCCCCAGGCCAGACCCTCTCCCGGGATTTCCTCTCTCCCCTGAGCGTGGGGCAGGGCAGGCCCAGGGGACCTTCCAACATCCTGCGGGCCTCCCCTCTCCTCCCCCCGTGACCAAGAACACCGCAGCCTTGTCCCGACTTCCTTCCCTGCCCCTCTCAAGAGCAGAAGAGCGGCTGGTGGAGCCAGGGTCCTGGGTTCATACCCCAGCTCTGCTGCTGACCAGCCCTGTGACCCTGGGGGCATCCCATGACCTCTCTTTGCCTCAGTTTGCTGACCTGGGATGTGAGGATAACAAGAGTACCTACCTCATGGGGGGGAGGGGGAGGATTAAGTGAGTGAATGTATATCACGTGTCCACATCAGAGCCTGGCACACAGGACATGCTCAGTGTGCATCAGCTGTCCCTGTGTCACCCCTGCCTGCCAGCCAGCCTTCTGAGTCCCCAAAATCGCTCATACCCGCAAGGCCTTGGCTTGGGACACCCAAAATTAACTGCGCTACAGCAATCCTGCCGCTTCCCAACTCACTCAAGCTTCTGTCATTTATTCTTTAAAAAAAAAAAAAATTTTTATTTTTGGCTTTGCTGGGTCTTCGTTGCTGCACGAGGGCTTTCTCTAGTTGCGGCGAGCAGGGCCTTCTCTTGTTGCGGAGCACGGGCTCTAAGCACGCGGGCTTCAGTAGTTGTGGCACTTGGGCTCTAGAGCACAGGCTCACTAGTTGTGGCGCACAGGCCTATCCGCTCTGCGGCATGTGGGATCTTCCTGGACCAAGGATTGAACCTGTGTCCCCTTCATTGGCAGGCAGACTCCTATCCACTGCGCCACCAGGGAAGCCCTGTCATTTATTCTTCATATTCGTGTGTTCACTCAACTGTGAGACTCCGACTTCACTCCCCTCCACCCTGCCCCCTGCTCCCACCATAAGGTAAGGACCCCGGAGCAAGAACACTGTGTCAGCTTGGTCGGGCCCGGGGACAGAGAGATGAGCACAACTCAGCCTCGCCCTCCAGGAATGTGAGGCCCAGCAGGAA
>NW_006783590.1:663990-666315 GCF_000442215.2 Lipotes vexillifer
CAGGAATGACACAAAATGAGGCGATCATGCCAAGCCCTCTGTCCCCTCACAGGCTCAGGTTGACTCCTGGGCCTCGGGGGTCCCTAGCTTTCTTGGCGTGTCTAGGACTGACCTCTGTGGGGAGGGTGCCTTTCCCCACACACAACCCCCTCACTCAAGTGGGGCCCCAGCTGGGGGTGGCACCCTGGGGATATCACGTGACATACGGGAGCCCCAGCCTGCAGATCCCAGCTCAGGCCTGCCTGCTAAGTTTCATATTCTGAAAGGTGGACACCTCACCTTCCAGCTTTTCCTCAAGACCACTGACGGGGAGCTATTTGGAACCAGGCACAGGGAGGGTGTTTTACGTGCAAAGCCTTATTTAATACTCACGTCAAACTTGTACCACAAAAGCAAACTTATCAATGAGGAAACTGAGACAAGAGGGGCTATTCTGTTCAAACCACCAAGTGGTAGAGCCCCGAGTTCCAATCTGGTGGAGCCCGAAGTCCCTGGCTTTAACATCTCCCATTGTGACCAAGGGGCTCAGAGTCCACCATGGAAAGCACCGTGGCGGTGGCGGGGCTGGGAGGCTGAACCGGGCGACTGCTGCTCACCTGCAGCAGCTCCAAGTCTGCCGGCTCCACCTGGGTGGGCACGAGCTCCGTCAGCATCTCCGACATCACCCTCACGTTCCCACTCACCATCTCCAGCTCACTGTGCAGCTTCCCGATCTGGAACACACAGTTGGCCCCACTGAGAGAGGCCGGGGTCTGGAGCCTCTGACACTCCTGGGACACAGCCTGGCACTACCAGCCCGACCTGCCAGCACCCTCTCTAGGCTCCCGGGCCATAGCCCTGCGCCAAGAGGCCCATGGTAGGCTTGCCCTCACCCCCGCTGACCCCCTTACAGATATGTTAGCAACTGTTACAGGGTGCCCAGTGCAGGGAGAGGCCAGGAGGAAAGAAGCTGAGGGCGGAGGCAGCCCTGAGTGTGGCAGGAGGGCTCTGGCATCTCCTGGGTGCTTGGCGCCTAACAAGGCCCTGGAGGGGGGGTTCCCCTGAGGGGAGAGGAGGGAGGCCTCCCTCCTAGGAGGACCCGGTTCTGTCTTGCTCCCCGTCCGCTTTGATGCCCCAGACTCTTCCAAGAATGAGACCCAGTGCCGCCCCCCCACCCTGAGTATGAGGCTCAGACTGAGCACTCGTTAAAGGGACGTGAGCAGGTTTTCAAGGATCAGAGGGGTCCCAGTCTTGGCTTGGGGAATAGCTGTAAATCGAGTCGCACAGTCTCTGCACTCAGGTGAGGTGGGGAAAGGCCCCTGCTGCGGCGTCTCATGCGGCGGGCTCTGCGGGGCGTTTCCTGTCCTCATGGACAACGTGGACACTGTGAATGTCCAGGAAGGGACCAGTGTGGACGTTCCCAAACCTGATCTGGTTGATGAACCCTTTGATCACGGGCTACCTCACGGGTCTAGGATTGAGCAGCCTACATTTTGGGAAATGCTGGTGCATTCTCAGTTGGCTGAACCAGCTGATTTCAGAATCAGTGTCACCATATAAATTCACGGCGCCTGCCTGTGAGGGCAGCTACCATTGTGATCACCTCTAAGGCCCAAGCACTTAATGTATGTTGCCACTTAACCTTGACCATAGTCTCATGAGGAAGGTATCACTGCCCAACCCTTACAGATGAAGTGGGAGTGCAGACACAGGCCCACTACGGTTTGCCAGCAGCTTCCAGACCCGTAAAACGTTTGGTACATTTGGCCTGTTTAACAAACGCTCCTGGCAGAAACAAGGGAAAAAACACTGATCACAAGCCCAGCATGTCCAGGTCAGATGGGACCTAATTACAAGGAGTCTGGGCGTTACATCAGTGCTGCCTGAAAGCCTTAACGTGTCCCAGGACACAGAAGGGGACTCTGAAATTAAACAGACTACTCGGTCTTGTTTAGCAAGAACCTTCCACTGGACATGATCAGTCTTAATCCACACAGGTGCCAGACTTCAGGCAAATTGGTTAAAATTATAACCAGGTTAGATCAGTTTTGGATCACAGGGTGATTCTACCACTTTTATGCACTTTTAATTATTGGGCCTGTTAGGAAAACTTTTCTAGTAATGTTATTTGTAACTCTGGGGGTTGATTTCATAACTTGCTGTAAGTACAGAGGTTTCTCTTTAAATAGGTTTGGGTATGAAAGGCTGTTGGTAAGTTTATTTGTTTGTTAAGACCAAACGATACCGTAGAAGTTTGTAAAACACCTCAAAAGCGGGCACCCCCAGTGTGCAGGCCTCGAGCAACCCCGCCACCCACGACTAAAATGACCGCGCACCCAGGAATGC
>NW_006783590.1:666509-694262 GCF_000442215.2 Lipotes vexillifer
GCCGGTCATGGCTGTGGACGTCCCTCGTAGGGCAGCAGCTAAGGCCACCACAAACTGCTCGGGGCCCATGTGCAGGGCGTTGGCCTCACTGGCAGGAGGGAGGGGCGGAGGGACAGGCGGCCTGGTCTGAGGAAGGCAGTCCTGCAAAGCTACTCATGGGGCCCCAGAAAACGAGGCCCAGGTCCGGCCTCCAGAACCTTACACTATGCCTCAAACCTTCTTCTTGGGGCTTGGTGGGAAGCATCATGGTGCAAGGCAAGGGTTTAAATTTTTTTCTATGCAGATGTTTTAGAAACGTTTTTAGCAAGAACCTCTGTCCAAATGAAAACTTACGTGAGACCCTGAGCAAACCCCAGCAAGCATGTGGAGCTGCTGCGGCCGAAGGGCTGCTTGTTGGGTGCTTCCTCTCCCTGGAGCTGCCCGCAGGGCTCCACAGAGGGCACAGTTTGGAGAAGGGCCCAGGTGCAGGACAGAGCCTGCCTGGAGTCAGATTTGCGCTTGAATCCCAGCTCTGTCTCTGCTGAACTGTGTGGCTCTGGGCAAGTGAACTGATCTCTCTGAGCCTCATCTCCCAACAGGAAGGATGACACATGCCCTGTGGGGCTGCCCTGAGGACTGGGCAGAGTAATTTCCACACTGACAGGGGCCTGCCCTGACTTGTGGGGAGGGGGAGGCCCACGTCCTGACCTGTGTGGCTACGGCCCAGGCTTGTTTACCTGCTCAGCGGTTGGTGTTATGGGTGTGTCACTGGGGAGTAGGGCCAAGGTGGGCAGCGGGGTGGTGTGCTGGCCGGAGTCCCCTTGATGACTGGCATCAGTGCCCACAGAAGAATTCTGTCCTGACGGTGTCTCTGAGTTGAACACGGTCTAGAAGGCAACAAGCTGAATCAGTGAGGCTGGCAGGTCAGGGCCACCAGGAAGCAGCACCCGCTCTGGGGGTGACTCCCGCTGCCCCTGCCCGCCGCTCCTCACCCTCTGGGGCGTGTGGATGGGGGACAGCATGTCCAGGTCGGTCATGGGGAACTCCAGGCCCTTCCTCCGCAGGTCCTCGTAGACAGCGACCACACCTGTCAAGTCGGGCGAGCTGCGGAACGCGTCAGCCCAGGACTGAGAGGGGACAAGGGGACACGGCCAGTAACCACTGCTCACCAGCTCCCCTGCGAGCCTGCCTGCCAGCCCCCAGGGAGCAGAAATTCCCTCCTGGACTCGCTGGTCCTCTGGTGGCATCACCTGGACAGCCTGCTCCACAGCAAGGCCCTCAGCCAACAAGGCTCTCCCCGACCCCCCAGCTCAGAGGTCCCGTCAGCAGAGGAGCAAGACGGACCCAAGAGAACAGACGAGAGAGTAGCAGTGGCAGGGGCACCTACCTCCCGGCCTGCCCCCGGCCGCCCGCGCTCACCTGGATGAGGGTGAGCACCTTGTCGTGCACGATGGTGGGCGGGTTGTTCTTGGGCAGGATGGTCCTCACCAGCACGCCCTCCACGAAGTCCTGGCTGGCCACCAGCACGTGGAAGCGGTGCCCACAGTTCTTCACGCAGGTTTCCAAGACCTGGAGGCCGTGCGGTGCCTGTGAGCACCCAGCAGAGGAGTGGGAGCGCCCGGGTCCCCACCCTCACACCCCACCCATGTCCCAGTGGGGAGGCCCAGCAGAGGATGCAGCTCCCTGAAGTGAGACCCAGAACACGGAGGAGCGGGGATCACACCAGATTTGGCAGCTGGTTGGCTGGGGTGGGGAGGGGGACTTGGGTGGGCAGAGGGCCGCGCACTGGCTGGAGGCCCCTGGCTGAGTGGCTCTGGTGCCCACAGAACCCTGTCCCGAGGCCGTCTCTGAGCTGAACACAGTCTAGAGGGGAGGTGGCTCTCCAGGTGTAAACCAGAGAACTTTCAATCAAATGGTGACTTTGTGGCCTGCGACAAAGGCGCCCAACTTCCCTCCCCGCTCCTGTCCCCGCTCCTGTCTCTCTATTCCTGGGCAGGAGCTGCCTCTGATCTTCAGTTGAGCAGACGGATCCAGATGTAAGTGCTGCCATGGCAGGAGGCGGAGACAGAGTGCTCATGCCCCCACTCCCCAGCCAAGCCCACCCTGACTGCCAGGCTGCCAACTCCTGCCTGTCCCGCCCTGCTGTGAGCAAGGACTGTCCTCAGCCTCTGGCCTTTGCTTTATGTTCATTTTTCAGGGCCAATTAGGCCAAGTGCCAACTGGAACCCAACTTGGGTACCGTCCCCCAGAGGCCTGGGTGCACTGAGCTTCTGTGTCACCGGCAGGTCCTCTGCCCACGCATCCCATGATGGGCCCTTGAGGGATGTGGGCCTCAGTGTGTCTGCTCCCTGCATCGGTAGGTTAGAGGGAACTTTTCCAAATAGCCTCTCTTGCCACTCCTCGTTGGCCAGCGGTGTAGACAGGACAGTGCCTTGAAGGCTGACCACAGCCCTTGAAAGAGTAGCCCCAGGGTGGCTGGGAGTCCTGCTGGGCCCCCAGGGGACTGTGGTCCCGCCGTGGGTGGAGGGACGGGGCACTCACCGTGAGAGCCAACATCACCTCGTGGAAGTTCTTATTCCCCACGATTCTCTTCTTCACTGCTCGGAAGGCATCTTTGGGACTGGGAAGGACAAGATGAAGGATGGGCTGAGGCATGGAACCTCCTTATCCCACAGAGCAGGCTGTGCGTCTAAGATCAGGAGGCACTGGAAGACGGGAACGGCTCTTATTTACCCGTCTCCCTTGGTCCCGCCCTGTTTTCTATGCCCAGGTTCTAACCACATCAGAATCTTCCTGTCCCACCAAAATCCTCAGTAGATGACGACTGCTTGGCAGGGACTCTCAGTGTGCAGTCTCTGGACACCCTGCACTAGAATCCCTTAGTGGGGAGGTGTGAGTGCATGTTAAACATGCGGAACCCCAGACCCGACCCTAGACCCCCTGAAGCAAGCCCTCAGGGAATCTGCATGCCCACCGTGCCCCTGGGGCTTTATATGCAGTAGTGAAGGTTAAGCACCAATAAGCTGCAGGCACAGAGTTCTTGTGCCCCATCCTGGCCCAGCTCCTCTACTCACCCCTGTTTCCACCCAGGCCTTATCGGGCACCAGATGTGCCCACACCAGGCTGGGTGCTGGGATGCACTGGTGAACAAGACCCCTCGGCCCTGCTTCAAGGATCACATGTTCCAGGGAGACCCACATAAGGGAGGGAAGCAAGCAGGTCCCGAGGTAAGAGCAAGTGTGAGTGTGTGAGTGTGGGCGGGTGGGAGGGTGCCGGAGGTCAGGGGAGTCTTCTCCCAGGAGGTGGCGCCACAGCTGAGCGTGAAGGATGGGATGCAGCCAGCTGTGGGGAGCAGGGCACACGGTTTGTGGAAGCAGGAGCCTGGACCAGGGCCCGGGCAGGCGGGCGGAGAGGAGATGAAAGGAGGCCGCCGAGCGCTGGGGGAAGGTGGAGGGAGGGGCTGGGGAGGCCGCATGGTCACGGCGGCGGGGAAGCCAGCGGCAGCCTGTTCTCCCCGCCCCATCGGTAACTCCATTGACGCCCCCAGCCCTGCCGCCTGCACCCTTGCCGCTCAGCCCTGTACAGGGGAAACCCACGTTGCCCGGACTGCCCTGGCCTAGGAGTCTTCGTGGCCCCCCCAACTTCCACATCTACTGGGTAGAAGCCCAGCTAAAATCCGCTTCGCCCGTGGCGCTTTCCTAGTCCTCCAACTCCTGGGTGCACTCACCCCGGGACTGCCCGGCTAGAGAGGATGCTCCCTAGAGGCCAGGGGTGGCATCCTCCTCTGACACTTTGCCTCCCCAGAGCCCAGCATGCTATAGGAGCTCAAGCAACACTTCTTAGGCTGGGGAGGGCCTGTCCTGCTGTCTGCTGGGCATCTGTCAGACTGTCAGTGCCAAATCCACCAAGGGCAAGTCGACAGAGCCGGGAACCCTGACATGACATGGGCCCCCCGACAGGAGTGAAGGAGGCAGGCAAGGATTTCTGGAAGAGACCTGCGTGGGGGTGGCTGTGACGGAGATGACACGAGGGGTGAAGGGCCACGGCCCCTGACGGGGTGGAACCCTGCCCCTGAAGTGTGAGGGTGCTTTTCAACCCAGTGCCCTGGGGCAGCCTCTCGCCCTCCGGGCTCCATCTCAGGGGAAGGTGGCTTCTGTTCCTGGCTTGGCCACTCCCCTGTGGTCATATCAGCTCTCTAAAGGGACTTGTTTCCACTCCTTACAGAGTGACCCAGAAGTTCTGGCCTGTGTGCCACTACTGTGGGCCTACCGTGTGTCTAGTACTCTGCCAGGAGCACAGCACAAAGTGGGTGGCACGGAGGCCACACACAACGCAAGGCAGGAGTGGACAAGAGACTAAAGCTTAGATGACAAGCTCCGTGAGGTCAAGGGTCACATCTGCCTTGCTCACTGCTGGGTCCCCTGGGCCTCGTGCAGAGCCTGGAACCCAGGAGGTGCTCAAATCAATAGCACCTGAACAAGTCTGACCCCAGTTCTGCCAACGTTTACAAGGGAGATGGGGACTTGCTTCTCCAAGGACACAGCAGTGACTTTCAGCCCCGACATTCAAGAAGAGGCTCTGTGAGGTTTTCTGCCTCAGTCTTCTCTCTTGGTGGCCCTGCCGCCCACCCACCACTCTCACCCCCGACACTTATGAGTCCAGATGCAGGGGGGCATGTCCCCTCCCAGCGCCTCGGCAAGCGCATGGCACACGGCTGGGGAGCTGGAAGGTTCTGGCAGCCCCCGTGCAGTCCTAATTGGCCTTGATCGTGTGCTGCAGACTCCCACAGCCTCCTCAGGCTCTGAGCTGGGTGCTCCCCGTCTGCTCCCTCCACACACAAAGCACCACGTGGTGAGAGGAACCCTTGCAGGGCAAATGGACCATCCCAGTGAAAGATGGGGAGAGAACTGAGACCTGCTCCAACTGCTGAGCCTGTTTTGCTGGAACAGAGGCCTCATCTGGTGCTTCTTGCTGGCTGTGGTCCTCACACCCCTCCCAACCCTTCCCTGGTTTCTCCTGAGAAGGACAGTGACCCTGCATCCATCCCCTCTCTGATCCCCTGAGGGCCTTGGGCGGATTGCTGGAAGGATCGAAGAGCTCTGTCTCTGAGACAAAGACCCAGAGAGGTAAAGTGATTTGCCCAAGGTCACACCGCTGGTCAGTGATGCTGGTCAGAGCCCAGGAGCCAGGACCACGGTGCTTGTCCCACACCACCTCTCTGGCGGGGCTGCCTGACCCCAAGCAGGATGCCGGGACCCGAGCACCAGAAATGCTCGGCCAAGGCTAACCTTGACCAGCCTCTCGGTTCCACTGCACGTTTACTCCCCTCCCTGTGACCGCAACCCTCCTTGCTGGCCTCAGAGCTTAAGGAAACAAAAGTCCGTTCTTGCTCACTGGGGAAGCTAGGGGTCCCTGCTGCACAGTCTAGCCCACGGCATGCAGATGGGGCTTGGGGTTTCCTCCTAATTCTAAGAGCTGCCAGCTGGCCTTGTCCTAGGAAGATGCGGTCCAGGTGACGTCCCAGGAAGGGCCAGTCGACTGCACTGCTGCTGCTGGGTGGGCCGCACACCTCATATCTCTGGGCTTCTCATCCATTTGATGAGACAGTCAGACTAGATCGTGGTTCTGAAACGTTTAAGGCGCGCTGTTGTGGCCGCCCCACCGGCGTCCCACCTCTCCCCAGGGGTCCTCACCCTTCCTCGGTCTCATTGATGATGTCGCAGATCTCCATGTTGAGTGCCCAGTTCTCGCTCTGCAGGGAGCCATCTGTAGCTTTCTCTGAGGACAAGAAACCACAGGTCACACAGGTGTGTGGGGTTCTCAGACGGACAAACTCAGCGGGAGTGGGGAGGACAATGGATGCTTTCTGGGCACCCAAGATGGGCCAGGCACCATATAAACGGTGTCACCTTCATTGCCCCATTTTGTCACTTAATTGTTAGAGTAGCCATGCGAGGCCGGGGAGGGAGCCATGGCTGAGTCTACCAGATGCGTGAGCGGGATGGGGATTCAGAGGGCCTGGGCTCAGAGTGCTTGTTTTTGACACGACAATATAGAGACAGGGTTTTGTTTAGATTTGTAAATAAATGTTCCCTCTTGACCCTTTTATTATCTTTTGACTTGGAAACCATTCACATGGTTCAAAATGTAAAAAGTTCCAAAGAGGCATAGAATGGAGAGTAAATCTACCGGCCTCCCCTGCCCCCAGCTCCCTCTTCCTGGAGGCCCCCAGTTTCCTCTCAAATCTCCCAGAGATATTCTTTACCTCCAAAGCCAAGGACACAGGGTTTTAAATCCTGACTCTGTTACCAACAGGAGGCCTGGCCGTGGTCTTCCTCTGCAAGCTAGCTTGTCTGTAGATGGGTAGAAGCGCCCCGGGGTGTCTGATGATGCGAACCAGGCATATGCATGGTACTTGGTGCTAAACAGGTACTCAGTGGGTGGTGGGTCTTTTTAATTTTTTTTCAATTGAGGTGAAAGTCACACAACATAAAATTAACCATTTTAAAGTGAACAGTTCAGTGGCATTTAGTACATTCACAATGCTGTGCAACCATCCTGTCTATCTGGTTCTTGGGGTGAGGTCTCCAGGTCAGGAGTCACTACGAGATTCTCCAGGCCTGTCAAGGCCACAGTCGGTGGCCCGTTGCTGTAAGATCTGCTCAGTGTTGGGACCCGGCTGCCTTTCGTGTGCTCTAGCGTGAGAGGAGGTGGGTGAACAGTGAACACAGGAACAGAACATACTATAGGACGTTCAAAAATGTTCTTTAAAATCGAAGTGCTGGGGCTTCCCTGGTGGTGCAGTGGTTAAGAATCTGTCTGCTAATGCAGGGGACACGGGTTCGAGCCCTGGTCCGGGAAGATCCCACATGCCGCGGAGCAACTAAGCCTGTGCGCCACAACTACTGAGCCTGTGCTCCACAGCCCGCAAGCCACAACTCCTGAAGCCCAGGTGCCTTGTTGCTCTGCAACAAGAGAAGCCACTGCAGTGAGAAGCCTGTGCACTGCAACGAAGAGTAGCCCCCGCTCACCGCAACTAGAGAAAGCCCGCGCACAGCAACAAGGACCCAACACAGCCAAAAAAAAAATCAAAAAACAAAAACCGAAGTGCTGTCCTTGCGTTCACATCACCCACTTTCTCTGCCCTCTCCATCTTCTAGATTCCATCCTCATGCAGACCTGACTTTAAAACAAGTTCCAATTGGACACAAGATGGCGTACTAGGAGGACGCAGAATCTGTGTCTCCTTCCAACTAGGGCACTTACCAGGCACTGGTGGGGGACCACAGACACCTAAGGGGACGGGAGGAACCCCCAGTGACCGGCTTGTGGGATCTTGGTTCCCAGGCCGGAGGTTGGGCCTGAGCCCCTGTGGTGGGAGCTCCGAGTCCAAACCGCTGGACTAACAGAGAAACTCAGACCCCAGGAAATATCAATCGGAGTGAGGCCTCCCAGAGGTCCTCATCTCAGCACCAAGACCCGGCTCTATCTAACTGCCTGCAAACTCCACTGCTGGACGTCTCAGGCCAAACAACCAGTAAGACAGGAATACAGCACCACCCATCAGAAACAAAAAAAAATGAAACGACAAAAAAATTTTTACAGATGAAGGAGCAAGGTAAAAACCTACAAGACCAAATAAATAAAGATTAAATATGCAACCTACCTGAAAAAGAATTCACAATAATGATAGTAATAAGATGATCCAAAATCTCGGAAACAGAACGGAGAAAATACAAGAAACGTTTAACAAGGATCTAGAAGAACTAAAGAGCAAACAAACAGTGATGAACAACACAATTACTGAAATTAAAAATACTCTAGAAGGAATCAATAACAGAATAACTGAGACAGAAGAACGGATAAGTGAGCTGGAAGGTAAAATGGTGGAAATAACTGCCAGGGAGCAGAATAAAGAAAAAAGAATGAAAAGAATTGAGGACAGTCTCAGAGACCTCTGGGACAAATATTACATGCACCAACATTCGAATTATAGAGGTCCCAGAAGAAGACGAGAAAAAGAAAGGGCCTGAGAAAATATTTGAAGAGATATAGTTGAAAACTTCCCTAACATGGGAAAGGAAATGGTCAATCAAGTCCAGGAAGCACAGAGAGTCCCATACAGGATAAATCCATGGAGAAACATGCCAAGACCCATATTAATCAAACTATCAAAAATTAAAAACAAAGAAAAAAATATTATAAGCATCAAGGGAAAAACAACAAATAACACACAAGGGAATCCCCATAAGGTTAACAGCTGATCTCTCAGCAGAAACTCTGCAAGACAGAAGGAAGTGGCAGAACATGTTTAAAGTGATGAAAGGGAAAACCTACAACCAAGATTACTCTACCCAGCAAGGATCTCATTCAGATTCGACAGAGAAATTAAAACCTTTACAGACAAGCGAAAGCTAAGAGAATTCAGCACCACCAAACCAGCTTCACAACAAATGCTAAAGGAACTTCTCTAGGCAGGAAACACAGAGAAGGAAAAGACCTACAAAGACAAACCCAAAACAATTAAGAAAATGGTAATAGGAACATACGTATCGATAATTACCTCAAATGTAAATGGATTAAATGTTCCAACCAAAACACGCAGACTGGCTGAATGGATACAAAAAAAAGACCCATACATGTGCTGTCTACAAGAGACCTGCTTCAGACCTAGGGACACCTACAGACTGAAAGTGAGGGGATGGAAAAAGATATTCCATGCAAATGGAAATCAAAAGAAAGCTGGAGTAGCAATTCTCATATCAGACAAAGTAGACTTTAAAATAAAGACTATCAGAAGAGACAAAGAAGGACACTACATGATGATCAAGGGATCAATCCAAGAAGAAGATATAAAATTGTAAATATTTATACACCCAACATAGGAGCACCTCAATACATAAGGCAAATGCTAACAGCCATAAAAGGGGAAGCTGACAGTAACACAATCATAGTAGGGGACTTTAACACCCCACTTTCACCAATGGACAGATCATCCAAAATGAAAATGAATAAGGAAACACAAGCTTTAAATGATACATTAAACAAGACGGACTTAACTGATATTTATAGGACTTTCCATGCAAAACAACAGAATACACTTTCTTCTCAAGTGCTCATGGAACATTCTCCAGGATAGATCATACCCTGGGTCACAAATCAAGCCTTGGTAAATTTAAAAAATTGAAATCGTTATCAAGTACCTTTTCTGACCACAACGCTATGAGACTAGATATCAATTACAGGAAAAAAACTGTAAAAAATACGAACACATGGAGGCTAAATAATATGTTACTAAATAACCAATAGATCGCTGAAGAAATCAAAGAGGAAATCAAAAAATACTTAGAAACAAATGGCAATGAAAACATGACGACCTAAAACCTATGGGATGCAGCAAAATCAGTTCTAAGAGGGACAATTACAGCACTAAAATTCTACCTCAAGAAACAAGAAACAACTCAAATAAACAACCTAACCGTACACCTAGAGCAATTAGAGAAAGAAGAACAAAAAAACCCCAAAGTTAGCAGAAGGAAAGAAATCATAAAGATCAGAGCAGAAATAAATGAAAAAGAAATGAAGGAAACAATAGCAAAGATCAATAAAACTAAAAGCTGGTTCTTTGAGATTATAAACAAAATTGATAAACCACTGGCCAGACTCATCAAGAAAAAAAGGAAGAGTCACATCAACAGAATTAGAAATGAAAAAGGAGAAGTAACAACTGACACTGAAGAAATACAAAGGATCATGAGAGATTACTACAAGCAACCATATGCCAATAAAACAGACAACCTGGAAGAAATGAACAAGTTCTTAGAAAAGCACAACCTTCCGAGACTGAACCAGGAAGAAATAGAAAATATAAACAGACCAAGGACAAGCACTGAAATTGAAACTGTGATTAAAAATCTTCCAACAAACAAAAGCCTAGGACCAGATGGCTTCACAGGGGAATTATATCAAACATTTATTAAAGAGCTAACATTTGAGAAGAGCTTCCTTCTCAAACTCTTCCAAAATATAGCAGAGAAGGAACACTCCCAAACTCATTCTATGAGGCCACCATCACCCTGATACCAAAACCAGATAAAGATGTCACAAAAAAAGAAAACTACAGGCCAATATCTCTGATGAACATAGATGCAAAAATCCTTAACAAAATACTAGCAAACAGAATCCAACAGCACATTAAAAGGATCATACACCATGATCAAGTGGGGTTTACCCCAGGAATGCAAGGTTTCTTCAATATATGCAAATCAATCAATGTGATAAACCACATTAACAAATTGAAGGAGAAAAACCATACGATAATCTCAACAGATGCAGAAAAAGCTTTTGACAAAAGTCAACACCCATTTATAATAAAAACTCTCCAGAAAGTAGGCATAGAGGGAACCTACCTCAACATAATAAAGGCCATATACGACAAACCCACAGCCAACATCGTTCTCAATGGTGAAAAGCTGAAACTATTTCCTCTAAGATCAGGAACAAGACAAGGTTGCCCACTCTCACCACTATTATTCAACGTAGTTTTGGAAGTTTTAGCCACGGCAATCAGAGAAGAAAAAGAAATAAAAGGAATAAATCGGAAAAGAAGAAGTAAAGCTGTCACTGTTTGCAGGTGACATGATACTATACATGGAGAATCCTAGAGATGCTACCAGAAAACTACTAGAGCTAATCAATGAATTTGGTAGAGTAGCAGGATACAAAATTAATGCACAGAAATCTCTGGCATTCCTATACACTAATGATGAAAAATATGAAAGAGAAATTAAGGAAACACTCCCATTTACCACTGCAACAAAAAGAATAAAATACCTAGGAATAAACCTACCTAAGGAGACAAAGGACCTGTATGCAGAAAACTATAAGACACTGATGAAAGAAACTAAAGATGATACAAACAGATGGAGAGATATACTATGTTCTTGGATTGGAAGAATCAACTGTGTGAAAATGACTATACTACCCAAAGCAATCTACAGATTCAATGCAATCCCTATCAAACTACCACTGGCATTTTTCACAGAACTAGAACAAAAAATTTCACAGTTTGTATGGAAACACAAAAGACCCCGAACAGCCAAAGCAATCTCGAGAAAGAAAAATGGAGCTGTAGGAAACAGGCTCCCAGACTTCAGACTATACTACAAAGCAGTAATCAGTAATCAAGAGAGTATAGTACTGGTACAAAAACAGAAATATAGATCAATGGAACAGGATAGAGAGCCCAGAGATAAACCCATGCACATATGGTCACCTGACCTTTGATAAAGGAGGCAAGAGTACACAATGGAGAAGAGACAGCCTCTTCAATAAGTGGTGCTGGGAAAACTGGACAGCTACATGTAGAAGAATGAAATTAGAACACTTCCTAACACCATACACAAAAATAAACTCAAAATGGATTAAAGACCTAAATGGAAGGCCAGACACTATAAAAAGGAAAACATAGGCAGAACACCCTATGACATAAATCACAGCAAGGTCCTTTTAGACCCACCTCCTAGAGGAATGGAAATAAAAACAAAAATAAACAAATGGGACCTAATGAAACTTAAAAGCTTTTGCACAGCAAAGGAAACCATAAAAAAGATGAAAAGACAACCTTCAGAACGGGAGAAAATATTTGCAAAGGAAGCAACTGACAAAGGATTAACCTCCAAAATATACAAGCAGCTCATGCAGCTCAATATCAAAAAAACAAACAACCCAACCCAAAAATGGGCAGAAGACCTAAACAGACATTTCTCCAAAGAAGATATACAGATTGCCAACAAACACATGAAGAGATGCTCAACATCACTAATCATTAGAGAAATGCAAATCAAAACTACAATGAGGTAGCGCCTCACACCAGTCAGAATGGCCATCATCAAAATATGTACAAACAATAAATGCTGGAGAGGGTGCGGAGAAAAGGGAACCCTCTTGCACTGTTGGTGGGAATGTAAATTGATACAGCCACTATGGAGAACAGTATGGAGGTTCCTTAAAAAACTAAAAATAGAACTACCATATGACACAGCAATCCCACACTGGGCATATACCCTGAGAAAACCATAATTCAAAAAGAGTCACGTACCACAGTGTTCACTGCAGCACTGTTTACAATAGCCAGGACATGGAAGCAACCTAAGTGTCCATCAACAGATGAATGGGTAAAGAAGATGTGGCACATATATACAATGGAATATTACTCAGCCATATAAAGAAAGGTAATTGAATTACTTGTAGTGAGGTGAATGGACCTAGAGTCTGTCATACAGAGTGAAGTAAGTCAGAAAAAGAAAAACAAATACCGTATGCTAACACATACATATGGAATCTAAAAAAAAAAAAATTGGTTCTGATGAACCTAGGGGCAGGACAGGAATAAAGACACAGACATAGAGAATGGACTTGAGGACATGGAGAGGGGGGAAGGGTAAGCTGGGATGAAGTGAGAGAGTGGCATGGACACATAGTCACTACCAAATGTAAAATAAATGGCTAGTGGGAAGCAGCCGCATAGCACAGGGAGATCAGCTCGGTGCTTTGTGACCACCTAGAGGGGTGGGATAGGGAGGGCGGGAGGGAGACGCAAGAGGGAGGGGATATGGGGATATACGTATGCATATAGCTGATTCACTTTGTTATACAGCAGAAACTAACACAACACTGTAAAGCAAGTATACTCCAATAAAGATGTTTAAAAAAAAAAGAAAGAAAAAGACCAAGTTCCAGCAGAGTGTGCAGAGACAACTCCATACTCTGCTTGTCTCAGGCAAGATTCCGCCCCGCACGTTACTCCTGCGGGTCTATCAGGCCCACGCAGGAGTTTTTAACCGGATCAGCGTTTAGGGCAGTAGCCAAGTTCCCCCGTCACGGCTGTGTCTTCGGCTTCAGAGCCCGGCTCCAGGCTCAGAGCCCTCACACCCGCGGCCTGAGTGCACCCGCGGGCATAGCTCTGTGGGTGTCTCCCAGGAGCCCCGATGGACCGGGCACACGGAGCTCTTATTCCATGCGATGGTGCAAGGGAGGCTCTCTCACCACCCTGCTCTCGGGTGAGACCCCTCACGCGTCTGTCGCACAGCTACTGACGTGGCAGGCCTGCTCTAGGCACTGGGGATGCAGTGTGGACGGATGGACACGGTCCCTGCCCTGTGGTGCCCAGAGAAGCCGCACTCCGAGCCAGGCCCGTCAGGGTAGACGAGGCAGACTCTGTGTGACTGGGCAGGGCCCTCTTCCAGCTGGGCAGGCAGCCCCATCCTGTGGGCAGAGCCTGGGCTGGGCTGGCACAGTCAGCTCCCTACAACGGTGGCTTCCATGATCTTGGTTTTGAAACTGGCCTGACTTTAGTTCCACCCTGGGTCCCCCTTGGGTCCTGCAGGCTGGATGGATGCCAGGGTGGCCCAGGATACATGCCAGGCAGCTGAGGCATCCAGGTATGGACCCAGCAGCAGGGTGGGTTGCACTGCTCCTGGGTTAGGGCTGCAAGAGGGGATGAGAAAGGCTGCCCTTTAAGTGGGTGAAAGATGGACTCGCTCATCCCACAACTATGTCCTGGATGTGGCTTCTTTGGGCCACACTCTCACCCCTGGGACTCACACACATACTGAACCACATAAGAAGAACCAAAGAGAGCTGGAAAAGTGCCTCCTGAGCAGGGGGCTGGGCCCTACTTTGGAGGGTCTGGGGGATGGTGGCTGATCAACCATGCAGAACTGCTCCTCCTTCGGAAGCCACATCTCAGTGACTTCCTGGCCTGGAGGATTCGCCAACCTGACTCCCGACTGCCTCTAACGGGCCCCTGAGTCCTGCCAGTTCCAGTCCCTGAGGCTCTCTCTATCCCGGCCTTCCCTTCCCACCCTGCCCTCGGCCACTGCCCCAGCTGGGCCACCGCCCCGCCCTCGTCAGACATGCCTCGGCTCCTCCTGCCTCCCTGCCCCCATGCTGACCCAGAGTGAACCTTCTGGAGCTTGAAAGTGACTGTGTCCCTCCCATGCCCCTTCAAAGGCTCCCTTGCCCCCAGCTGGGCCCTTCCACAACGGGAATATTTTAACTTCCCAAGTTAGAATGCTAGGTAACACCAAGCATTTGTTAGCTGTTAGCTGTTTATGTAAAGAAGGTGATTCAACCCTCACACCTATAAGGCGTACACTATTGCCCTTGTCTAATGAGGAACCTGAGGCCTGGAGAGGTCACACGTGGTGGAAAGGGAGGATGGCTGTTGATGCCCCCGCCCCCACCTCCCATCAGGAGTCAGGGAGCTCTGCTTTTCCAGAAGGATCCACCTGGACCACTCAGGCCATCTGCCCCCTCCTTCACTAGCAGCCCTCTCAGTGGTTCCTCCATTGGATCCCCTATGACCTCTCCCAGTGACCGCTGAAAACGATGGGCACCTCCCTTCTCCTGCGGGAGAGAAGGGCGGGGTTTCAGAAGGGATTATGATCATTTTGGCAAAGCGGGCTGCTAAGGGGGCAGCTGGGACATTTATGAGTAAGAGGCAAGCTGTCCCAAGGAACCAAGGTGGATGCATCAGGACCCCTGGAGCGCGAGTCTGATGCTAACCTGAGTACAGGTGCCAAGTTCTTTAGTCCTGAGTGCCAGTCGTGGGCAGAGCCATTAAGAGGATGGAGTTTTTTGGAGGGAGTCGGGGGAAAGGGGGGAGCTTCAGTCAGTCTAAATAGGTGCGGCGGGGGGTGGAGAGGAAGAGGAGGAAGAGGCAGAAGAGAGACAAGAGCCATCTGATCAATTCCAGAAGAGAGGTGAACCCAGACCCCTCCTCTCAGATCTGGGAGAAGTCTAAGACTTCCTTAATAAACATGTCCAAGGGGCAGGCATGCTCCATTAAGGGCAGAAATTTAAACCCACAGGAATCTGGGGATATGTGTTTTATTTTTGGTTTTAACCACAAAAGTAACTCAGCTGGCTATTTTAAGAAGGGGGGATAAAAACACTGACAATGGTTACCAGTTCTAAAAGACAGCCCGCTGGCGTGTCCAGCTCTGGGCTGTTGGCAGTAACCTTCGGAGGCCCTGCCCTTGTCCCCAGCTCCTGAGGAAGCTGGGCCCTGCAAACCACCTGCTGTTGTTGGGGGCTGGCGGGCGGTGGATGGGGTCCGCCGGGCGTCTTTCTGTCTGCTCTGTCCTCTCCACGTGGGGCTGGTGCCCACACAGCTTGGCTGGGCGGTGGCACAGCTTTGGAGTGGGATGAGCCTGGCCCCACCTCTGAACTCGGAGACCATGCGCAAGGATCCGAGCCTCGGAGTCTCGGTTTCCTCATCTGTGAAACCGGGAGAAGACTGCCTCCCTCACAGGTGTTGGGACTCTTCAGCCAGACAATGTACGTATGGTGTCAGCTAAAGGGCAGCGACGGGTCACTGCTAAGTCCCATGACTGTGACTTGGACCGAGAGCAGCAAAGAGTGGCCACCAGACACTCTCCAGCTCCGGGGCCCTGGTGTCAGCCTGCGCATCCTCGGGGGCACCCTGGGTATCTGGCGAGCCTGCCCTCTCGGCCATTGGGGAAGCCCTGCTTTGCAGGAAGCCATTTCTGCGGCGATCAGGGGACCTGTGGTCAGCACTGTGGATGTGAGTCACACTGACCACCTCCTGCCAGGTCAGCCCGAGGGCAACAGCCTAGAGCCTTCTCCCCACCACCCTGCATGTTCACTCACCGCGATTCCAGCTGAGGGTTCCAGCTGCTCAACGCCTCCATCATCATGGCCACGGCCCTGGCTCAGGCACTGCCTCCCACCCAGACCTGGACCGTCACCTCCACACTCTCCTCTTCCAACATAAATCCAACCAGTGCTTTTCTCTGTCTAAATGTCATCCATGACCCCCCAGTGCCTGAGGGTCAAAAACCGGACCTTTTCAGGGGCTGAGAGGGACAGCTGGGGCTGAGCTCAGCCCCAACCCACTGTGTTGTTCTCCCTCCCTTTGCGGACCTTGTTCTTTCAGGCATTGGGGCTTCTGCCTGGGATGCCTGGCCCCCCTTCAGGCCGGCACTGGTTCACAGGTGATGACGAGACCACCCCCCACCGGCCCACCACACTGACTCGCTGGGCTGTCACCACACACCAAACACGGGGCTCTGCACTTCACAGCAGCTCCGCCGGCCCTCACCACAGCCCCTAAGGCAGAGGATGGGTATGCTGAGGGGCACAGAGAGGCCAGTGGCTTGCCCATGGTCACAGAGCTTGTACGTTGCAGAGCAGAGGTTTGAACCCAAAGAGGTCTGGTTCCCAAATCCGTACCCTTAACCACTAGATTATGTGCCTCTCGAACATACTCAGCATGTGTCACGCAGGACCTGGGAGACGTCAGAGAGCAAAACCAACCAGGTCCTGCCCTTGGGAAGTCTACAGTCTGGTGGGCGGCCACAAGTGACATTACAGATGGCAAAAATGCCCCGACGGAAAAGAGCAGGCACTGAGACAGTAGAGGGGCTGAGGTTCAGACGAGCCGATGGGGACGGCTTTTAAGGCCCTACCCCAGTGTCGGCCCCGCAGTGTCACCTCCAACTGGGCAAACCGTGCCAGGCCTCATCCCGCACTGCGGCAGTAACACTGTGGACAACAGCGACCAAATAACCGGCCTTCGCTGCATGTCAGCCTGTGCAGGATGCGGCGCGGACCTCTTGTTACTGCCCTACAGCCCCCACCACGTGTGGGCACAGCTGATGCCCACACCTGGCAGTGGAGTACGGGGATGCAGAGCCGGGCCCGGGGGCCTCTGGACCCGTGTGCTCTCCCTCTGCTCTGCCCCCGCCTGCCTCGGTTGGACCCTGAGCTCTGGGGACATCTCTGTCTCACCGGGGCCTACCCTCTGGTGGGAAGGAGGGTAGAGGTTCAGCCAACGTCTGTGGAAGGAGCGGCCGAGCCTCCAGACCCCCTCGCCGCCCCAGTTCAGTGCTGAGCACCCGTCCCCGCCCCGTCCCGGGGAACATTCCTCATGTTTCACTGACCCTAAGCTCCCTTGTCCACCCTTCTTTTTTTTCTGGCCACACCACACGGCTTGCGTGATCTTAGTTGCCGGACCAGGGATCGAACCTGGGCCCCGGCAGTGAAAGTGCGGAGTCCTAACCACTGGACCGCCAGGGAATTCCCCCCTTGACCACTCTTGAGCCCCTCTGATATTGGGATGTTGCTTACAAACGATGACCTGTCAGAGCTCAGTTGGTAGATTTTTCTTTCTAGATTCAATGAAATATGATTTGTAAATAGTAAGGAACTGTCTTAAAGGTCAAGGCCATTAGCAGCCCTAGTCCCACCTTGACTATGACCAGGTCTAGGGCAGAGCTCACCCACCCGGGGGATAGGGATAGAATGGGAGTTAGCTGACCGTGATCAAGCAAGCAGTGACACGGTGCGTCAGCACTACCCAGAGCTCCCATGGGGGCCCTCTTTTGAGATCCTTCTCCCATGACTGGCACCCCTGCAAAGGTGCCCACAGCCGTTTTGTTTTTAGTCCACATTCATGGAATGTCATCTTTCCAGTGTAACGGCCACCTACTAACGTCACTCAAAGGAACCATGGTGAACCTCTGAGGAGATTTCCTTCTAGTCTTTACTGTTTTCAGGCTTTAAAAAACACATCTGTATAATTTTTTTTAAAGTGTGTAATGGTATTGTGATTATGTCTTGTTTGTTGGTTTCTACATGGGAATCCTAGTCCATGCCCTTAAGAGACACGCTGAAATATTTATGAACGAAATGATACGCTGTTTGGAATCTGCTGTAAGTAGTACCCACCCCTTTGCTCGACTCCGCTCCCCCCACCCACCAGCTGCCTCCATCCCTTGCCCAGTGCCCCTTTATCCCATCTGCCCCCCAGCTGCCTTCTAGATGCCCTCTTCCCGCCCATCTATTCTCCGTCCTACGACACACTCTGAGCAGCTACTGTGCCAGGTGCTAGAGAGGCAAAGAGGGAGAAGAAAATCCCTGCCCTTAGGGAGGCCCTACAGCGGTCAGTGAGAACAGCTGGACAGGTGTGTTCAGTGCAAAATGACAGGTGATGTGACTGAGGTCAGTCTGGGGCGCTGGGGGAGCCGGGAGCAGGGGGTCAGCACCCCAGGGGAACTGGGAAGGCTCCGGTGAGGAGGTGCCGACTGAGCTGAGCACAGAGCACAAGCTGCCAGGCTGGGGAAGGTCAGGAGGGACGTTCCTGGTAGAGGAAGAGCACGTGCTGAATGAATGAATCCGTGATGAAACCTCAGGGATGACGGGAAAAAGAGCAGAGACGAGGGGCCTGAGGGTCAGTCTGAAGGACCTGAGGGAGGGAGAAAAGGCCGTGCTGAGACCGGGAAAGATCCAGGAGCCCAAGGGAGGCTGAGGGTCAGGAGGGAGCAAGGCAGCCGGAGGAGAAAGGCGATGATGCCAATGGCTTGGCAGACCAGTCTTCAAAGCCAGACAGAGGGAATCAGGCACAGACACCCTCTAGCCTGCCCCCAGCCGCTCCTTCCTCTTCCCCACCCAAAGCAGCAACCCCTCTCCCCTTTGCCAGAGCCCGCTCCAGGAGTGGGTGAGCTACCCAGTCCGGATCCCTGGGGAGTACAGGGTGTCGGCGGGGCCTTGTCGGGGAGAGGAGAGCCTTGTCCACCACCCCCCCCCACCCCGGTCTCCTTCTGTCCTCTCTTCTGGGAGCCAGCATGGGAGCATGGCACCTGGAGCTTGGGCCGAGGTGACACGCTCAGGACACAAAGCCAACGTATTCAGGACAGAGAAAGAAAAAGCCTGGGTGTTGCAATACATCGCGGATCTGTGAGACCAATCCTGGAACTGCCGACCTTCCGACTTCTTGCCAAGTAAGCCCAGCGCATGGGGCTGGCTCGGCTGTGTCTCTCTGTCACTTGCAGCCGAGGTATCCCGAAGCCTGGTGGCAGCCTGCAGCGTGCAGACCGGCCTTCTCCCCGCTTCCTCCTCCCATCGCCTGGGCCTTCTGCCCGCTGCTCCCTGCAGGGCCTGCCCTGACCCCCAGAGGGCTTTCCCCTCCATGCTGGGCCCATGTGGGCCAAGGCACTCTGCGCACACCACAACCACAAGCTCTGCTTAGTGTCACAATAACCCTATAGCATTTACTTCTTTGTTTCTACGTCTCTCTCATTAGGCTGTGAGCTCAAGGGGGGAGGTTACAGCTTGTGAGTCATTGAATTCTCTACACCACACAGGATGACCGGGCCTGTGAAAAACCTGCAGGATGTGTTTGATGAATGACTGAATGAAGGATGAGGCCATATTCACCACGACCATAAGCCCTAGAGCACTTTAATTTAAATGGAGTACTCCCACCCTTTGGCCTCACTGATCCCTTAGTAGTGGTTGTGCAATCCTAATATTTCTTCAGCTCAGCAGTCCTGCGAATGTTTTTGAAAAGCACCGTGTCCCTCCTTCATCTGACCTCCACGTTACCATCCTCAGTTCCTGTGACCACTCCATTCTGGAAGTGACTTCTAGAGCCTTCACCGTTCCCACTGATCCCCCTGGGACACTGCCCAGCTGTGCTGTCCTCCTGGAAACAGTGTGGGAACCCACTCACCTGCCCACGTGGGATATGGTATTTGTGTTAATTCACCCTGTGACTACATTGGATGTTTATCAACTCTACTGCATGGAACTGACTCCTGCAGAGCTTGTTGCTGTGAAAGACACTCTCCACTGGCCCACATTGTTTAGCTTTTCTAGCCTCCCTTGCAGCCAGAAGAGGCCCTGTGTTCTGGCCACTGAAGTGTGGGTGGAATCTTCTTCCCAGTGGCTCCTGGGGAAGTTTTTCCTCTCCTGATAACAGAGGCAGCACCAGAGGGTGCCTTCACCTGTGCTCTCTGTTACGTGGGGGCTAGCAAGAGGAGGAAACCAATATGCTGAAGGTTGGGGTGGTGGGTGGAGAAATACAGAAAGAACCATTAGGAACAAACTCATCCTAGATGGACCCTGAACCCAGACATTTTCACTCTAAAGGAAACCCGCCAGGTCCCTTTCAATTCTAAGGGGAAGCAATGAGGCGGGAAAGTTAGGAGAGTGGGATCTGGACACAGACAAATCCCAGTGCAAGTCGTGACTGGAGTACTCACTAGCTGTGTGTCCCTGAGTGAATTCCTTAACCTCTCTGTGCCCTCGTTCCTCCCCTGCAAAATAGGGATAACTGAAGCACTCACCTTCCAGCATTATGTGAGGAGGAAATGCGAGAATGCACTTCATGTGCTTTGCATCCCACCTAGCACAACAGCTAACACCAAAACAAACGTTACCAACTACAAAAATATCAACCTAAAAATCACTGTGTGAAAATTTCAAGCATTCCCATAAAATAGATTTTAAATCACATACATGCAGAAGCCATTCATTTTTCCCCAGCCAGCACTGTCCTGAAGCCTATTTTCCAAATGAATAGCTCTTTCCAGACCTAACATGGAAAGTTCCATCAGTCTCCTAAGTTGCTGAGCCATCCTTCCTCAAAGCCCTGGCTGCCTCTCCCCTGCCATTTTGTAACCACAGGCCACAGGAGGAACTCTAAAATACTTTACAGAGGCATAACTTTGGCAACCCACAATTTTAAAGTTGATATAACTAACTATAGTACCTAACTGAAGAAAATTTCAGTTAGATGAAGGACGGCTTTTAAAAAACTATCTAGGTAAGAAGGAGCAAGGCCATGAAAGTAGAGAGGTGTGAAGGGGCTGGCCAAGGTGTATATAACATTCTTTTTTTGTTCCCCCAACTCACGAATGTAAAAGATGTTACTGACAAATGTACGTATGTAGGTATGTACGTACCTATCAAGAGATTTAAGGAATTGCTCGTGGTATTATGGAGGCTTGGCAAGTTCAAAATCTGCCGGGTAGACCAGCAGGCTGAAGACCCAGAGGACAGATGCAGCTTAAGTCCAAAGGTTGTCTGCTGGCAGAATTCCCTCTTCTTGGGAGGCCAGTCTTTCTTCTATTCAACAGATTGGATGAGACACACACACACACTACGGACGGACAGTCATCTGCTTTTCTCAAAGTCTGACTTAAATGTTCATTTCATCTAAAAAATACCTTCATATAAACATCTAGATTAACGTTTGGCTAAATATCTGGGTACCATGGCCTGGCCAAGTTGATACATGAAGTTAACCACCCCAAGGGTTTATCCTGCATCAATACAAACAAGTTCCACTGGAACAGGGGACACCTCTGTCTGTCCTTCAATTCTCCTGGTCTCAGCCTGTGTGGCCTCGCTGGCTCCTTCCCCCTCCTCCCCGGCTCCCTCCTTCCTTTCTCTACCTCCCCTGCAGGAGGAAAGCCCAGTTCCTCCCCATGGGTCTTGCACAGCTACTTGGCTCTCTGTGGCACTTTTTGGTGCTTTCTTAATTGTCAAGTTTCCCACCTCCGTGGGGGTACAAGCCCCCCGGAGGTTTTGTCACTTGCCTGCGGGATATGGCTGGGAAGGGGAGGAGATGGCACTTGAACCCAGATCTTCTGATGCAGGGTCTAAGCTCTGACCCTATTCAGACTGCTTATGTCCCAGTGGTCAAAATGTGCCACCTGGGAACATGCTAGGTGGGCTCATGGGCAAACGTAAAGACATTTTTAGAGTTACCTATTTACTTGAATGTCGAGTAGAAGGGAAAAAACACAAACTAGCTTATCAAAGTCATGATTTCAGGATATAATTACACAGGATAAGGTCAAATTTAAAAAGGTGAGTGAACAAAAGGAAAACACTCTGAAAATAAAACTAAAGGTGGTACATGAAGGGCAGACACATATCATAAAGGTGGTACACGAAGGGCAGAAGTCTGGAGAGTGCTAGCCTAGACAGAGGCCTCCTTGGTAAGAAGGTAAAGAGTTAACTTGTCCTGAATCCTCCTGCTTCTCATGGGGTGATGGTCCCAAGCTAATTAGAAGACACTGAGGGTTTTTGTTTTTTTCTAAAACCAGAAGGACGGAACTCCAGGACTTTACTCTTATTTCTTTGAGCTCAGGGAGGGAACAAAACCTATTCACCAGTTCCATCTGTAGGGTCAGGCAAAGGCTTTAATTCCCAAGTGAGAACCGGCTCCGCCCCGCAGCCTGAAACCTGACCTGTCTGTGGCTGTGGCTGCCACCCAGCCTGTGACTGCTCATTCCCAGTGACACCAAGACCAGACAGAGGCTGTGCTGGAGCCAGGGCCCTGGGTGGGCACCTGGGCTCTGCCTCGAACTTAGACTACATCCCAGCAATGATGATAATACCGGGTAAAAAATCACAACAGCTAACAATTATGGACAATTACAGTCTGGCGGGCACTGGGCCAAATGCTTCACAACGTGACAATACTACAATTTCCCAACACAGCAATGCAGCAATCCCAACTGATACGTGCTATTATTATCCTTATTTTTTAGACAGGAAATTGGAGAACAGAGAGGTTAAGTAACTTGCTCCAGGTAACAAAGCAGGTGAAGGATAAACCAGGACTCAGACCACCTGGCCTGACTCAGGAGCACATCCTGGATGCCTTAATATGTACCATGCGGCTAGCTGACACAAAGCCCTCTCTAGGCATTAGTCCCTGTTATCCTTAAGACAGAAATTCTGGGTTCTAACCTGGCACCAGCACTTATCGATCAAGGAGTTGGAGCTTCAAGATGCAAGGGCTCCCCACGGCACAGAGTGGGAAGCGGTAGAGATTCTGACTCAGGGGGTCCAGGGCTGGAGCATCCTCAAACATCTCTGACAGGGGTGCTCTGGGACCCCAGTTTGAAGAACAAAGAACTTAACCATTCTGCCTCTGGCTAAGAGGTCAGCAAACTATAAACCCACGTGCCAAATGCAGTCTGCTTTTGCATGGCCCACAAGCTAAGGATGGTCTTTACATTTTTTAAATGGTTGAAAAAAATCCAAAGAAGAATAAATTTCATGACCCGTGAAAATTATATGAAACTCACATTTCAGTGTCCATAAATAAAGTTTGATTGGAACACAGTCATGCCCTTTCATTGACTTACTGTCTGTCTGCCGTCGTGCTCTGATGGCAGAGTTGAGCAGTTTGCAGCAGAGGCCATATGGACCATAAAATCCAAAATATTTACAATCTGGCCCTTTAAAGTCTGCAAATCCTGGTCTAGTCTACCCTGCCAGCCATGCAGCATCCTCCTTACAGCCTCCCTCCCCTCCAACCTCTGCCTTCATACCTCCAGGGTTAGGGAGCTCACTACCAAACAAGGCAGCCAGGCCCACTGTGAAAGGTGCTGGCACTGAGTTCCTCTGGTAACCGGCCACTCTGCCCTCTAAGCCTGTGCAGTCGGTTCTATCGCCCCTCCACAATGCCCAGCCATGTGCTTCTTTCCTCCAGCCTCTGGTAACCAGCCACTCTGCCCTCTAAGCCTGTGCAGTCGGTTCTATCGCCCCTCCGCAATGCCCAGCCATGTGCTTCTTTCCTCCAGCATCAATCCTTCCTGTCCTCATCGTCCCCTCAGTTGTTCAATTCTCTGGGAAACAGAGGGAGGACGGTGGCACCTCTGTGTGACAGGTAAGGGAGGCGGTGGAGGAGGAGTGTGACATAGTCAGCAGTGGAACTGCAGCTGGACCCAGGTCTCCTGCAGCCCAGCCTGGTGTCCCCTTGACAACCTTGCTTGAGTATCCAGTTTGGCTACCACTCATCACTCCCAAAATGGCAGCCCCGAGGGCCCGAGGTGTTCTCTTCCTGCTAATGCCTATGGTCTCTTACCTATGATGCCTTCTGGTGGCCGCCCTGGCTTGGCCTTTGTGGAACTAAGGGTGGCTCTCCCTGACCTTTCACCTCTCCCATCCACCCCAGGACTCAGTCTTAGGCTCTGGGCTCTCCGCCTGGTCCATCTTGCTCTCCCCACCTGCTACCAGGGGCTGGTCCCCAGGCACTGCCCATGTTTATAGTCTCTGCTGTTTGCAGCTTGCTCTCCTGAGTCACCTGCATCTCTAGTTCAAAGTGCCAGGGGTGAGCTGACAGCCTGAAGTGGAATATGGGGTTCTTGGGTTGCCTTCTGACGTCTCTCTATAAGACACAGCCAGTAAGGGCGGTCCTCAGAGAATACCTGGGAAGGGTTTTTAAATCCTTGGAAGAAGAGGGCTGTGTCAACACCAGCTAGTACTCAGCTATCTGGAATCCTTTCAGCCCCAGGCTGCTGCCCACGGAAACGGGAAGCTCTCCTGATAGATAAGGGTGTGTGGACAAAAAACATCACCTGCCATTTCAGTAAACAAAGGCAGCTGTGGCCATCAAGCCGCTGGCCACTGCAGCACCCTCCCCTCACCAAAGGTGCACCTGAGTGGAATTCAGGATGGAGAAAAACAGGATATTGGCACTAGATACTGAAGATGCATGTCAAAGGACTGATTTCAATAAGCCCAGACTCTTGCATCTTCCCACACAGAGGAAAGCGCTAAAATCATTAACTTGAGATGTCTGTTTTTTGTGATTAGCAGTAATCTTTTTATGTTTGACTACTTTTTTTTTCCCCCCAGCAAAAACTCCTGTATATCCTGGCTCCTCCCTCACCTCTTTGGAACAGTCCCTCAGAGCTACCTGAGAGGCTGCCTCGCGGGCTGTAATCCTCAGTAAGGTCTCCAGATAAAACATAATTCTCAACTTACAGGTTGTGCATATTTTTCTTTAGTGGACAGGTGAGTGACCTGGAAACGTGCACAGGTCCAGGTGTGCATTGCAATCAGAAAAGCTAGTCTGTGGGTCAAACAATAACTGTATGTTGGAGGGCTGGGATGCTGCATATTCCAAACAGGTGTTGATCAGCCAGAGGCAGTGTGGTGAGGGTACGAGAGAGGACCTGGGCTTTGCAGCCAGAGACTCTATTCAGCTGTGAAACCTTGGGAGGTGACACCTGCCTTCAGACTTACCTTTAGTGACATGGGAAAAAATAGCAAAACCCTGCAGGGTTGAAACTGAGTCCCCCTAAAACCGACGTCCTCTGCCGAGTTCCTGATTAAGCTCTCCATCCAAAACTATTCCCTTTCTCGTCCCACACCTGTTCCCCTCAAGATTGATGAATATCAAAGAAAAGGGGACTTTGAAACTGAGCGGGACCCTGTGTGGTCCTTCCGGGCACAAAAGCTTTTCCGTGTCCCCCATTTCTTGTTTGTGGGAAAAAGGTTTCAGCCTCCTAAATATCCCCGAGTGCCTAAATATCTGCCAAAGTGCAGATTCAAACAGTCACTAATTAGGGAAGGGCAGGAAGGCAGAAACAAAGGAAAGGCAGTCAAGAAACACTGGTGCAGCGATAAAGCAGAGTCCCAGCTCCTCCTCGAGGGATTTACTTAACAATCTGATACAGATCTCTGAGTTCTTCTGCTGGACCTGGGGGTCCCACCCAGGGGGAGGATGGTGACTTCGGGTCTGCACAAGCACGTAGACCCCAGAGTGGAGGGAACCAGAAGGCTGATGCCTGAGATTCCTGGAGCACCATCGCGTCACCTCCCCACCAACCAATCAGAGGAGAGTTACAAACCCTGCACCCCCCCCCACACCGCAACCAATTTTGCCTTTAAAAACTCCTCCCTGAAAACCATCAGGGAGTTTGGGTCTTTTGAGTACAAGTAGCCCATTCTCCTTGCTTGGCCCTTGCAATAAACCTTTCACTGCTCCAAACTGTTTGGTTTGTTTAGCCTCACTGTGCATTGGGCACACGAACTTGGGTTCGACAACAGGGTCGTGATACCAGCGTGGCACCTGGCATTTGCTCACAAACTGTTACTTTCCTTTTCTCCTTTCTTTCCTCCTACTGTGTGCCAGGCACCATGCTAAGAGCCAAGGGTCTGGATCAGTAAGGTACAGCACCTGCCCTCAGGAAGCCCAGGCTAGCCAGGGAGACACATGCGCAACTACTAACAGAATGGGACAGTGATTTATTAGTGTGATGACGGTGAAAATAATAAAAATGATGATGATGTTTCCCCAGCACTGACAATGTGCCAGGCCCTCTCCACGGAGCATCTCACTTCACTCTCACAACCATCCTGAGAGGTGGATGCTGGTATAACCCCCATTCCACCCAGGAAGGAGCAGAGGCTCAGAGCCCAAAGGCAGACAGTGAGGGAGCCTGCAGAGCTAGGGTGAGGGGAGTGCACAAAAGCAATGGCTGGATCTGAAGGGGTCAGAGAAAGCCTCAGGGAGGAGGTGATGATGCCCGGGGCTTTGAAGGATGCACCGGGAGCAGGCAGAGGGAGCAGCAAGCACAAAGGGGTGTGGGTGGGTGGCTGGGGACTTTGTGAGTTGAGAGACTCTCACCCCTGATTAACACCGTCAGGACCCACTGTGCTCAGGGCTGCCAACTGGACAGGGCTCTACTCTCAACAGACAGATGGAGTTGGCAGGCTTGAGAAGAGATTATTTCACCCCTGCAGTTTACAGAAATGCAAGCAGCTAATACTAGGTCATTAGTAATAGTAATCACAGCCAATCAAGGCTGTTGCCATCTCTTTAACAAAAAAAGAAAAGAAAAAAGAAAAGAAAAGAAAAAGGAATACTGAGGGTATTGACTCAAACGGCAGACATTCTTCATTTAATCCTACTTTTAGAGCTTCCTCAGCTTTGGTTCAGATATCAGGGGCTCAGGGCAGCTCATCTCAGCTTTCCTGTCACTTCACTGGGGTCCTTGGGTGAGTCCTAGTCTCCACCTCCCCTCTCTGGGCCTCAGTCTCCTGTATAAAATGAAGGGGATGGGCTAGAACAGAGGGTTTTAATATGTGGTTTCCAATCCAGTGGTCACCTCAGACCTATAGGGTCACAAACTCTGGGGATGGGGCCCAGCCTTTGATGCTTTAACAAGTCTTCCAGGGGATTCTGATGAGAGCCCTGGGTCACAAGAGCCCCAGGGTAAGGACCGTTCCTGCAGTAATACTTGCGCTGTGCTCTAAGGTATTAAGGGTTAGTAACTCTTTGGACTGAGTTATCTCTTGCCCAAGACAGGAAACCTTTCAGGGTAAGAAAAGAAACTGTTTTCTTTGACCATCTAAAGCCCAGAGTCCAGATGAGCTTTTCTAGAGAGGCTCAGGCACATGTGGCTGACTGTGAAGGCCAGAATTTTTTTGGGCGGGGAAGGGTAGGAAGTCTCACACTTGGCATGTGATGAAAGCAGTCGTATCTGCAGCTAGAGAAATAAAGATGAGAGACAAGCTGCCTTCTCTTTTCAGTTCCAAAACAATGACTCACGTGTGTGTGTGTGTGTGTGTGTGTGTGTGTGTGTGTGTGTGTGTGTGTGTAGTAGGTGGGGCAGGGTGGTGGCCCTGAGAGGTGCAGCTTCCCCTCTCTCATCCAGGAGCTTCCTGGTGTGTAAATTCTCTACTGACAGCCTCCTCTTGAAGACCTTTCATTACAAAACCTCAGAAGAGCCACAAACAGCCATGGGGGCGATTTCAACAGAGCTGGGTCAACAGACTTAAGCGAGGTTTGGCTTCCAAGATAGTAAGAATGGAAAGAATATCTTGTCTAAAAGATCCAATTTTCCCAGTTTGAACTTAAGGCTAAAAACCGTCAAAAAGTTGGAGAGAGTTTCACAGTACTGCCCTCGGCTTCTTCATGCAAGGAGGCACACCCAGACTGCCTTGGAGAAGTGTTAGCGGTTTGGGCCATGGCCTGTGGGTCCTCTCTGCGTTGGTGGGCAGAAATGAGTGCCTATGAGACCAACTGTCCAGTCATTTTCAGGAATTCCAGACCCTCACTTGGCGGTGTCTCAGTAACAATAATAAATATTACCACTTTCTTCTTTTTTTTTTTTTTTTGCGGTACGCGGGCCTCTCACTGTCGTGGCCTCTCCCGTT
>NW_006783590.1:695230-744381 GCF_000442215.2 Lipotes vexillifer
GCCCGGGGCTCATGGGCCCAGCCGCTCCACGGCATGTGGGATCCTCCCGGACCGGGTCACGAACCTGCGTCCTTTGCATCGGCGGGCGGACTCTCAACTACTGCGCCACCAGGGAAGGCCCTACCACTTCTTTTATATAGCATCGGCCACGTGCCAGGCGCTAAGCCCTTTACATTTATTAACGAGTTTAACCTACACAACAACCCCACGGATGTAGGGATCATTATTATCCCCTAATCACAGGTGAGGAATCCTCCCTACAGAGGCAACGTCACAGAACTAATAAGTCTCCCGTCAACAGGGGGCGAGAGATTCAGGAGACCTGGGCTCTGAGTGAGCCTGTGTCTCTGCCACAGGGCTTGGCCGTCCCCTCTACTGAGCAATGAGGGAGACCGAATCAGGTGGTTTCTAAGATCACTTCCAGCTCAGAGTCTGCGACTCCATGCGGTCCATCTGATGCCGGTTGGTGAGGGCGGCCAAGGCCGGCACGCCCTGAAGCTTTGGCCTGGCTTCCTCATGGCACGGGCTCCTCAGCGTCTAGCCCCGGCCCGGGGGAGGCAGGGCTCCCTGTCCCCCTCCCCGCAAGACGCCCACCCAGCCGCCAAGCCCTTGTCTCCTGGTCCTGGAGAACGGACTTCCAGCCCTTCTCAGGTATCCGTGTCCGCAGCGCCGAGTGAGCCAGGAATGAGACGGCAAGGGCCCAGGCGGCGCGACCTGCGCCGGGGAGACGACGCGAGAAACATTCGAGGGGCCCATGGACTGCAAAACCACGCAGTCCCTTTAACCCCCCAAACTTTCTCCCTGGATTAGCGACCCTAGCAGTCGCACATTGGCTGAGTCGCAGCCGCCAGGACCCGCCTTCTCTATTTACCTATTGGTTGCTGTCAGTATCCATCACAAGCCGAGGCTTCTTAGTGGACCTCGGCTCTTGTCAATCAAAGCAGGCGGGCGGCTGGGCGGGGCCAGGTCAGGCAGAGACACTCCAGCCTCGTTCCTCTCCTTGCCTCCCTCAGGTGTGTAACTGGGGACCTGGAGGCGCGCCTGGGGGCCGGTGCCGGGCGCGGAACCCTGCGCTGGGGCTGGGCCGGGCCCCGGGGACTTACCGATGCGCTGTCCCACCGGAGAGCTGAACGGGTTCCCCAGGAGAAAGTCCATCGCCACGGCTGCCGCTGCCACCAAGCCGGGGAATCAGCTGACAGCAACCGCCAGCGCCGGACCCGTCACGTGACGCGCCGGACGGTCCTAGAGGAGGCGCGGCTGGGGCGGGGCGGAGGGAGTCTGGAGCCGGCCGCAGGCCCCGCCCCTGACGTGGAGGGGCGGCGTCTCGAGGCGGAGGGCGATGACCTCACTGCGGTTTACTCGGCGTCGGTGGATCGTCACGCACGACGTTGGGCGGCTGCGGGCCTGGGGCGCTTGGGTCTAAGCCACGCCCTTCACGTCTTTTTAAGGATTTAGGGGCGTTGTCTTTGATCTCTACACACCCAGAAAACTCAGTCTCAGACCAGGGAAATGACTTGGGTAAGGTTACCCAGCAAGCTGAGACTCCAGCTCTCGCTCTTAGTTTTAGCCTCTAGGACCTCACTATGACTACACACCCACTGCTGGGTTTGACAGCCTCTCTGGCCTGTTGTCTCCCTGCCCAGAGAAGACTCTTCCTATTTGAGATCGAGGTCTCCCGGCTGCAAAATGTATCCTCTTTGCAGCCCAGATTCCGTTACCTCAAAATAGGAGGGAAGGGCCAAGGGTTTTGCGACACCTTGACACTGAGAGCCAGCTCAGTGAATTGCAGCTAGGGACGGGCTAGAGCCCAGGGTGGCAGAAAGCACACAGATGTCACTGGTGGGTCCTGGGACCCATCTCAGCCATTCATTTACTGTGTGATTCAAACAGCGGGCTTCCATTTTCTCTGGATTCTGGAATTAGGTCAAGGACCTTTCTTTTTTTAGGTTACTGGCTCCTTTGAGAAAGTGTAGAAATCAGCGGAGCCTTTCTGAAGAAAAAAGGCAGAGATACAGTTTGACCTCAGGGAGTTTCTGGGGTCCCTGAGGTGCAGCAGTGGACCCCAAGCTAAGAATTAAGAATCTCAAAGGCTCTTCGCAGCTTTGTAATTCTAATATCTTCAACCTTCTTGTGTGCTGTGTTTCAGCTATGTCATCTACTCATTAGATACCAATATTAGATCTATTGGTTATTTTTTTTTGCTTCTAATGACATGCACTCCAAAAGATACAATAACCACTGCTTTGGTAGTTTGGGTTACTGCAGGATGCTTCAGTATTTTTTGGGCATATCTGTGAATTTTAAATTTGAAAGGCTAGTAAATTGCAGAAATTTAGGACGATAGAAAACCTGAATTAGAACTTAATCACTTCCGTCAATCTGAGCAGTCATAGGGGCTGACATCTTTACCGTACAACATAAAACCTTTATGGACGTCATGTACTTCTGTGCTTTGAAGTGTTTTAATAATGCTCATGAGACCTGTTAATACATGCCCATACCCCCAGTAGTCTAGGTGCTTTTTGAGGGCTGGGATGCTGTGTCCATTTCTCTCACTGTAGTGCAGCACAGTGACTAACGCATGAAAATCTAAATCAATCTACCTTTCTTTAATGGTATTTGGACTATAAGGGGGGGATGTACACTTAAGATGATCTTCATGTCGGGTACCTTCCATGTTTTTCTTCATTTAAACATATTGCTTGGTTGTATGGAATATATTTAGCATGATTTTCCATTGGATTCTTCCATTAACAACCTTTAACATCCCCACGTTGGGTGGTGATTTAACCAGAAGTTCTTGCCTTCTTGCACCACGCTGGTTTAAAGTGATTATGGGCAGATCTTGGCTTTCTGCCAAGAATAAAACAGCGGTAAGTTTTATCCTTCATGGTAAGAAACCATATACCCGCAAACAGGGAGTGAAATCACAGCTCTGTGCAAACAGAAAGCTATTTAGCTATTATATTAGAAATGGAAGTGTGTGGATTTTGTCAATACAATAGATAGGAATGTAAATTGCAAACATTAAGTGTAGTAGTACAGAACTAATTAAAACTATGTGTTCAAAGTGTTTCCTAACAGGAACAAACTCATTTAGTAAAAAGTCTGTTTTAATTTAATTTTTCCTTTAAAGTGTTTTAGCAATATCAATATCAAAATGCCAGACGCAAGAGGGAGGAGATATGGGGATATATGTATATGTATAGCTGATTCCCTTTGTTATAAACTAGTTTCTGTGTTGTAGAAACTAACACACCACTGTAAAGCAATTATACTCCAATAAAGATGTTAAAAAGAAAAAAAATCTAATGCCTTCCTAAGGATAAAAATGTTTAAGTCCTTTAAAATTGACATATTGCATAAATGCAACATAATTATATCCTTTAAGTACTTTTAGACAAAAAAATCAAGATACTTTGCCTCCAAAGCTTAAAGACAACAGGACGACAAGAAAAGTGAGGTCTGTATAGTGAAATCCAGCTAGGACAAAAGGACATTTGAACAATGAAAAGGTCTGACAGTTTTCCTACAATCACATTTGCTCAGGACTGCAGATAATGGAGAAGGATTCTGATGAATTACATACACAATTTAACTTTGAAAGTGGCCTGGGGTTGAAGAGAGCCTCAGCTTTGGGGTCAACTGTACCAGTGTGTTTATTCTGGCTTTGCCATTTATGTAGCTGTATAAACTCAGGAAAAGTACTTTTCTGCATCTGTCTCCTCATTTGTAAAGGGAGATAATATTCATAAGGCCTTGGGGAGGATTAAGTGTGATAAAATATGCCAATCACTCTAGTCATTCAGTAATATAGCAGTCTCTTTTTTGCTGCCTCTCCATAAGAAGTGAGCCTTTGAACCAATCATAGTATTTTGCTATTTATGACTAATAACAACCTTGTGTTTGAATTGAAATTTTTACTTTGAAAGGTCTAATCTCATATATTGAATGTTCACAATACTACTAAACTTCATATCAGGCTGGCTGGCTTCAAGGCTTGTAGACAGGGAAGTGACATTAACACTATTTTACAGGTTAGACTGCAGATGCCTATAAAGATTAAGTGACCTATCCAATCCAACATCACTCAGTAAGGACAGTACTGAAACACATGGTTTAGCACAAGATTTGGATGTGATTCTTATACAAGACTGATAGGTATTTCTTGAGTTAGGCCAACAATGTAATGTACAGACAATTTCATTTGCCAATGAATAGAGCTACGCTAATCAGAGCCACTGGCTTTGCAGTTTGCAAGAGAGAAGATGAGAGTCCGCAACGTAAAGGTTACAAGAAACAGAGCAAGATGTTTGTTAGGAAGATGGCTATGATCAGAAACTTGACCTCTATTCCAAACAGATTTTTTTTTTAAAGAAAATTATAGTAGGATATAGTGTGAAAGACAGTTTAAAATTTCATAGCAACTTTCGTTAGCAACAGGGAAAAGATAGCTGACACTGGACTACAAATATTAAAAATGTGATTTTTAATAATATAAGTACAAAATTTTATTTCTTTATACAACTGTAATGGGATTTGGATCAAACAGCTAGAATTTATTTAAAAAACAAAATAAAACAATGATATAAAAATTGCAAGAAGGTCTGAATCCAAAGTTTTTCCTCTAATAGTACCAAATACCACAAGGAACAGATTATTATACAAATGTGTACAAATTTTAAATACAAATACAATAGGTTTGGATTTTAAAGGAAAACAAACAAAAAGCAGGTCCTCGTCAGGACTTCATTAATGTGTACAAATGACAATGGTAGGATTGACTTCTTTCTGTACTAATCCACGTCTCCAAGGCCCTTCCTTGATACCCTGTGCCAAACAGAAAACTGACATGGGTACAGAGGAGGCGTGGGATAGGTGCTAACACAAAATTAAACCAGGATTTCTGCTCTTCGTGATTTTGGTTCCCAGGCATTCCTGTTTCCTTCTGTTTGTTTCCCAGTTAAATTTCAAAACTGCTCTGAGGTGAGAAAGGCATTCAGCAGCCAGAAAACCTTTAAGAAACACAGCCCTGCGCCTACACTGGTGGGAAAAAAGGAAAGAATTAAATAGGATGCATTAGAATTAAATAGGCTGGTGGCACTGTCCTCAAAGATCTACTTTGATGCTGCGGTGCTCCGTCCAGGCCAAGGGAAGAAAGCAGTCACCTCAGAGCTTGGTTTTGACATGGACTCTCAAACCGAATTTAAAAACAACGCTGAAGTGCTCAACTGTTTTCTTTGGAACTGGGAAGCAAAAGCCTGGTTCTTTGGAAATAAGGGCAGCTGGGAATGGTAACATTCCTTTTTATTTACTTTCTTGACATTATTCATTTTTAAAGAACTAGAATCCCAACATAATGATTCCTTTTTGAGGCACAATACCTTAAAGTGTAGATGATTTGGAGTTTGCAGAGGAGACCAGAAGAAGGAAGGGAGGCAGAAATGACAAATCTGTATCTTCCACATGCTGTTGCTGGTGGAGGCTCTTGTTTTTAAATTATATATACAGAAATTTACAGGATAAATTAAAATCTAAGAGAGTTTAAAGAGTTAAATACACATAATTAAAACACACATTCACACACGCACATAAATAACCCTTCACGAGAACAGAGTACTTTTTTCGCAATTCACTTACGTGTGGAATGCAGAACGCTGTGTATCTGCCCAGCAGGGGAGCCAATGAGATGAACCCAGGAATCAGCCTGGGCAAAGCTCACTTCCACACCCGCCAAGCAGCTAAGCAGCAGAACTGTGAGCTAAGCTGACGCAGCCAATGGAAGATACCAGCTCTTAGTTCTGCAGACCAAATGCTTTGGGCCAGCTCACAATACAGGCCATTCAACTGGTGGCACTGACAGCTTTACCCTCTCCAGGGCTCACAAATCTCCTTGGCTCCGGCTGAGGCTGCCAATGGTACCAATGACTACAATAAGTTTTGCGACATGGACACTGGTAGAGCAGGAATTGGAATGAACCCCCTACTAAGTTCACTTAAGCCATCGCAATAACTTTCAGATGGGAACAATGTTATCACTTCCCACCTAGGTCACTTCAAGTTGAAAAGCTTTGTACTTTCAGTTAACTGACATCTTCCCATAATCTTTCCCATTATATTTCAGACTGTAAGACAGGTAAGGCAAATGGTCAGTGATGGGTCTGGAGGTACAACTGAGTTTGGAAAAAAATCACATTTTAGCTGACCTTAAAGCGATGCACTTGGCATCCAGAACAAGCCCCCAGCCCCCAAGTTACACTGATTTTTAAGGCAGATTTATCCACCACAGTAGAAGAATCCCAAGCCCATATTCACGCCAAGGTTTCCTCTTGGCTAAACCTTTGCCATTTCATAAAATTATTAAAAGCAAAGTAGTTACAGTCCTATGTATATATTATACATTATATATATATATATATATATATATATATGCATATATATAAAAATTTAAAACCTACACCCAGATGCCAGTGAAGGGATCTGGAACAGTCACATATACACAAGCCAGCAACAGGCAGGATAAGGTTTCTGTCCCAGGAGTCTTTGCTGTCACAGTCCAGGCATGATGTAAGCAATGTTGTCTAGTGTGTTTGCCTGCAAAACAAAGGAAAAAGGTTCAGCTGAAGAGTATTTTACCTTAGTTCCCTGAGACATATTTCTTTGTTCAAGGGAGACAGATGAGAAAGAAAATCTAGACTTAGAGAAAACACGGAGAGCGAAGATGTCACGCCGTTGTCTGTTATGCTGGGAGCTTTTCTGCTGGCTTCTCCCATTAACCCTAGTAAAATAGAGGCAGGAGACTCCTGTACTTTGTCTCTGGAAGAGCAAATAGGCAACACAGGAGGTGCAGTACCTTAAGGGCTACAAAGCTTCTCTCCAAAGGAGAGAAATCTTAGGAAATGGCGTGTTTGCTATTTCACTGAAAGCCTGGCATGCATTCAACACTCAGTGTCATGTTCCATGGGCCGACAGCCTATGGCAACGCTATATCCAGGAAGCTTTATGGGCTTGTGCTTGATAGGGCTCATTAAGGCAGGGCCTCTCTGGCTCCCAAGGGGTCTGGCCCCCAAAATCCCAGGAAACAAGGAAACTCACCAAGACCTGTTTGGGACAGCCATTCAACTCAGGTAGTTGTGTGGTCAGACACGCCAAGGGGCCAAGCGCACAGATGATGGAATCCAGAAGCACTGACAAACTGCCGGACACAGCAACCATGCCCTGAAAAGGAGAGCGTGACAGGAGAGGACTGAAGCTTGAATCACACTCCTGAGGCTCCCTCCAGGTTCTGGGTGAGTTCCTTGCATGGTTCTTTAAGTCCTGGGTGGTTCTATGAAACTTGTGGCAGAAATGGAAGGTCTCTGCTTTGATAAGAATACATTCCCAGGTTTCCTTTCTATATTCCTAATCCACTGTACCCTCTGTGAGACCTTAGGTTAGTCACTTAGGAACAGTAGGAAAAAACCCCAAAAAACCTATACTGAAAAATCATAAAAAATGCCTCATCTATTCTGGAGACCTGCTGGGAAGATTTGTGGAGATCATGTATGCAAAAGTATTTTTCTTACGAACTCCACAAATATAGCTCAAATGTGATAACCATGAGAATTCTACACATTAACATTTAACACAAACACACACACACACTTCTCCACATATGTGGCTTTTTTGATAGTGGATGATACCACTTTTCTGTTCTTTTTAAAATTTAACTTATAAAATGCATATTGTTTATATCTCTGTGATTCAAAGACATAGCAAATAAGATTGCTTGCTACAAATAATGCTGCCCAGCTCTTGTACAATCTGCTTCAACCAGAGGTACTGTGAGGATATGTCACCTAGGAAGGCAGCACAGAAGTGTCCTTCAGAGAATGAGCTCTGGGCTCGAGATGCGGGGCTGAGAACCTGGCTATATCCCACTCACCGAGAGGGGCAAGCAGATTTCTATGCTGTGCCTGAAAAACACAGTACTGACAGCATCTGTAGCACGGAGTGGATTAAGTGAGACAACAGACATCAAGTACCTGGGGTGGTGCCTGGCACCTGGGAAGTGCTCAGAAAGTATCAATAATGATCACTACTATTACCAACATCTTCATCTCCAAAACTGCCTTTCTGGCTGCCTGCTAGGGCTTTCATTTTGGATATTTCTCAATCTCAACATACGGTAAAGAGAAATAACCTACCCTTCCTCCTAGCATCCCTTCCTCTGCTAAAATCACCACCATTCACACATCTGCCCAGTCTCAAGGCCTTGCCACCGTTGATTTTTCTTTCCCTTCATTCTCCTTGTCCAGTGTCTCCCCCCACTTGCAAGGCAGGCAGCAAAGGGTTAAAAGCATGGACCCTGAGGTCATGCCACCAAACTCAAGGCTCTGTTTCAGCACTTATGGGCTAAACTCTAGAGAAAGTTCCTTAACCTAAGTCTGTTTTTCCTTCTCTAAAATAAGGGAACACAAATTTTGTTTCACAAAGTTGCAGTGTGAATTAAAGGGAAGGATCCATGTACAGCACTCTGAACCAAAGCTGCCTGAGTGAGCATTCAACGGAAGACAGCAATTAGTAATATTATTCCATACTTTTGCCCTACAGTTAATGATAGCTAATATTTTATGTCCGACTCTCCCAATAAGCAACCTGAGAGCACAAACCAAGTCATACTCATTTTCATATCCTTCCAATAAATACTGGGGTTCTGCACAGAGTAAGCTCTCAATAAATATTTGTTAAATTCAAATCTTTGTCATGTCTAGTCTAGATTATTGTTATAACTTTTCCCTAATTCTGGTCGCTTTTCACTCCCCATCTAAAATAGAAGATATTCTCGGTGAAAACCAAATGAGAGCTCTGATCATTCCTCCCTACTGAAAAAATTCCAGTAGTTCCTGAGCAGTGATTTCCCTCTGTAGTTTGGATGCCCTTAATATTCAGCCTTCCTCTACCTTATTATGCATTGGATGTTCTAGTGTTTCATCATTTTAGCAATAAACCCCTTTGGAAATAAAACGTTAAGTGGAACCCCAATATATAAAACAGCTAAAAGATCTGGTTAAAGTGGGAATGGGGGGTCTAGAGCCCCACTGGGTCTCTTTTGACCCACCTCTGCAGAAAACTCCAGGGCCGAGAAGCAGATGTTCTCTTGGTTTACGATGTCTCCCTCCAACAGCTCCGTGATACCAAGTCCTGCTTATCCTACCAGGTCCCACTGGAACCCCACATCCCCTTCACAGAGCCTCTCCTGACCCCCTCTCTGCTCTCAAGCGCTGCTGTAACTGCTTCAGGTGGCACAAAGCTGCAGAATGAGAGCAGGCTGAGAAGTGGGGCAAGCTGTGCTCGGTCACAGCGAGTTGTGTAAACTTGTAATAACGGTCACTTAATTTCATTAGCTTTCAGGTATTCAATCTTTAAATGAGCAAACTGTATAAATCAGTGTTCCTTAAAGTGTAATACGTTTACTAATTTCAGGTGGCGTAGAGGTGAATATTAATTATTTGATATACATCCATTTTGAGGTACATTAGAAAAAAGATTAGAGTATCTCACTTGTGATATCGAGGACATCATTGTGAAAGCATGGATAAATTTATTTAAATAAACATAAATAAATCAGAAGCTTGGGATGAACATACACACACTACTGTATATGACAGATAAACAACAAGGACCTACTGTATAGCACAGGGAACTCTACTTAATATTCTGGGATAACCTATATGAGAAAAGAATCTAAAAAAGAATGAATATACGTTTATGTGTAACTGAATCACTTTGCTGTGCACCTGAAACTAACACAACACTGTAAATCAACTATACCCCAATAAAATTAAAATTAAAAAAATACAAACTAAATAACAGTATAAAGTGGTATATGGAAATGGCAAAATTGTGAAGATATACACAAATGATTAAAGTCTGGGAAAAAGTGGAGTATAGGGGGAATGGGGAATTACTGCTGATGTATATGGGGTCTCTTTCGGGGGTAATGAAAATGATCTGGAATAGACAGTAGTAATGGAGCTACAAATCTGTGAATATACTAAAATCCACTAAATTCTACATTTTAAAAGGGTAAACTTTATGGTATGTGAATTATATCATAATAAGACTTCCTTATGTTAAAAAAAAAGGGGACTAGAGATTCTGCAACATTCTTTCCCTTTTTTGGTCAATATGTATATTTAACTCTCCCACAGCAACTGCTCACAGAAGCTGGCTTGTTTTATTTGCTAATTATTTATCTATTCTGTCTTTCCAATTAGATTGTAAGTTTCCTGAGGATACGAAATCATCATAATTTCTACTCCCCCCAGTACTAATGCCTAATAATTAGTAATGCCTAATGCCCAGTAATGCCTAAGTGCTCAACAAGTATTTGTTAAACTCAATGGAAACGTCAGGGAAAATCTGGAATATGGAAGGTGAAAAAAGCAAATCATTTAAAATTTTAACTTTTTAGGAAATGTAAGAATGTCTAAATATGAAAAATAAATAAGGATCCCAGAATATTTTATTCTGGAAATATCTATATCCATTCAAATATCTGGGCCTACAAGAAAGTAGCTGTTTTGACACCTACTAAATTTTGAGAAACTAGCCAAAGAACTTAGACAAAGCTTCATCTCTTGCGGCCTTTGGCATTTTATTTGTTGAATAATAATTCAACTTCCACATAAAAGCAAGTGAGTAGTTTTATATCCCTACACTGATTTCTCAGCTTAAAGATGGCTTTAGTAATTCAGACTGATTTCTTTGCTGAAATGTCCTATTAGGACCCAGTGGAAAACTGAAATACTACACTACTTACTGAGTTAGCCAGGGAAAAATATGATTAGAAATTGAATATGGTAATAGAAATGGAACATGACAGCTTTGCAGGTTAAGTGATTTTGAAATTGAAGCTTAAAAGGACACAGATCTCCTTAGGGTACATGGCACTGTATGACTCAAGTGCAGAGAAATGAAGAGCTTGAGAACCTCAATCTCCCAGTTGCTACCTACTTTCAAAGCAGTAGAGGAACACTTAATGCCCTGTACAATCTAATCTGTCTATTAAAAACCTTGCTGGAAATGCATAGAAAAATCCAAACTCTCTTAGAAATAAAAACGATCAAAGCTTCCATGGGATTTGTACTCATTTTTCCCATTGCATTTTTAAAAAATAAAAATGAGTTATAGGATTATACGTCAATTGTATCTCTGTAAAACTGGGGAAAGAAAAGGTACAGGGTAGTCTAATTTCCTTTTGTGCCATTGTTTCAATAGGACGGTATTAGTGTAAACTTTGAGAGCCAGTAGGTAGATTCCAAATCTCTAAATGTTTCTATTACCATCTCTCTTCTCTATCACCGTATCCTGAGCACCTGGCATAACCCAGCATACAGCAGTTACTCAATGAATGTATGTGGAATGAGTAAGTGGATTCAAATTATATAAGCAACTGGAGTCATGCTGCTGGCAGTGCCCTCACCTCGGTTTCCTGCAGGCGGTGTCCAATGAGGCTCAGGGACTCTCCCAACAGCTGGAGATGAGCAGCCACGTCGATGGGCTCTGTCTCAGGGGCTTTGGCTGGAGAGGCGGGTAACAGCATGGTGGTGGGTGGGGATTTCTTTTGGGGTGACAGTACTCCTGCAGAGGAAGCTGAGAACAGAGACAAAATAGAGAAAGCTTGCCAATGTTCTTCCAGATTTTCCCTTTTTATGAGCTCTACCAGGCATTAACAAAATTATGGACTGTGGGCCAAATCTGGCTCATGACTTGTTTTTATATTGGCCTGTGAGCTAAGATTGATTTTAGATTTTTAAATGGTTGTTGTAGAAAAAACAAAGAGGAATATGTGACAGAGAATGCATATGGCCCTCAGACTTAAAATATTTACTCTCAGGGACTTCCCTGGTGGCACAGCAGTTAAGACTCCAAGCTCATGCAGGGGGCCCAGGTTCGATCCCTGGTCAGGGAACTAGATCCTACATGCATGCCACAACTAAGAGTTCACATGCCGCAACTAATGAGCCCAAGAGCTGCAACTAAGACCCAGCGCAACCGAATAAATAAAATATTAAATAAAAACCAAAAAATAAAATATTCACTCTCTGGCCCTTTACAGGAAAGCTTGAGGACTTCTGACTTAACATTTTCTAAATTTTTTTGGCAACCCTTAATATTTAGTAATAACATCTGGATATCAAGACCTGCTTCTAATATCGGCTATTCTCCCCATTTCTTAGTGAGGAAGCAAAATTCACAGTGCTCTAGGGAGAAGAATGCAAAGAGGAGAGGGATGTGGTCACTACCTTTCACTTTCATGGAACCTTCCGAGCTGGATGCTTTTCTTTTCACAGTTGTAGCTTCTGCTTTGTTCTGTTTGTGTTGCAGATACTGAGCTTTCTGTTTCCAAATCTGCAATCAGATCAGGGCAAACAAATTTAAAAGGGCAAAAAAGTAAAAGGGAAAGCAGTCATGGAAGAGGAGAATGAAGAAAAGAAAGGGAACAGTGGAGGGGAGCAGACAGAGGGTTAATGTTAGCTTTTAAGCTGGAGGGTCAGTGAACAGGCTTCAGATAGCGGTGACAGTAGTATCTTAGGAGAGGACCACGAATACCCCCCAGTGCTAATGGTCACGTTGCAGCACTGATTCTGCATCACTCTAAGGTTGAAATGTAAAATCATAGAGGAAACATCTGGCTCATCCTAATGTACATGTGGTTTAAACATTTCTTCTAACCTGCCAGTTGGAAACACCAATACTAGGATAACAATGACACGGAAAACAGAAACTAAAGATAATTGACCTGGGTGAAAAATATATGTTGTTTTCACCCAGATGAGCTGTACTTTAAAAAAGCAAGATGGTAATTCTAATGCCTAGACTACCTTCATATCATCTAATTGGAAAGTGACTGTGATTCAAATATGACTATTTATCATTGTCTTATTAGCTTTTTGACAGTAACGTTTATTATTTGGTAATGGTTGATGAGGATGATGACCTGGAACCTACTTACCTAGTAAACATTGTCCCATGTTTTTATTATTTGCTGTGACTATCAGGTGGACCACTTTCCTCAGTTCTCAGACCACAGCAGACTAGTAGGTGTTTGTGGTCAAGGTCTCTGACTTTAGATTCTCTTTTAACACGACTCATTGCCCAAGTTATGTCATCTTTTGGCTCAAATGTCAGGTTGTTGGGAAAAAATTAGATGAGGTTAGAAGACAGCCTCCCTGTAGCTAAATCTTCATGTAGAGTGAACTGGCACCAACTACTTTATTGTCCTCTGCTAAACCATTTTCCACTGATTTGTAATTTTTTTTTTCTATGTTCAGTGTTGTTTGGGATGGTGTATAGGAGGATTACACATTTTGGAAGGCATAAAGCAATGAAAAATGTGTCCGTAATAAACTGTACTTACCAGTTTGTCCTTCTCTGGCAATTGCTTCCACACCTCAGCCAGTTTTTTGCTCAGTTCCCCAAAATCTAGCATAAAAGAGTAAAAAAAAATAAAAAACAGAAACAACCCAAAACAGTAAAGGTTTAACCATAAACAAAACAGACGACTGATAGGAGCAAAAACTAGGAAAAGGGTCTTGAAGATCAGATTTAAATAGCACAAGAGTCTTTCAGAAAGCCAAACCAAACCCCATCACTTTCCTTGATTCTTTTCTGGAAGGAAGGGGCTGTTTTGGTGGCCGTGAGACAGGCTCAAATTCTCACATGTCTACTCTCTAAAGATTTATTCCTTAAGCATCTTTCTGGTGTCTTTTAATTTGATTCCACGGAACAGGGCTTATCTACTTAAGTTAGAGAAAATATGTTATGGAGAATTTGACTGATTAAGAGATGTTAGAGTTTTACCGAATTTCTGAGAGCTCAGAGACAAAGAAGAATTTCCCTAGAGCAGCTCGGAAGCGATCTTCCAGACGTGTAATGCTGTGCTTTCACACGTAGAGTGAGGTTGTGCTTTATAAAGCACATCTGTGTCTTTCACGGTGCTTCAGTGTGCCTCACAACAACCCTGGTGAGCAGGCTGGGAAGCTAGTTCACACATTGGGCAAATGAGATGTGCAGATGTGCAGAGGGTACGTGACCTGTCTAAGGCCTGAGGTGTAGGGTGCTTCTCACCTCACTAACTTCCATATAGAGACAAATATGAACAATGTAATATGTGATCTCACTCCGACTCTAAACTGAGGGCAGTTTAAGGAAAAGGTCAACTGTAGAACCTTGGAAAGAAACACCTGTGTATTTATGTACTGTGCTTTATGGACGGGGTGAACTAAGACAAAATCTACAATTTTTTTGCGGTACGCGGGCCTCTCACTGTTGTGGCCTCTCCCGTGGCGGAGCACAGGCTCCGGACGCGCAGGCTCAGCGGCCATGGCTCACGGGCCCAGCCGCTCCGCGGCATGTGGGATCTTCCCGGACCGGGGCACGAACCTGTGTCCCCTCCATCGGCAGGCGGACTCTCAACCACTGCGCCACCAGGGTTCCGTTCATACTATGGGAATAAGTTTGCCTGCTGACTGGAGTAACTGCACTGCTTCAGGGACACAGATGGAAAGTAAAAGCACTAAAGATGAGAAATGTTCTTACCTATGCCTGGATGGTCAGCCACAATGGTTACACGATACTCCTTACAGAACACCTGGTAGGCCGACATGTTCTTCTTTTTCGGCTAGTACCACATAAAAATAGAACAGGGTAAGACTTAATTAGAACACAGGTTGAGCAACCTTGCATCTATGGGAACAAAACAAAAAAGATATCTGCACTTTTTCATCAAGAGTGCTAAATTACTAACCAGCTTTCCTAAACACGATAATTAATTTTGAATCCATGTTACTTATGACTCAGAGATGAGTATCGGTTTTACTTTAGAAGGTAAAAATCACATGCTAAATTAATTTTAGACTTTTCAGGTTGTTGCAGCTACTTGATAATTATTTGTAAAGCTCTTCATCCTTTCTATAAATGTTACATATTTCGGTTAGAATTAAGTGCTAAGAAAATCTTTACCTCTCCTGGGGTGTCTAGTTTTCATCTTCTTTGAAAATAAGAACCACATAGTTTCCCTTTGCTTTGGGGCCAGAAAATCAAGAGCTAAATTTTGTTCACATGGTTCCTCTGGTTTTGATTTCTAATCTTAAAATTCTCCTGATCCTGCTTTGACTGTCACTTGTAGTTTATCGTTATTTTATTATTCACATTATTGTGGTCCAAGGTGAGAAGTAAATAAATAACTGAAGACAATTCTTTGGTACTTAACGTAAGATGAACCTCTTTCACTTCAACAAACTGCTTTGTACTACCTGAAATATGTTTATTCTTCACTTATGACAATTCCAAAAGCAATGCATGATTTTTGAGAAACAAAAACAAAATGAGCTTTTAAAACCAGTTCAATGAGGGATATATAAAACAAAAGATACTATATATTACTATGCATCCCATTTTACAATTATCCATAGACTCAGGAGAAGAATTTTCCTACCTGAAAAGGTACATTAGATAGCACCTGTTCAAATCTCTCATTTTGAGGATGAGAAAGGAAACTTAGAAAAATAGTGACTTCCCTGGGTCCTGCAGCTATGCCAGTTATAACACGAGAATGGCTACAGCCTAGCCTGACCTCCAGGGCTATGCATTATGGGCCAAAGAAAAAATGTATGTTGTAACAGAAAAAATTACTTTTCAAAAGAAAAGATTATCTCTTTGTAACCATTATCTAATAAACTGAGATGTCTTCAGTCTGGCTTTCCTTATAACCTCATCTGTAAGTATCAAAACATGATGATCAGTCCTCCATTGCCTCCCAAGACAGTCCTTTCTGGTCCTGCACTTATAATGACATGAACGGTTGGCTGGTGCTTTAAAAGCTACCGGAAACTTCTGTTTGCCTCAAGAATCTGATTTTACAACCAAAACAAACCAACAAACAACACAGTCCTGTCTCGTGACTTCAGGGTTGCACCTTGTTTTTAAATGAAGCCTGATCACACACTTTATTCACCTTAGTTCTTTTTTTTTTTTATTTTATTTATTTATTTTTGGCTGCATTGGGTCTTCGTCACTGTGCACGGGCTTTCTCTAGTTGTGGTGAGTGGGGGCTACTCTTCATTGCGGTGTGCGGGCTTCTCACTGCGGTGGCTTCTCTTGCTGCAGAGCAAGGCTCAAGGCGTGCAGGCTTCAGTAGTTGTGGCACGTGGGCTCAGTAGTTGTGGCTCACGGGGTCTAGCACACAGGCTCAGTAGTTGTGGCGCACGGGCTTAGCTGCTCCACGGCATGTGGGATCTTCTTGGAACAGGGTTTGAACCTGTGTCCCCTGAACTGGCAGGCAGATTCTTAACCACTGCATCACCAGGGAAGCCCTCACCTTAGTTCTTAATGTTGTTTTCATGAAACAACTGTCCTCAAAGACCAAAGACTAGCCAAAACTTATGACAGTAAAAAAGCTGTGTGATGTCTCAGACTTTAATTCCAAAAGGAATTCTGAAACCATTTTTGAAGAACGGAAACAACCCCGAAACGTCTTCCAAAGTAAACTGCTTTGAATGAGATAGCACTTCTTTGGCAAGGAAAATTATGCCATGTTTGTTATAGATTTAGCTTCAAAAATTTTAGACTAATCTTTTAAAAACAGCTTATTCATAGGCCTGACTTTTGGCCATAAAATAAAACTTGCAAGGAGTTTTAACAATTTTTCTCAAACATGATATAAGACTATGAAAAGTCAATGATCTCTATTCCACAAGGCTATCTACAGCTATAACATAAAATTGAAACTACCTTTACAAAATTAATCACAACTCTTACCCAATATGTTAGATCCAAATCCACAGAGTGAAGAAAGGGGTTCCTCTCATAACTCTTATAAAGGACTTTATTCAGTTATGTAGAAAATATACTGGCATTTATTGAGTATCTGTACTGGGTACAGTGAGTAGTTAAGAGGATGAGCTTTTGGAGCCCAGATCTTATTCTAAGGCAGTCAAACAGCATAAAATAGTGGAAAACATGAAATGTAAAGTTTAAAGGCCCACCATTTTTTCTCACCATTTTAGCTTCACCTTATACTAATTATTTGATCCTGAATAAAACACATGAGAAGTGGATTGCTCTCTGACATGTGATATTTAAAAAAAATTTTTTTTTAAATTTATTTACTTATTTGGCTGCATCGGGTCTTAGTTGCAGCACGCGGGATCTTCACTGCCATGTGCGGGATCTGTGTTGCGGCATGTGGGATCTTTTAGTGGCGACATCAGGATCTTTAGCTGCGGCATGTGGGGATCTAGTTCCCTGACCAGGGATCAAACCCGGACCCCCTGCATTGGGAATGCGGAGTCTTAGCCACTGGACCACCAGGGAAGTCCCCTGACACGTGATATTAAAAGTATTTCAATGGCAAAGAAGGAAAAACAGAGACTAAAAAGGAGGAGACTGCAAAGGAAAGAGAAAAGAAGTAACCCACCAAAGTATTCTGCCATTCATTTCTTAATAAATATTTACTGAGCATCCACTATGTGCCAGACATTGGGAATACAGCCAAGAACCAGACACATAACCTAATAGAAAAGACAGATAAATATGTCATAATAAAATGCGACAATATTATAGGGAAACTACTGGGTGTTACAGGAACATGTATTAGGAGCACCTCACAAATTAGGCAATCGAAGAAAGCCTCTGGAGGAAGTGATGTTAAATGTACATTGGAAAGCTGGGTGGAATTAGCCAGGTGAAGAGTGGTTACGGGTGTTCTAGGCTCTTAGAGTGGTAACACTCATCAGAGAGAGAAGTAGGAGATGATCTCAGAGAAGCAGGGAGGGTTTAGAGATGGATGCCTTGTAACCTGTATTAAAGAGTATGGGCTCCATTGGAAAGAAGTGATGCAAGTATTTTAAGCAGGAAGTCACATGGTCAGGTTGCACGTTAGGACCATGGAGAATGGACTGGAGCAGAGCAACAGCGGAGGCAGGAAGCCCGATGGGGGTTGGGGGGTTGCTGCAGGAGTGCCCGAGAGGAATGATGAAGGCCTACAGCCAAGACAGTGGGGTTGGAGAAAGGCAGATAAATTGAAAGGGAGGGAGAAGTGACAGGATTTATCCGAGATAATGCAAAAACATGGAAAGAGCCTGGGTTTTGGAGGCCGACAGAGCTAGGTTAGAATCCTGACCATACTATCTACTAGCTACACAAACTGTTTCATTTCCCTGAGCTTTAGTTTCCCTGTCAGTAACACCTGGATAATACCATTCCCTGAGGTGGGAATTAACCAGCGTTTGGCACTTCGGTAGGTACTCAGTCATGTTATTTCTGTGGTAGGCAGAATTCCAAGATGGCGCCCAGGATTTCGGCCTCCTGGTGGGCACACCCCATAAAATTCCCTCCCCTTGACTGTGGGCAGGACTGGTGAATATGATGGGGCATCACTCCCGTGATCATGTTATGTTATATGGCAGAATGGAATTTGCAGATGTAATTAAGGTCCCGAAGTGAGCTGAATCTGAGTGGATCCAAAGGGAGGTTATCCTGAGTGGGCCTGACCTTATCCAGTGAGCCCTTAAAAGAGGTGAGACCCAACAGGAGACACTCTCCTGTTGCTGGACTTCAACTTGAAGACAACAAGTTGCCATGAGTTTTACAGTTGCAAGGACCTGAATGCTGTCAACAACCTGGAAGAGGACCTCTAGCCTCAGCTAAGAACCCAGTTCTAGCCAACACCTGGATTCAGTCTTGTGAGAGATGGAGCAGAGAACCCAGTGGAGCCCTATCTGGACTTCTGATCTACAGAACTGTGAGCTAATAGATGGATATTGTTTTGAACTGCTAGACTTGTGGTAATTTGTTATGCCACAATAGGAAAGTTCCTTTTTATTCCCTCTGTATTTTTCAAAATAGAAGTTGTAGCATCCAAAAAGCTAATACAAGATTTTTTAAAAATAGAAATTCTGGTGAGGGAGGATAGAGTGAAATCTTCTGACCTAAATCAGACAAAGAAACTAGCAGCAAGGCCTTTACTTTAAACTTTCGCTTCAGTAGTAAAGGTCCTATTTTTAGTATTCTTCTGGCGAAGTCAGTCATGTTCAGAGATGCCACACAAGGGAGCTCTGGGGGCTGCATCTCCTTTATTAATTTAGTAGCAGCCTCATATCCCCAAATGCTCTAAGTGATCTAACCCTTTCAAATCCCCCTTTACTGGGCCGAAGATAAAATGAGGTTGCATTACAAAGAAAGGCATGAGTTCATATAAGTTGTTTGGCTATGAGAGAGAGACGGAGAGAGGGAGATATGGATTGACTAGTCTGTGTGATTCTGCTCTAAGAACCCATTCCTTGGAGTGTGTGTGACAGCATGAGATCTGCTTTCCCCAGATAGTTCCTGTATGTCTCCCTCAGTGTGTGTAACTCGCTACCCAAGTGTAATTCTGATGTTTGGAGCTGACATAGTTTAAAAAATAAAATTATGAAAAAAAAAATAAAATTATGGCTCTTTAACATATACCAATGACTTCACCTGGTGAAGAGAGTAAAATCCAGGTGCACTGGGCTGACATTCTGTTAGACTGAGCAACTGCTGGCCTTTATCGTGGAGCCTTCCTAAGGGATTTTCAAGGGAAACTCTGACAATTTTCACCTTATGTGCTGACCTTAGAACCTAACCATTGTGCTCTAAGATGCAACTCAGGCCTGTGGATCCAAGGTTTGGAATTCGAACTTAAGGGTTAAATTTTTTCCAGGGAACAGACATTTTTCTACATTAATAGTTAGAAATAACACAAATAATGGATGATCTCGAGACATCAAAATATTTCCAAGTGACTCTAAATGCAAGGCTAGTAACTGCACCCTAGACTTTCTAGTGCAAGAAAACAGTGTGGCAAGTGAATCACAGTAGTTACATCTGGAATAACATGGGCTCTCCTTTAACAAAATGTTAATATTTTAAAAACTTGGATACTTTATTACTAGCAGCAAATGACTAGCAAAAAATCCACTTAAGTGTGACTCACAAAGTTGTAATTTTTACAGCCAGAGCTTCTTTTTAAATGTTTGAGGATACGTGTCACAATATCAAGACCTTCTAAGAGCAACTTCTTCTTCTTTTTTTTTTTTTTTTTTTTTATTTGAAGTACGTGGGCCTCTCACTGTTGTGGCCTCTCCCGCTGCGGAGCAGAGGCTCCGGACGCGCAGGCTCAGCGGCCATGGCTCACGAGCCCAGATCTGCCCAGACCGGGGCACGAACCCGTGTCCCCTGCATTGGCAGGCGGACTCTCAACCACTGTGCCACCAGGGAAGCCCTAAGAGCAACTTCTTAATGCCCTGTTTAAAGCAGTCATGCTGAATTCTTCGAGATCATAGAACTCTTTGAGAAACTGATAGAAATCCCTCTTCAAGCCCATCTATGAACCTATAGCTTAGGTTTAAGAACCTATTTTAGTTTAAAAACCTATTTTAAAGGATAAAACATCTGGGAATTAAGGCAAAACATCATTTATGAATCTTCAAAATAAAACTTGGCTTTCTTCTGCTGATGATAGGAACCCAATCTCTTCATTGATGTTAATACTGTGTAGGAGACACTGTTATCAAGGCTTTACCTATAGAAACTCATTTAACCCAGCCAGCAACCCTATGAGGTAAGTTCCATCATTCCTGCCATTTTAAAGATGAGAAACAGATCCAGAGTCATTTACCCAGGGAGTGGCAGGGCCACCATCTGATGCTCTTCTGAACTAACTTGACTCAGATCCCTAAATGCGATCTGGCTAAAGGAAAGGGTGACAGAGCAGTAAAATTTTCACACCGAAGCTTTTATTTTAACTATTCTGAATGGGAATCTATTTCTGCTCTCTCTCATAATACACCACTGAATATAATTTAAACATTCTTTCTGGGTCCTGTAATCAGAAAAATCTGGGTTCAAATTCCTGTGCTGACACTAAACAGGTGTGCATCCTGGGGCAGGTTATTTCACTTTGAGCTTATTTCTGTGAAATGGAAAGAATACCTACATCTCATTGGGTTCCTGTGAAAATTCACCAATACACCATAGATAAAAAATGTAGTGCAGTGCTTAGAACATATGAACAACTCAGTAAGTATAGCTCTTATTATTATTGTAATTTACTAAAGCCCCCTTCCTGCCTTCCACATGGTTACTTTTAACCTGCTGGTTGGACCTCCTGTGGTCCTCTGAACATCCTATGCCCTCTTGGGCCTTCACATGCATTTCCACTCCCTGACTGGAATACCTATTTGGCCTTAAGTTTCAGTTCAGGGCTGCCTCCCCCTGAAAGCTTCTTGGACACCCACTGGCTTTCCCTGGCACTCTGCACCCACCTCTGCTGAGGTTCAACTCTGAATGCTTTCCAACTCCTTACTACACACGGAGCTCTTTGAGAGCTAACACTGTACCTGATTCAGTGCCTGGCACAATGTAAGTACAGAATAAATATGTACTGAATGCATAACAAAGTCTCAGAATTGTGTGTGAAAAGACCAGTACGCACATTCATTTGTGTTACCTCGTCTGCTTTTCACAACACCCTCGTAGGTGAAGTTCTACGAAGAAAACAACGGGGTCAGAGTGGTCCCCTGACTCCTCTCCAGCTGATGTTCCTTTCCCCAGTGCCCACGACGTGCTCCAAGGAGCTGTAGGAAACTTGCACTATAACATCTGCTTTTGGTCTTTAGAGACCCTGTTTTCTTGCTCGTTCTTAACTGCTTTCCAAATAGGTGATAGCTACAGAGTTTGCTTCCTAAAAAGTGGATGTTAATATTAAAAAGCAAAAGAAAACATAAACAAGAGCCCTTTTGCTTAGTCGAATATGTGAAATGAGTGGTTGAAAAAAAACTTTTAAAAAGATGTTTTCAAGTATATTTTATATTTCCGAAGAACGTGGGATGAAAGCAACAGTCGTTGTTAACGGCAGCTACTGACTGAGCCCTGCCCTGCGTGTGCCAAGCGTGCTACATGTACACCTAATTTAATCTAAATAGCCCCATTTCACAAGTGAGCAGAGAAGCGAGGAAGCAATCTCGAGAGAACAAGGCTAGTAAGTAGCAACAAGAACAAGAACCAAGTCTGCTGAACTCGAGTCCAAGCTTTCCGCCCCTTCATTTCAACATCTGTATGCTTCCATAGGACAAATCTCAGACACCAGTGCACCATGTCAGTCTCCCTTACCCTAGAACCTACTTTTAGCTTTGTCAAAGATTGGTTGCGGCACCGGGTAACCGTCTCTTAAGTTTAGAAAGGCATGTGGAAAGAGCACGGCCTTGGGGTTAAAGAACCTCCATTAAAATTCTGGCTCCATGTCTTTTCTACTCAGCTTCCTCCTCTGTGAAAGGGGGCTAACAATACCTGTCAGTCAAGACCCCTATGTGTGCAAAAATGCCTCAGAGAGCCTGGCACATAGCAGGCTCTCACAGATGGTACCTCCTGATTTGTACCACTTATCGCTACTGTTACTCAGCGTCAGTCTTAACAGAGGGAGAATTTATGTAACACCATGACAAGTCTAGTTATCTCTCACAATTTAACTTTTTTTTTTTTTAATTTATTTATTTTGGCTGCGTTGGGTCTTCGTTTCTGTGCAAGGGCTTTCTCTAGTTGTGGCAAGCGGGGGCCACTCTTCATCGGGTGCACGGGCCTCTCACTATCGCGGCCTTTCTTGTTGAGGAGCACAGGCTCCAGATGCGCAGGCTCAGCAGTTGTGGCTCTCGGGCCTAGTTGCTCCGTGGCATGTGGGATCCTCCCAGACCAGGGCTCGAACCCGTGTCCCCTGCATTAGCAGGCAGACTCTCAACCACTGCGCCACCAGGGAAGCCCTATCTCTCAGAATTTAGTTTATTAGTACATCAACAGCAATGTCTGAGTGTGCCAGGCACTAGGCCACTGGGCCAGGCTTCATCTGCTTAGAGGAAATGAGAACATTCTGGAAACATACAAGTAAGTGAAGGCATTCCTCTGAAGTGGCAACGTCACAGATTTTAGTTTGAGTGGGAGTGAATGGGCTTTTACTGATTTAGTAAAACCAAAAGTAAGGTATTTCTGAAATGTTACCATATCCTGCTCCTCCAACATAAACCAAAAGATCCCCACTCCAATGGGATGGTCTTAAAGCAGAAACGGTGCATCAAGGTATCACCATATGATTTCTCTCTTCTCCTGGAAAGCAGGATTCAACAACAAAGAAACAAATAGGCAAACAGAAAAGCTAAAAAAGCACTCCCTAAATGAAACTCCACACTGAAAGTGTCACCATTCACAGGGGTGATAGTCCAATCTCCCTTCTTTGTATCAGTCAAAATTCTCCAGGAAGAGTCCCCCATTGCTGCCTTCGCTTCTCACTCTCGAGTGAACTCTGCCAGCCTGGCTTCCATTCTCCCCACTACAACTGAACTCCTGTCTTCTCAAGCATGAGACCAATCTGTTCTTGAAACTGTCTTCCTCCCTCTGCGATGCTAAGCCCTCTCAGTGTCTCCTCCAGCACCACGGCCCCTCTTCCAACCCTGGTTTCAGGTGGTCCACTGAACTCTAGGTCTCGCATTTCCACTGCTCCCTGGAAAGTCTACTGAGACGATGACTGTAACAACTAACATGTATTGAATGTAATTTAGCTAATGTGCCGAACACTGTGCAAAGCCAAGGTTCCCAAACTTTGTTGGTTCATGGTTCCTGTGTGGGTCTTCACGTGGTACATACTTTTTATCACAGCAATCACTGAAAGGAATGGAACATAAAAAGACGTTGAAACTGTGAATTACTTTGCGCTAGTAGTTCATAAGGTACCTGACAGATGGCAAGTATGACTGTTTCTCCTGAAATTTTAATGTTGAAAAAATCTAGTGGTGCTACTGTGAGTCTGCTGTGGTGCCCCAGAGGGCCTTGGCACACTGAGGCCCTGAACACCTTTCCATGTATTACCTCAATGAACGCTTAACAACCCTACCAGGTAGGTCTATCATCATCCCCACTTGTAGATGGAGAAGTCATGCAACTTGTCCAACATTGCATAGCTTCGAAGTGGTAGAGACAGGAATGGAGCCCAAGGGGTCTGGCTCCATAGCCACGCTCTTAACCACTTAGCTATGCTGAATCTCTAGATGCTTATATCTTGGAATCTAAACCAGCCATTCTCTTGCTTCTCTATTTTCATTGCAGTCTTGGTCACAGATTCTAGCGTAGAAAGGGCACACAGAGTGCGCGCTCACTGCAGGCCGAGGGAATGATATTCCTGAAACCTTCCTTTCTATCTCTAGGTGGGCTTTCAGATACTATTTTTTTTTTTTGGCCGCACTGCTCGGATTGCAGGATCTTAGTTCCCCAGCCAGGGATTGAACCCATGCCCGTTGCAGTGGAAGCACAGAGTCCTAACCACTGGACTGCCAGGGAATTCCCTCAGATAGTTCTTTTTTTATACTGAAACAAAATCCAGGATTTAAAATATTTCTTTATTTCTTTGGAAAGGATTTTTTTTAAAGCTCCATGGAAATTTTCACGCACAGGTCAGTTTTAAAAAACATGGTGTAGGGCTTCCCTAGTGGCGCAGTGGTTGAGAGTCCGCCTGCCGATGCAGGGGACATGGGTTCGTGCCCCGGTCTGGGAAGATCCCACGTGCTGCGGAGCGGCTGGGCCCGTGAGCCATGGCCGCTGAGCCTGCACGTCCGGAGCCTGTGCTCCGCAACAGGAGAGGCCACAACAGTGAGAGGCCCGTGTACCGCAAAAAAACAAAAACAAAAACAAAACATGGTGTATGTCCCATAAATAATCTGTTGGCTAAATAAATGATTACATTCAAAGCATCAGGTTTCAGGTTTGGACAGTCACAGTCAAATACTGATTCATAGTAAGATTTTTTGCTATAAACTGAAATTCACTTTTCACTAGCAACTGCTAGCTGCATGGGGGAATTATAAATAAGTCCCTACCCTTGAGGAGATTATAATTTTATCTTGCAAGGCACCCAGGTTCAAAACCTTAAGGGACATTTATATACTCATTTATGTTTCTGGCTCCCCAGAGCCAAGCCCAGCTGCCAGATCTTGTCAGTTTTTGCTTCAGAGTCTTTCTTGAATCTGTCTCTTCAATTTTATTTCTATCAGGCTTTCATTACTGACTTCCGACTATAATAACCTCCTGGGTGATCTGCCACAAGTCTCTCCTCGGTCTAAGTCACCAGGTATAGCTTCATCATTTTATTCTTAAATTATCATTTACAGCATATTTAAACTCTGCTCATAACCCCAAAGTGCCCATGGCCAAATCCCTTACTTTGGCATTCAAGATTCTTTACCATTTGTTTACAACCTATCTTTTCAATGCTATGTTTTCATCCACATATTCATTCATTTGACATGTGTCACAAAATGCTTACCAAGGACACCAAGGAGTTGAAGGTAATAACATCAAGGTGGCTAAGAGTCCCTAAGGAACTAAAACGCCCTCAAGGAGTCTTCAGTAGGGGAAATCGAATATATACAAAGATGAATCCAATATAAGGAAGACAACAAGTGCAGTAACTTCCCATAGCAAGGGTGTTATGGGAATTCAGAAGTTAATTATAACTGGAGAGTCAGGATGTCTTAGAGGAGGTGGCATTTGATTGCACTTTGAAGGGAAGGCAGGGCTTCAATATGTGAAGGAGAAAAAACAAGGGGAAGAAGGTCACTGCAAAATACCACTCAAGGAGTGGAGCTACGATGGTAAGGAACAAGTATGGTCCTCACACAGTACACGCAAAGCAGACTAACAGGAGGTAAGGCTGAAAAGGGAAGTTTCGGGCTAAATCACAATTATGAATGCTTGGTCAAGGGTTTGGACTTTGATATTTATTCATTCAAGAAGTATTTACTGACTTTCTACGATGGGCCAGACTGTGGGTTATGTACCAGGGACAGAGTAGACAGCAAGACAGACATGATCCCGGTCCTCCTGGAGCTTATGGGTCTAACATAAAGGCAGTAAGGATGCTCTGAGGATGTTGAACAGACAACTGTCATCATCAAAGTGGTCCTTAAGTTCATTCTGGCATCAGAGTAAGATGAACTGCATGGGGGAAGAAATGGAAAGGGGGACATTTATTACTACATTAAGTAGTAATGTACTTAATGAGAGGGATGAGGGAGGGATGAGGCAGTGGTGATAGAGGGCATAAGGGTGTGGAAGTTATTAAAGAGGAAGAGTATCAGGCCCAACAGCTGAGTGGAAATAGTGGAGGGTGTGGGCAGGGAAGAGGGAAATGTAAAAGTGAACCATAAGGCTGGAAAAAAATCAGAACAGTGGCTGGTTTTAGGGGTGGGGATTGACTGAGAAAGGGTGTGAGAAACATCACTGGGTATCTGTGATGAGGGTAATAGCTGTAGCTTGATAGAGGTTTCGTCACACAGGTGTGTGAACTTATCAAAACTCATCAGGTGGTATACTTAACATCTGTGCATTTTACCGTATGTGAATTTTATCTTAAAAAAGCCCAGAAAACAAGTATTGAGCTGAAGTTAATGATATGCAAGCTGAAGTGTTTAGGGGTGTGTATATGATACCTACAACTTACTTTAAGATACATTAACGAAGATAAGATGGATTGATGGATGGACGAATGGTTAACAGCAGAATGTTAACTGAAGAATCTCAATGGGTGGCATATGTACAATTCTTTCAATACCTTCTATTTGAAAAATTTCATAATGAAGTACTGAGAAGAATAATCAGCATATAGGTTTTAGTTTGGATTGACTGGTAGGACATGCGGACTACAGGAGGAGATGGAGGGGGAGATGCATGTTTAAGGGTCTGGATGATGAGCTCCATTAGTGACACATGGCTCTGAGGTAGCCAAGGCATCCAGGAAGAAATATTTATCAGACAGTTGGAAACATAGGACTAGAGTTCAGCTGTTTTGCTATGTTGCTTCCTAAACATCTCTCTGCCTCCATGTGTTCCCTTCTGCTGACAACCTTTTTCTTCTTTAGAGCTTTCTCTGACCACCCTGCCCTCCTCACATTTAGCACTGTAAGATTAGTTTACGGCATTATCGTGTATCACTAGAATGGAAATTCTTGGAATAAACAGGCTCTTACACAGGATATGTACTATTTCATGAAACAATTTTGGAATAAACAATGAATAAAACCCACCCTAGTACTGGACTGTTCAGTTCTTGATGCTCACACTGATTCTTAGCTCAGAAGGTACAGTTAAAAAAAAACAAAGATACAGCTTTTTCTTTCTGATCTGTATACTTGCTTGAAACGCACTCTTACTAGTGGAGAAAATCACTTGTGACTCAAATATAGACTGAAATGAAATCGCCAATCCCATATTCTTAATATATTTGCTTTTCTCTTTCCTGGTGCCTTTCTTTCAGATTTTACCTGACATTCAACTTTGCAGAGCAAAGGAAGAGAATGGTTGTCCTTAGGTGGCAAAACTATGATCTTTTTCTTTCTACTATTCTGAATTTCTAAATTTCTAGAAAAATAATATATTACTTTGGTAATCTGGGGAAAAAGTTTATCTTTTAAAGGAAACCTGTAATGACATAGTCATCAGCCCCTGTACTTGTAGTACAACTGATAGAAAATTTCTTGAGTTGTGAGAAAGAAATCAAACCAAGGTGGCTGATCTCTCATTCCCGTATCCTCAACAACAGTGAGCTCACTGAGGTCAAGAGCTGTGTCCTCCTGCCCCTCTTTCCACCTCTTAACTCCTATGGTAGCACTGGGCTTGGCACACAGGAAGCACTCAAACGGTGAGAGCACACACGTTTGACACTAAAAAGAATACCAGAAAGTAGCCAACACCAGTTAGTGGGAAGCCGTTAGCTTATTTTGTTAATCGGTCATCATTCTAATTTTTTTTCCCCCATCATTCTAATTTTGAAAATCTATTGTTCACAATGAACTCACAGAATGAATACGTTTTTGTATCTCTCAACTGCCTCAGCCAGACAGTGCTGCTGAGTGAAAGAAATTGGGTTTGGCTCCTTCTGTGAATTTTAAGGGCCAGTTAGAATAAGCCTCTGTATTTCTAAACCTATGCTTGGCACGGTGGGCGAACAACTCTATCAAGAAAACCCATGAATAATTAAGGTCGCTCCTATTTTTGTACCACTGGTGATATTTTCTACTTTATATCATTCCAGCAGGTTTACCTTGCTACATTCCCAGTGGTTCATCTGCTTAATTCCAAGTCCACTTACTACTGTCAAGGAGAAACCTGCTTCACCTCCTACCCCGCGTCATACTTTAAGAAACGCCTTTACCTTTTCTCCTCTGTCCCTCTCTTTGTCCTTCTCCTCTCTCTTCTTTTTTTTCTCACTGTGCCCATCTGTGTGGAGGCCAGGAAGCGGTGGGGGAGGGGCGGCTGCTCCAGTGTACGGGATGCTGGGCGGAGGGCCGGCCGGCGCTGGGACCTCGCCCACTGCTGCAGGGGGAAGTCCCGAACTTCTCTTGGACTTGGAGTGTCGCTTCTCTTTATGCTTCTCCTTGTCCTTCTTCTTCTTGCTCTTCTTTGACTTCTTTTTCTTCTTGATTTCCCGGTAAGAATCATCAATCACTAACTCCCCTGCCTCTAGCTCCCCTCCAGAGGAGGAGTCTGATTCTACTAGAATCGGTTCAAGCCCTGAAAGATCAAGGTTAGCACTGTGGGATTCTGGGAACTGGGAGGCATCAGACCCACAGCCTTCAGGGCCAGGAGACGAACGTGAGTCTGAGGATGACTTGTGCTTCTTCCGGGCTGTCTTCAGAAAGCTCTGTAACTCATGTCCTAGGAGTAAAGCACCTTGCTCATCCCGAGCTGACTTCTTAGAGGATTTTTTCACAGTCGCTTGTTGAGAGGGGTACTGAAAAGACTCCTCATCAACTGAGCTGCTTCCCTTCTCCTTTGGTGAGAGAATAAGTTTCATCTTTAACCCATCAGGCTCACGAAGGGTCAGTGTCTCTGTGTTCACATAGAGCGGTTTCATTTTTTTGGATTTGTGGGAACCACCATCCTCCAGGGACAGCTCCCCACTGCTTCCGATGACTTTCTTCCTGTGGTGTTCCTTTTTACTCTCTGAATGGCTTGAAGAACTGGAGGACTTTTCTCCTGTCTTTTTGGAAGGCTTGGTGCCTGTTGCCAGAGGGGAAGTGATCGCTTTCAACAGGTCCATAGCTGTATCAGCAGATTGTGGGCTAGACTTTTTCTTTTTCTTCTGTGACGACTCCAAAGACGAAATATCTAGAAATAATCAAGAGAAGTAATTGTTCATTTGACAAAGCAACTTCCAGCAAGTTTCCTCTCTCACCAAAAACACCCAACTAAGATGAGGAAGAGGCTAACAGGAATGATTGGAGGGGAGGCCCTTCAACTGATTCCAAACATTCAGAGATGATGCTCATGTGCTTCTTGGCTTGGTAGATTCTGCCTCTGACCCTGGAGACAGTTCTTGCCACTCAAGTTGTTTTTCTTCACTGAGTCTTCACAAGCAACCAAAGAGAGCATACCCAGAAGAATGGACCATAGCTGCAGGATTACGAGTAGTTACAATTTAGATTACACTGAAGACAAAGCATCATTTGTTCCTGTGTTCAGGACAAATCCATTCTAGGAAAGAGTTAGTCTTGTCAGCTATGCGCACAATATAGCTAAGAAAAACTGGTCTTGTGAGTGGATACGCGCTGGATTGAGAAGTAACCCACAGGTGCAGGCCAGAGGGCCCAGGACTACATATGGCAAAAGGGATGCTAGACAGCAATGGGCACAAGATAAGTGGATGATTGAGGGGAGAAGGAACCTGGTACCTGGTGTATCACAAATGAAGACTGTTCTTCTATGCTGAATCCTCCAAAATACCAGCCCTCCACCTCTCTCCTCCTTCACACTGGTTTATCGGCACTCAGAACAAGAACCACTGTCCTGTTAAATAGGCCACTGAGTCAGCAACATCTGGATCCCTTTCCCCTACCCCGACTCCAAGAACCAGTGATGTGTTTCTCCCGCCTGCTGCCCCTTCCCATCCTTACCTCCATAGTAGTAATCATCAGAGGAGTGCTTCCTCTTTTTCTTGTGCGTGTCCGTCCCCAAGAAGTACAGTTCACTATCCTGGAATTCAAGAGGAAGAAGAATTGAGCAATGGATAAGATGATGAGGCAAAGGCAGTTTGGAACCAGTGTTGTTTTCTGATGATTTCTGACTTTGGAAAATAAAGCAAAACACAGGAAATAGTGAAAGATGAATAGATCTAGTGAATAGATGTGAAGGATGTTTATTTTTCTTTTTAAATGTTTTTCAAAGAAATCTCTTTCTTCAAATACTAGGAAACATGATACGAAATAGTTTAAAACTTTCCTAATTCAAATGTTTAGAATTTACCTTTAACTTCTTCTTGGAAGAATTCCTGACCTGAGCAGCGATTTCTTCCTCTTCCCTTAAAAAATCTTTGTAAGAACGTTTCTTTTCTCGTTGGCTTCGGCCAGCAGCTAGCCCTATGTCCTCAAAGCTGTGATCACCATCAAAGCAATCTGAGAAGCACAGGTTCGTTTGGGAAAGGAAATGAGAAAGTCAAGTAAGTCACAACCAAATCGCCACATATGAAATGCAATAGTCCCTTCACTTCCAAATTAGAATCATGTTATTTGGTAAGTCCACTGGAACACAGGGCTAGATCCAAGGGGACAAGAATATGTCTTGATGACTTGGCTGCAAATACAGGAATCAAACATGAAGAAACAATGCTTCCACGCTATGCAAAGGCCCAAGGTGCATCCTTAGACATGGTTTCTTAGTTGTGATTTGGCAGGTGGACACAGACTTGCAGAGGTAAGGCTGAAAATAATAAGGATTCATGTGCTGTGCTGCTCTGTGGGTGTCCACTGTGTGATTCCTATCCTCAGACTCCTGCACACTGGAGCTGGCAAGGACCACGAGTGCTGCGGGGATCACCCCAATAGACTACAGAGACTTATGGTTCGGACTCTTGTGTTGGAACCCTGTCCTGGTTTTCGTTTCCATGGGCCCAGTCTGGGGATGATGTGGAGTTTTACTAGTGCTCTGGATCATCACTTGGGAGTCCAGGCTGTGATGGCCAGTCCTGGTCTCTATGTCCATGGGCTGCAAGGATTGAAGAGGACACCCCCTTTGGAATGCTTCTCAGGTTAAGGGGTCATACCTTCTTTCTTCACGGAGTCATCATAAGCCATGGCGGTCCTGCCGGGCCTTTGAGAATGGGTCCCTGTGTCCAGGCTCCTTCCCGTCTACAGGACCAGGTCTGAGAAACAAAGAAGGAAAACCCTCCTGTAATGCGAAATCACTGTGGAGAAGCAACCTTCCAGATGGAAATGCGTAGTGATCCAAGGGTAGACTGGAAGGGCAGCAAGGAATAAAGGAGTGTCTTGTCACCTCCTCTTTCTGTTTGTAAATATACTAGGGATGAAGCTGTAGGAAGTGCATTAGGCTTAATTTGATTTGATTCATGAATTAAAGCTGTTGTTTGGGGAAGTATATAAAACACCTCCTATATAAAAAAAGACTTCAAGATTAATGAGAACTTCTGACATGCCAACAGGTCTGACAACACTGAGACACAGTGAAAACCGACATTAAGTCAGAGGGATAGGTTCGATCACGGTTACAAAATGCACAGATAAAGCAGGATGCAGAGGAAGACAGGTTATACCATGCATTCGAGACCACAAAATCCTACCATTTGAATCGGTGAAAGGCTAAAATCTATTGTATTGCAATTTAAACAGAACTGATGAGAACATGATAGTGATATTAAAGATCTTGAGAGCATAACTTTTTGGTATGTATTTTGTTAGGCTCTCTGAATTTGCTCAAAATCAGAGAAGTGTAAAAGTAGGCACACTTCTTATATTAGTTGCCCACAGAACAGCTTTCAACGCTATCAAGCCTTTCTTAAAGGCTATAGGTGAAAATAAGGAGGAATTGTCATCTGTCCACTGGTGATGAAATTTTTATCATTATTAAGATTTCCACTGATTTGAAGAACTACTAAAATTTAAATGTTCTAAATATTGTCTTAAATTTGTTAAAATTACTTTTTTTTTTTTTTGCGGTACGCGGGCCTCTCACTGCTGTGGCCTCTCCCGTTGTGGAGCACAGGCTCCAGACGCGCAGGCTCAGCGGCCATGGCTCACGGGCCCAGCTGCTCCGCGGCATGTGGGATCTTCCCGGACCGGGGCATGAACCCATGTCCCCTGCATCGGCAGGCGGACTCTCAACCACTGCGCCACCAGGGAGGCCCTAAAATTACTTTTTTGGTATTCAAGTTTATACGTCCATTTAGACTTTGAAGATGCCAAGCCATAAACTGCACTCGAAGGTAAAGTTCTTCAAATAATTTTAGGACAGGCAATGTCACAATTCCCGCAGGAAAAGTTTTTGCAGGAAATTTAAAAATTATATACTAAATATATTGAAAATGTCCTCATTCAGTTAGTGAAATGCTTAAAAGTTGACCTGACTGGTTATTTACTTAAATTTTATTTTACCTTCACCACTATAGTGGGGTTTAGAAATGCTGAAGGACACTTCAATGAGACATTGCCAGTCCCTTCAGGAAGGGCTGGGTAATAGTGAAGCATGTAACTTATGGGAAAGAAAAGATGAATTAACAAGGGAAAATTTCATAAGAGTTACATTTAAAATAAACCAAAAGAAAAAAGACCTATTTGCACAAGCCAGATAAGATACAATGCACAGATAATGCCTACGTTGAAAACAGAAAGAGAAGAATTACCAAGAATGATTTACAAGTCAGATTCAGAAACATAAAAAAGCATTTCTCCACTTCCCGAAGAAGTGGAATGAGAATGAACTTGGTCAAGGTAAGAGTGAAGAAATGAACTGGGTTATTTTACAGGTAATTGGAGAACTATTTACTCAAAGGGCTTTTCACAGGAAATGAAGGGGATATGAGGTCAGGTCTCATGTAGAAACTACGAGGAGGCAAGATACTTAATATAGCCAGTTTTTCATGTTCCAGCATTAGGCATTAAACTTTCTCAAAGAGAAATTACTGTCATCCCCTGTCCACCCAAGTGGTGTAACTCCACAAGGGGTTAGGGGAGGGGGATCATCATAGGGAATTATATCCATTCACTTAAAAATAGTACATCCACTCACTGGCACTAAAGTAGTGAGCTTATTAGAAGAGTATATGGATCCCATTAATCTTCATAGGCCGATTATGCCAAGAAATACCACATCTTGAGACCTCAGCTTAAATGTTTTCCATGATAAATGGAGTTTGGCAAAGAACATTTGAGAAATAATGGGCAAAAAATCTTAAATATTCAACATCATTAGTGTGCCCACCAATCTGTTGTCAACAACAAAATGCTCTTCTGTATGACGCAAAGGCAGGTCCTGAGACTTATAACCAGGCCTTCCCTTTGGTAACATCAAAACTAACATAAAACAGAGCTGAACAATGAACAGTCAGAATAGGAGTTATACACCTCTGAAGACAGTATGAGAAAGAAAACAATGATGTCACTGGACTGTGAAAAAGTGCTCATGGTCTCATAACTGACTGCTCTGAAAAACAGCCAGTGGATGAAAAAATTGTAAAAGGGCACAGAAAATTAGGAGCTGTTCCTCAGAGGCACAGAGCAGCACAGAAAACATGTGCTGGTTCTTAGCATTATGTATTAGAATTAGGCCCGCTACTATTTAATTTTTACAAAGACATGGAAGAGCACTTTATAAATTACAAGATTAAATAACTGATAGTAAAAAATGAACAGGGCCTGAAGGCAAGTCTAATTCAATAAAGAACTGGGACAGCCAAGAGCTTAAAAAACTAAGTTTAGACACAATGGACTATCTCACTCACAGCCTGGGGAGACTGATAGACCCTGAACTTCTGGGTTCTTTAAAATCAGGATATTATTGCAGCCCAGAGGTTAGTTTTGGTTGCTGACTCATAGAAGAAAGATGAAACCAGATAAAGAAGTCTCAAGCAACAGTGTGGAAGGAAGGCAGAGTTAGGGCAACATTTATATAAGATCAGACGACTCCTGTGATATTCTTTCCAGGTCTTGAATATTATCCACGATAAATTCAGAGTCCAGGGTTAGGCAGCAGATTGTCAGGATTAATGAAAATGAAAAATATTAGGTTTGATATTCACATTAGAAAACAGAAGCCATAATTACATTAAATGTTGGCAAATGTAAAACAGGTGTTAAAGCTCATTCTCTCGAATTCCACAAATTTTGGAGTTTACAGAATCCAATGTTGTCAACTTCAAGAGGCAGGGATAATTTTACAATTATGTTCCTCTCAGTGGGCTAACAAATGACAACAGAAGTAAAAGTTCATTACTTAAAGCTGTTTACGGAAGTACGAAATATGCCATCATAAAAAATATGTACTTTTGAAAGGTGCAAACTATCAAATGGCTCTTGTGGGACTTTTCTTCAGGAGATGAAAAAGGAGGCAGAGCTGCTCTTCCACTTGTAGGTAAGTACATGCGTGATGGTCAGGCTTTGCTTTTAGAATTATCAAAGGACTCAGGGAAAAACTGAAAATCACCAGACACAGTACTTTGTTATTCTGAAGGTCCAAATTACAAATACTGAAAAAAAAAAAGTTTCAGAAGGTGATTTTTTGAGGTCATCTGAGCCCCAGCAATCACTAACAAGCCTCTTCATCCCAAAATGTAAGTGTGTATTGAAAAAGACAAAGTAAACCTTGGAAACGGGGCAGTAAGCAAAATCCTGAGACCCAGGTCCAGACCAGGAGGACAGCCTTGCTCAAGATTCCGTGTTCTCTTCTTCCAGCACTTCTTTCAGGAACTCAAATTGCCAGTGCAGGAAAAGGAAGATGCACATCCAGCTGTTACCAGTTTCTGAATTGTTGCCGTTGTTACTTGTAGGATAGGAGCAGGGGATGTCTTCTCATTTTCGTCGAGATCTCCTCCGATCTCAGAACCCAGCGACTCCGAATTCTTGCCACTCCCTTCTCCACGAACCTACCTATGCAGCACTCACAGCCCCTGCCAGCTCTGGGAACTGCAGAGATCCCAACAGCCTGGGATGGGGACTGAATCCTCTCACTGTAGTGCAATTGAGCGGAACCACGACGACCTCACAGAGCGGCTGACAACACACATTCCCCAAAATCAAGCGGTACAAATTTTGACAAGCCTTGTCCAATCAACGGGCTCTACTTTGGATTCAGTTTTTTATTTATTCTGCTATGCGGGAATATAGTCAGCCATCAGGAGGCAGGGAGATAAATGGTTCTCTTCTGCCCGACAGAAAATAAAGTGAAATCTACAAGTACCCGCTTTGGGGGGAAATGGGCCTGGATGGAGAAAAAACCCACTCGGACGGTACGTTCAAACTGGGTCGCACGCAAAGAGTATACACCACACCGGGTTATTGCTACAAAGAGCCCCAAGGACCACCGTCTTTGTGGTCCCCACGGCAAGCCAACAGGATTCTCCCGGCAGTTCTGCAGCAACAGCTAGTTCAATAAAGCTGTGCGAAGGTGCGAAAAGGAAAAGAAGAAAGCTCCTTGCATCCTCTCCTGCCAGCCGCGGCCCCGGCCCTCCCATCACCCGGCCCCCTCGCCCTTTGACAGCCCAGGGACCCTGCGTCCCGGGTCCTGAGCCAGGCGGCCCCACTCGGGTTCCCGCGTCCCGGCGGCTCCCGGCGCCCCCGAGGGCGGAGACTGCCGGGCAGGGGGAGGGGCGGCCTCGGCCCGCGGGCCCCCGGGGCGGCCGCACGCCCCCTCCCGGCCCGCACTTTCCCGCCTTCTCCATTTGAACAGCTCCCGCCCGCCTTCCTCCTTCGACCCGCTCCAGCCCCTTCCCGGGGGCGGACTGCGGCCGCTACTCCAGTCCCCGGCTCGGCCCCTGGGCTAGGCCGCGACGGGCCCCGGGCGCCCTCAGGGCGGTGTCGCGGCCCAAGGCGGCGGGTGGTGGCGGGGCGGGGCCACTGCCGCCTGGGGGTGGGGGCCCAGCTCGGCCTCGTGGGGGCTCCGCTCGCCGCTACCTTCACTAGGCTCGCTCGGATCCCGCCTCAGCGCCGCCGACCGCCGCCATCTTGGAGAAGGAGAGAAAAGCGCCAGCGGCCAGGGAGCCTCAGTCGAGCCCAGAGCGCAGACTCCGCTTGGGAAGGGGAATCCCGTTGGTGCAAGAGCGCCGAGCGCATCGAATGAGACGCTGGGCTTGCTGAGCTCCGGAGCTGTCCTGTAGTGAGAATTTGCTCTGTGCCGGGCTTGGGCTCGAAGCTTTACGAACACGATAGCATTTGATTCTCACTGTATCCCTGTGAGGTAGGTTTTGTCACATTTTACAGGTGTGAAACAGGCCCAGAGGGAGGGGTTAAATGATTTGCCCAAGGATACACAGGTAGTTGGAATGGGAGATAGATACTACTCCCAAGTCTTCTGATTCTCAGTGAAGTGCTCTTTCCAAAAGACTTTGCTATTTCCTTCAAGATATTTTTATACAGTAATTCCTGTCTTTGCAAAACCTAAACCATGCAGATTAATAGCAGTGGTGCCTGTCTGGAATTTAGCGTCTACATTTGGGTGTTTGGCATATTTAGAGTGAGGTGGCAGAATATATCTTTATAAAATGCACTGTAAAATAATTTGCATGGCACATCATCTGCATTTCTCCCCATAAATTGTTTGCATTTAAAAGTTAGAAACAGTCTTCAGAGAAATGAAGAGATGCTACACACAGGAGAGAAAATTTTTTTCTGTTTTGCTCTGGAAAATTTAGCAATGGGTAGAAGTTACAGTGTGCAGATCTTGGTTCAATATGAAGACGAATTAATTTTTCCAGAGCAGTTCAATTACGTTGGGCTACTTTTTAAGGTAGTGAGCTCCCTGTCACCAGAGGAGTCCAAGCAGAAACTAGTGTCCTAGTTTCTGTAGAGCAGAGAGGTTACAGATATAGAATGGCTTCTAGAGTTGTGAAACCCATGAGACTCTATGCAAAATTATGTGTCTGTGCACATGTGTACTTTTCTGGGGTTTTGACCCCATCGAAGATTAAGAATGTCTTAACTAGTGGGCTTTCCATTCCAGACCTGACTCTTGGTTCAGTGATGTTTTCACCATATTATGCTCTCTTGAGACAGAGCTGTTGAATAAATTGCCAAAAGGTAAACACAAATAATAAAAAACTAGCATCATGACCTTCTCCTCAGCCCCTATCCTGCTCACCAAAAAGACTGGCAATGAGTTTCACCAAAAGGTATGGGATGGCCCTTCTGGAACACCTTGCCTGACATTAGGCTTCTCAGCTAGGTATTTAAGAGCCTCAAGAATGTATTTCCCTCTTGTTCTTTAGTACTGGTCAGGATGTTCTTAGTTGTACGTGACAGAAACCCAATTCAAAATAGTTTACCAGAAAAGGAGAATTTATTGGCTGGCATTATTGAAATGCCCAGTACCTTCAGGTGTGGTTGGATCCAGGGAGGGACTCAAGTTTGTCTCTTGACATCTCTCTTTGGTGCTTTCTTCTGAGTTGGCTTTATTCTTAGGCTCCAGGTGGTGACTGTGACAGCTCCAGGCTTTATCGTTTTTATTGCTAGCAATGTCCTTGGAGAGGAAGTTTCTTTTTCCCATTTGTTTTGGTAGATATCATGGGATTGACTCTTCTTTCCTGAATTGGATCATGTGTCCAAACAGAAAGCAATTGGTATGAGCAAAGGTGTGGGGTATGCCTATTGGCTAAATTAGGTCACATCCTCACCCCAAACGTAGGTCAGGCAGAACCTCAAGGAAAGTCAGAGGTTATTGTCAGAAGGGTAAATGGGTGCTAGGTAGGCAAAAACCATAGCTGTTCGCCTAACTGTACTACTAGTTTGGACCGGAATGCCTCATGCGTCCCATTTGTCCCATTCCTTCTTTTATCCCACCTGAGGATGGGCATATCAAGTTATTGCTCATCGTCACCTCCTGTAGACTGGAAGTTGGATCGCTCCTCTGTCTGTTCTCTCTGTTAACTTGGTCTTAGTCTCACATCACTGCATGTGCATTCATTCATTCATTCAACAAATATTTATTGAAAACACAGCATGCGTCAGGCACTGTCCTAGATGTTGGGCATAGAACAGGGAACAAAACTGAGAGTCTTTGAGCCCTTAGAGCTTACATTCTAGTTGGCTTGGAGGGCAGAACATAAAAAAATAGGTACCATGTTAGATGATGCTTAAAGGTAAAGAAAAGTACCTGGAAGGGATACCAGGATGGGGTGGAGGTGGTAAGGATTGTTATTTAAAACAGTGATCAGGAGAAGCTTCTCTGATGAGTTGTATACTGGAGGCCATCTCAACCAGAAGTAGGTCAGTGTGGGAGCCCGGAGGTCATAGATCCTGGAATGGATGCTGATGGAAAAAGGTTCTCTGTTGAATATCCTATCATGGTTCTTTCGTTTCTGAAACTTGGAGAGAGAGAAAGGAGGACCTGCTTGGTAGTCTGAGTTGGAGAGGGACTTGGTCATGGTGGGCTTTGTGAGTGATAATGCCTTGTCCCATGATGAGTGGAGATGGCATTTAAGATATGTGAAGATTGGGCACTCCCTGGGGCTGGTGCTGTTCTCTGGTCCACCTGACCCAAGTAAAACTGTCCAGTGCATGGCAGTAGCAGGTGGTGGCCCAACAAGTTGTGCTTCATTTGGACATTTTCTTCTTCAGTCCATTTTTCTGTGCTTTGCCCTTTTCAGCAGGGTTTTAATCGGCTTCTTTGTGCTAGGCCTGACGGTCGGGGCAGTGATGGGTTGTACATTAGTCAGGGCCCTTTTGGGAGTGACTTCTGGGAGTGATGGGACCTAATTAAAACTACCTTATGAGGCAACAGTTTTTTGGATATGACACCAAAAGCACAAACAACAAAAGGAAAAATTGGTAAGTGGGACTACATCAAGTGAAAAAGTCTCTGCACAGAAAAAGAAATAATCAACAAAATGAAAAGGCAAGCAATGGAATGGGTGAAAATATTTGCAAATCATATATCTGATAAGAGGTTAATATCCAAAATATATAAAGAGCCCATGCAACTCAATAGCAAAAACCCAAACAATCCAATTAAAAACTAGGCAGAGGAACTGCATAGACATTTTCCTAAAGAAGACATACAGATGGCCAAAGGGTACCTGAAAAGGTGCTCAACATCAGTACTTATTACGGAAATGGAAATCAAAACCACAATGAGAAACCGTATTGTGTTAGAATGGCATCATCAAAATGACAAGAAATAACAAGTGTTGGTGAGGATGTAGAGAAAAGGGAACCCTTGTGCACTGTTGGTGGAAATGTAAATTAGTACATTCATGGTGGGAAACAGTATGAAGTTTCTTAAAAAAATTAAAAATAGAACTACCATATATGATCCAGGAATCTCTCTTCTGGGTATTTATCCAAAGAAAGTGAAAAAGGATATCGAAGAGATAGTTGTACTGCCGTGCTCATTGCAACATTATTCATAATAGCCAAGACATATAGACAACTTAAGTGTCCATCAATGGATGAGTGGATAAAGAAGTTGTGGTACATGTATACAATGGAATATTATTCAGCCATGAGAAGGAAGGAAATTCTGTCATTTGTGACAGCATGGATGGACCTTAAGGATATTATACTAAATGAAATGTCAGACAGAGAAAGACAAATACTGTATGGTATCACTTATATGTGGAATCTGAAAAAGCCAAACTTACAGAAAAAGAGAGTAAAGTGGTGTTTACCAGAGGCTGTGGGGTATGGGAAAAGGGAAGGTTTTGATCAAAGGGTATAAACTTTCAGTTGTAAGATGAATAAATTCTGGAGACCTAGTGTACAGAATGGTGACTATAGTTAATAATAATGTACTGTGTACTTGAAATTTGCTAAGAGTAGATTTCAAGTATACTCACTGCACATACATACAAATGATAACTGTGGGAGGTGATGGATATATTAATTAGTTTCATCATTTCACAATGTATACATATACCAAAACATGTTGTACTATAAAATTTTTTACTTGTCAAAAACAAAAGAATCACGAACCTACAACCGTATATAGAGTTGTTTGTAGTATTTCCTTATTATTGTTTTGGTGTCTGCAGGGTCTGTAGTGATATCTCCTGTTTCAGTCCTGATAATGGTAATCTCTGTTCTCTTTCTCTCCCTCTCTACCCCCTTGTGCTCTCTCTCTGTAAATTTATTGATTTTTGTCTCATTGATTTTCTCTGTTGTTTTCCTGTTTTCAATTTTGTTGCCCTTAACTTTATTATTTCCTTCTTTCTGTTGCTTTGGGCTTAATTTTTTCTTCCTTTCTAGGATCATTAGGTGGAAGCTTCAATTATCAGTTGGAGATATTCCTCTTTTTTTTTTTTTTTTTAGTTTTTAAAAAATTTATTTAAAAATGAAGTAACGTTGATTTATAACATTATATAAGTTTGATGTGTACAGCATTTATATTTCTACTTCTGTATACCCTACAACATGCTTACCACCAAAAATTTATTTTCCATTCATCACAATACAGTTGATCCACTTTATGCATTTCACCCTCCCCCCACCCCTTCCTCTTTAGTTACCACTACTCTGTTCCCTGTATCTATGTGTTTGTTTTTGTTTGGCTTGGTTTGCTCATTTATTTTGTTTTTGTTTGTTTATTAGTTTTTTATATTCCAGTATGAGTGAAATCATGGTATTTGTCTTTCTCTGTCTGGCTTATTTTACTTAGTGTAATGCCCTCAAGGTTCATGCGTGTGTTGTCCCAAATGACAAGATTTCATATTTTTTATGGCTGCGTATTATTCTATTGTGTATATATATGCCACATCTTCTTTATCCATTCATCTGTTGATGGGCACTTTGGTTGTTTCCATATCTTGGCTATTGTAAATAATGCCATGATGAACATGGGGGTGTAGATATCTTTTTGGATTAGTGTTTTTGTATTCTTTGCATAAATACCCAGAAGTGGGATTGCTGGATCATATGGTAGTTCTCTATTCCTAATTTTTTAAGGAACCTCCATATTGTTCTCCATAGTGGCTGTACCAATTTATATCCCACCAACAGTGTAAGAGGGTTCCCTTTTCTTCACATCCTTGCCAACACTTGTTATTTCTTGCCTTTTTGATAACAGCCATCCTAAGAGGTGTGAGGTGATATCTCACTGTGGTTTTGACTTTCATTTCTCTGATGATTAGTGATGTTGAACATCTTTTAATGTACATGTTGGCAGTCTGTATGTCTTCTTTGGAAAGATGCCTATTCAGCTTCTCTGCCCACTTTTAAACTGGGTTGTATGGTTTTTTTTTTTGCTGTTGAGTTGTATGAGTTCTTTCTATATTTGAGATATTAACCTCTTATTGGATATATCATTTGCAAATATCTTCCCCCATTTGGTTGGTTGTCTTTTCATTTTATTGATGATTTCCTTTGCTGTACAGAAGCTTTTTAGTTTGATGTAGTCTCAGTTGTTTATTTTTGCTTTTGTTTTCCTTGCCTGAGGAGACATATCTAGAAGGTACTGCTGAGACCAATGTCAAAGAGCATACTGCCTATATTTTCTTCTCAGAGATTTATGGTTTCAGGTCTTATATTCAAGTCTTTAACCCATTTTGAAATAATTTGTGTATGGTGTGAGATACTGGTCTATTTTCATTTTTTTGCACGTGGCCATCCAGTTTTCCCAGCACCATTTATTTATTTGTTTATGTAAATTTATTTATTTATTTATTTTTGGCTGCATTGGGTCTTTGTTGCGCTTGCGGGCTTTCTCTAGTTGTGGTGAGTGGGGCTACTCTTTGTTGTGGTGCGTGGGCTTCTCATTGCGGTAGCTTCTCTTGTTGCAGAGCATGGGCTCTAGACATGCGGGCTTCAGTAGTTGTGGCACACAGGCTCATTAGTTGTGGCGCGTAGGCTTAGTTGCTCCATGGCATGTGGGATCTTCCTGGACCAGGGATCGAACCTGTGTCCCCTGCGTTGGCAGGTGGATTCTTAACCACTGCACCACCAGGGAACTCCCCTAGCACCATTTATTGATGAGACTATCCTTTCTCCATTGTATGTTCTTTGCTCCTTTGCTGTAAATTAATTGTCCATATATGTGTGGGTTTATTTCTGGGCTCTCAGTTCTTTTCCATTGATCTATACATCTATTTGTCTTGCAATACCATGCAGTTTTAATTACTATGTCTTTGTAATATAGTCTGCAATCGGGGAGTGTGATACCTCCAGTTTTGTTCTTTTTTTCCTCAAGAATAATTTGTCTATTTGGGGTCTTTTGTGGTTCCATATAAACTATATATCTTTTGTTCTTTTTCTGTGAAAAATGTCCTTGGGATTTTGATAGGGGTTGCATTGAATCTGTAGATTGCTTTAGATAATAAGGACATTTTGACAACATTAATTCTTCCATTCCATGAGCACAGAATATCTTTCCATTTATTTGTGTCTTCAGTTTCTTTCAACAATGTCTTATACAGTAAGTCTCCTACATACAAACTTTCAAGTTTCGAACTTTCAAAGATATGAATGTGTGTCACATGTCCAATCATGTAAGTTAGTTCACACGTCTGTCATACATTGTCATGTGCATGCATCCTCTACAAGTGGTTGCGCTTTTGTGTACTTTACAGTACTGTGTAGAGTACAGTAGTACAGTATCTTTATCTCAAGCCCAGCATGTCTGGAAGCAAGCGTAAAAGCAGCAGCGATGTAGCTGGTACTGCTGTACTTTTCAAGGTTTGTTTTTTTATGTATTATTTGTGTGAAAAGTATTATAAACCTATTACAGTGCAGTACTATATAGCCAACTGTGTTAGTTGGGTACCTAGGCTAACTTTGAACCAATTGGACTTACAAACGTACTCTCAGAACGGAACTCGTTTGTATGTAGGGGACTTACTGTAGTTTCCAATGTACAAGTCTTTCATCTCCTTGGTTAAATTTATTCCTAGGTGTTTTATTCTTCTTTATTGCAATTGTAAATGAGATTATTTTCTTAATTTCTATTTCTGCTAGCTCATTGTTAGTGTATAGAAATGCAACATATTTTTGTATATTGATTTTGTATCCTGCAACTTCACTGTATTCATTTATTTCTAATAGTATTTTGATGGAATCTGTATGATTTTCTATATATAAAAATCATGTCATCTGCAAATAATGACAGTTTTACTTCTTCCTTTCCAATTTGGATGCATTTTATTTCTTTTTCTTGCCTGATTGCTCTTGCTAGGACTTCTAACACCATGTTGAAGAAGAGTGGTGAGAGTGGGCATCCTTGTCTTGTTACTGATTTTAGAGGGATAGCTTTCAAATTTCACTATTGAGTATGATGTTAGCTGTGGGTTTGTCTTATATGGCTTTTATTATATTGAGGTATGTCCCTTCTGTTCCTTTAGGTGTAAGGTTAGATTTCTGTTTCTTGAGGTAGGCCTGTATTACTATAAACTTCCCTCTTAGTACCACTTTTGCTGTATCCCATAGATTTTGGTATGTTGTATTTTCATTTTCATTTGTCTTCAGGTACTTTTTGATTTCTTCATTGACCCAATAGTTGTTCAGTAGCATGTTGTTCATTCTCCACATATTTGTGATTTTTGCAGTTTTCTTCTAGTTTCATTCGATTGTGATCGGAGAATATGCTTGATACAATTTCAGCTTTCTTAAATTTCACTCTTTAATTTCAATCTTCTTAGCTTTACTGAGACTTGTTTTGCGTCCCAACATATGGTCTATTCTTGAGAAAGTTCCATTTGCACTTGAGAAGAATATGTATGTTGCATTTGGATGGAATATTCTGTACAAATCTATCAAATCCATCTGGTCTAATGTTTCATTTAAGGCTGCTGTTTCCTTGTTGATTTTCTGTCTGGATGATCTATCCATTGATGTAAGCAGGGTGTTAAAGTCTCCTACTATTATTGTGTTGCTGTCAATTTCCCCTTCAGGTCTGTTAATAATTGTTTCATATATTTTGGTGCTCCTATGTTTGGTGTATAGGTATTAATCACTATTATGTCTTCTTGATGAATTGTCCCCTTTGTTATTATATACTGTCCATTCTTATCTCTTGTTACCTTTTTGGCTTGAAGTCTATTGTGTCTGATATGAGGATGGCCACACCTGCTTTCTTTTGGCTTGAAGTATTGGCTTGAAGTATTATCTTCCATCCCATCACTTTTAGCCTATGTGCCTCTTTAGAGCTGAGGGATGTTTCCTGGAAGCAGCTTATAGTTGGGTCTTGTTTTTTTTTTTTTTTTTTTTTTTTTTTGCGGTATGTGGGCCTCTCACTGTTGTGGCTTCTCCCGTTGCGGAGCACAGGCTCCGGACGCGCAGGCTCAGCAGCCATGGCTCACAGGCCCAGCTGCTCCGCGGCATGTGGGATCTTCCCAGACCGGGGCACGAACCCGTGTCCCCTGCATCGGCAGGCGGACTCCCAACTGCTGTGCCACCAGGGAAGCCCTGGGCCTTGTTTTTTAATCCCTCCAGTCACTCTGTGTCTTTTTAAAATTTTATTTATTTATTTTGCCTGCATTGGGGTGTTCACTGCTGCACGCGGGCTTTCTCTAGTTGTGGCAAGCAGGGGCTTCTCATTGTGATGGCTTCTCTTGTGGAGCACGGGCTCTAGGCTCATGGGCTTCAGTAGTTGCAGCACATGGGCTCAGTAGTTGCAGCATGCAGGACCTAGCGCACGCGGGCTTCAGTAGTTGTGCATGAGCTCAGTAGTTGTTGCGCGAGGGCTTACAAGTTGTGGCTTGCGGGCTCTAGAGCACAGGCTCAGTAGTTGTGCGTGGGCTTAGTTGCTCTGTGGCATGTGGGATCTTCCTGGACCAGGGGTTGAACCCATGTCCCCAGCATTGGCAAATGGATTCTTAACCACTGGGCCACCAGGGAAGTCCCACTCTGTGTCTTTTGATTGATGAATTCAATCCATTTACATTTAAGGCGATTATGGATATATTAGGATTTGGTACTGCATTTTAAAAAATTAATTAATTAATTTAATTTTTATTTTTGGCTGCGTTGGGTCTTTGTTGTGGTGTGCAGGCTTCTCATTGCAGTGGCTTCTTTAGTTGTGGAGCACAGACTCTAGGAGCACAGGCTTCAGTAGTTGTGGCTCGTGGGCTCTAGAGCACAGGCTCGGTAATTGTGGTGCATGGGCTTAGTTGCTCCGTGGCATGTGGGATCTTCCCGGACCAGGAATTGAACCTGTGTCCCCTGCATTGGCAGGCGGATTCTTAACCACTGCGCCACCAGGGAAGTCCCGATACTGCCCTTTTATTTTTTGTTTTCCGATTGCTCTATATGTCTGTTATTTCTTTTCCTTGTATTTCTGGCTGCCATTTTGGTTTGGTGGTTTTCTATATTTTTCTGAATTTCCTTTTTAAAAAACTATTGTGTTTCTATGCTCCATATTTATGTTTTGTGGTTACCCGGAGGCTTGTATAAAATGCCTCAAAGATAAAGTAGTCCTTTTTCTGTTGCTTGCATCTTATCTTCATTTAGTTTTATGTATTCTATCCTTTACCTCTTACCCTTTTATGTTTCTTTTGTCTTATATTATCCCTTTTTATGTTGTGAGTTTGTTACCAAACTGAGATAGCTGTAGTACTTTTTCTGCCTTCTTTTTTTCTCCCTTTAACCTTTATACTGTAATAGAGCATGTAAAAACCTATAAAATCTGATAGAGAGTTGCAGTTTTCTGGTTCTCTCTGCTTATGACCTCGTTCAAAGTTTTGTGTATTTTGACTACTTTTTTTCTGGTAGAAAGCTCCTTTCAACATCTCTTATAAGGCAGGTCTAGTGTTGATGAACTCCCTCAGCTTTTGTTTGTCTGGGAAGGTTTTTATTTCTTGTTCATATATGAATGATTACTTTGCTGCATAGAATTTTTTTTTTTTTTTTTTTTTTTTTTTTGGGCTGGGACTCCATGGAGAAGGGGAAGGATCAAGAGTTAGGTCCTGGCACCCTGAGGTTTACATGGGGCAGAGGGTGTGGCCTTTTTGAGAGCCCCCTCACCTCCACTGAGCTAAGCCACTGCTGGTAGGAAGTTCCAAAGAGATCATCTCGAGGGGTTCTGTGGAGTTGGGGAAGGGGACAGAGAATGTTACAGAACACATCAACTCACCCTCTAATGATCACCACCACCCTATAGGGTAGGGGTTGTGCGCAGGCTCAGCGGCCATGGCTCACGGGCCTAGCCGCTCTGCAGCATGTGGGATCTTCCCGGACCGGGGCATGAACCCATGTCTCCTGCATCAGCAGGGGGACTCTCAACCACTGTGCCACCAGGGAAGCCCCACTGTATAGAATTTTTAAAAAAATTTTGGCCACATTGCACAGCTTGTGGGATCTCAGTTCTCTGATCAGGGATTGAACCCAGGCCACAGCAGTGAAAGTGCTGAATCCTAACCACTAGACCACCAGGCAACTCCCGTAGAATATTCTTGGGTGACAAGTTTTAATCTTTCAGTATTTTGAGAATGTCATTTTACTCCCTCTTGGCCTGTAGGGTTTCTGTTAAGAAATCTGCTGATAGCTTAATTGGAGTTCCTTTGTAGATTACCATCCTTTTCCCCCTAGCTGCCTTTAAAATTCTTTCTTTGTTATTGACTTTTGGCAATTTTAATATTATGTGTCTTGGAGAAGGTCTTTTTGCATTAAGGTAATTAGGTGTTCTCTTAGCTTCACGGACTTATATATATCCAGTTCCTTCCCCAGGTTTGGGAAGTTCTCAGCTATTATTTCTTTAAATAATCTGTTTGCTCCCTTTTTCTTCTCTTCTCCTTCTGGGATACTCATTATTCTAATGCTGCCCTTCCTAAAAGGGTTGAATAGCTCTTGTAGGATTTCCTCATTTTAAAAATGTCTTGTTTACCTTTTCTCTTGTATCATGTTTAGATTTCTGTCTTTGAGCTCACTAATTCTTTTTTCCATATAGCCTGCTGTATTTCCAATGCTTTTCAATGCATTCTTTATCTTGTTTGTTGTGTCCATCAGCTCCAGAATTTCTGTTTGGCTCTTTTTTAGAATTTCAATCTCTTTGGTAAAATATCCTTTCTGTTCATTAATTTTATCCGTGAGCTCATTAAACTGCCTTCCTGTGTTTTCTTGCATCTTGTTGAGTTTCTCCGTGACAGCTGTTTTGAATTCTCTATCCATTAGATTGCAATATTTTGTGACTTTAAGTTTGGCTTCTGGAGAATATTGTCACTTTCTTTTTGTGTCGTGTTACTGTGGCTCTTCAAGTTGTTTGATGAATTATTCCTCTGCTGATATTAAAAGACAGGTTAGGTGTTTGATTCCTTTCTTTTGTTTCCTGGTAGGTGGCACTGTCATACACATTTTTGGTTTCTCTCGCCTGAGCTGCCCCTGGTAAAATTTGACCGTGGCACTTTCCAGCCTCCACTGGCTCTGTAAGAGGTGTGGCTCTGTGCCTTTGTTGTTGCTTCTTGTGCCACCTGGGTGTTTGCTGCCTTGCTTCTGCCAGAGCCTCTGTCATCACCGGGATGGTGGGCTCTTCCTTTGCATCTGGGACCCCCTGAGTCACAGGCTCTGCTGCTGTGGAGGGAGGGGGGTGATGCAGGGGGAGAAGCTACTTACAAAGCACAAATAAATTAAAAGTAAAATATGGAAAAAATATGGTGCTATAGACTGAAGTCCCCCCCGCCCCCTCAAATTCATATGTTGAAACCTAATCCCCAATGTGATGGTGTTTGGAGGTGGGACCTTTGTGAGTTAATAGGGTCATGAGGATGTAGCCTTCACAAATGGGATTAGTGCCCTTGTAAAAAGAGATGTAGGAGAGCTTTCTTCCTCTCTCTTGTTCTGCTGTCTGCCACGTGAGGATACAATGAGGAAAAGACCATCTGCAAACCAGAAAGTGGGTTCTCACCAGACACTGGATCCGCCAGCAGCTTGATCTTGGACTTCCAGCCTCCACAACTATGAGAAATAAATGTTTGTTGTTTCAGCCACCCAGTCTGTGGTATTTTGTTACAGCAGCCTAAGACATTCTAAAGAAAGCTGGAGTAACTTTTTATATTAGACAAAGTAGATTTCAGAGTAAAGAATATTACCAGAGAGAAAGGGGGGTTTATTCACAATGATAAGTAGGTCAGTTTATTAAGAGGGCATAACAATCTTAAATGTTTATGGTCCAATAACAGAGCTTCAAAATACATGAAGCAAAAGCTGATAGAACTGTAAGGAGAAATAGACAAATACACAATTATATCAGAGATTTCGACAACCATCTCTCAATAACCAATAGAATAAGTAAACAGAAAATCTGGAATGCCACTAAAGACTTGAGCAGCATGTTAATTGGCCTTTGACATTAATAGAACATTCCACCCAACAGCAATACATGCTTTGTTAAGGGCACATGGAACATTTACCAAGATAGATAGACTGTACAGTGAGCCCTAAAGAAAGTCTTAATAAATTTAAAAAGGATTCAAGTCATATAAAATATGTTCTCTAACAACAATGGAATTAAATTAGAAATTAATAACATAAAGATACTTGGAAAATTCTCAAATATCTGGGGATGAAATAATATACTTCTAAATCATGCATAGGTCCAAAAATAAAACGGAAATTAGAAAGTATTTTGAACTGAATTAGAATGAAAATAAAACATATCCAAATTTGTGAGATGCAGCTAAAGTAGTGCTTAGGGGAAAACTTATAGCACTAAATACATTATACACTATAGCACTAAATACATCTATCAGCAAAAGACGGCTCTCAAAGTTGTAAATCAAGGACATCAACTTTCACCTTAAGAAATGAGGGGGAAAAAAGAGCAAATTAAACTCAAAATAAGCAGAAGAGAGGAAGTAATAAAGGGAAGGGCAGAAATCAGTAAAGTGGAAAGCGGAAGAACAATAGAGAAAAGAAATGAGACTGAAAAATGGATTCTAGCTGGGGAAGAGAAAATACAAATGAGCCTGGAGCAGTCCGTAGTACCAGAAAGTAAGGAGAGGGCTTCCCTGGTGGCACAGTGGTTGAGAGTCCGCCTGCCGATACAGGGGACACGGGTTCGTGCCCCGGTCTGGGAAGATCCCACATGCCGTGGAGCGGCTGGGCCTGTGAGCCATGGCCGCTGAGCCTGTGCATCCGGAGCCTGTGCTCCACAACGGGAGAGGCCACAACAGTGAGAGGCCCTCATAC